>NC_050573.1:159060333-159660333 GCF_011100635.1 Trichosurus vulpecula
TTTAAACTAATTTAAATAAATTAAAATAAAATACATCAGATTGCAAAGGAAATCAATTATGTTTGAAGACAGATGTATTGTTTTTCCCCATCCAAGTCCATGGCCCTCCAAAACCTCTCCATGGACTTCTTAGGGGTCTATGAACTCCAGGTCAAGAACCCCTTCTCTAAACTAAGTTTATAGATCATGTGCATTAGTAGAGTATAAGCTTCCTTACCTGGGAGGTCCATATAACGATGAAATTTAAGATATAGATAAAAACAAAGCTCCGTTCTAGGAAGCATTTGGATCTCATTCTAACTGTCTCCTATTTCTGTTGTCAATGAAGAAACTGAATCATTTTGATTAAAAGTCTATGGGACAATAGTCACAGGTGCTAACGGAAAAGTAATATATGTATAGCAATAATTAATACCCATTTTATTATATTCATGGTCTACTCTTCCTTACCCCAAGATTCTAGTGACCCCTCAAATTCAAGGCAAAAACTCCAGAAGATGAAAAGCTTGCTCACTAGTGCTATAATGCTCATGGTTCAGAAAACCATATTACAGTAGACCAATGAAAAAATAAAAATATTATAGACCAAGATACTTGTGAATGAGCTACACTAACACTTATACCCACATACATACACAGTTATCAATTTCAAATAGCATAAACTACAAATAGAACATATACAGTTCGTGTGTACAAATATATATGTATACATATATACTTATACACACATACACATACATGTGCGTATCAAAATATCTATGAACCAATATGAATGTTGCTGTTCAGTCGTTTCAGTCGTGTCCAACTCTCTGTGACCCTATTTGGGATTTTCTTGGCAAAGATACTGGAATGGTTTGCCATTTCCTTCTCCAGCTCATTTGACAGATGAAGAAACTGAGGCAAACAGGGTTCAGAGACTTGCCCAGGGTCACACAGCTAGTAAGTGTCTGAGGCCAGATTTGAGCTAAGGAAGATGAGAATTTCTGACTTCAGGCTTGGCTCTCTATTCAACGTGCCACCTAGCTGCCCTATATGAATATAATATGAATACAAATGGCATATATATGCATCAAGTTCTGTGATAATCAACAACATTACAGAGTCCACTGTAAAAAATGTATTTTCATGCCTTAGTTTGTGACCCACAATAATAATACTCTTAACATTGACATCGTAAGGAAATATAATACTATAAATATTTCAGTACTGTCAATATTTGGCCAACCTCCGCAAACCCCAACCAACCCACTGTAATCTTCCCTAATGCCTAGTTTAAATGTATTGACCCCAAAGACCTTGCTAAATTCTCATTGATTTATACCACAAAATTAGGAAATTTTCCAACAACCCACATGCTAATGAAGAAGAGATTTGGGCTCTAATACCGGCCTACCACTACTTAGTCAGCTATCCTTGTACAAGTCATTGAACTTCTCTGGGTCTGTTGCCTCATCTCTGTGGTGAAGGGGTTACACAATGAGCTACAGAAATTCCAATGGTATGGTAATATTCGTGTTATTGTTAACAGTAATTCCCACTTTCACAGAACTATATTTTACTCTTTTAAGTTAATTAGAACCATACTCTTAGAAGAGGCATGTAGGACCTTCTTTAAAAAAATCAGACCTATGATTTTATTGGTATTGGGAACTCCCGGTGAGGAACCCTCTACTAACGCAGATCAATATAATTTATTATCTTAGAGAGTTGCTATGGATCCTGAGTGACTTTCCCAGGATCGTAAAACCAGTATGTGTGAGAACAGGAACTTGAACCCAGGTCTTCCCAGATCTTCTGACTCTAAGACAGACTTTCCCAATGTAAATAAAAGCTATGAATAATAAATAATGAGGGCAAAGTTTTGTGTCATCATAACCAGAATTGCCTGTCATAAAGTACAGAGTGAAAAAAATGCTTCTAATTGCAATACAGGCAGAATACACTATGGGGTGTCCTTGGTGCTGATTCTGAGCTGCCATTTTTCCAAGCTTTGTTTCCTAACCGAATCTTTATCTAATATATGGTGATGAAGTGATCTCTGAGAGACTAAGTAAAACAGGAAGAAAAGAGGGTTTGGTGTCCAATTATGGAGGTTACGAAACAAAGTCTAGCAGCAAGTGACATAGTTTGTGGGTAGAGACATCTATCTGTAGGTAGAGAAAAATGGTTTGTATGTAGATGAGGAAGAGGAAATTGAGGCAAAGTATTTATAAACATTCAGAACTGACATATCTATTCATGAATGTATTTCTACCCCCATGTTAAAGATGGAACTTTGGTTTGCACTCTAGTGCATATAAATTTAAGGATGGAATATTTGAACCAAGGGCAAATCTGCATATGGTGGCCACATGGAAATGGCCAATGGAAACGTGCCATACATCAAGTAAAGGGATTTCATCAGCTTAGGAACGTCCTCCACTAACAAAGATTGCAACTCACCTATATCTTATTAAGACAGTAAATATGGGTAATCCTGGCCCCAAACCCTGCTTCAATCTCATGTCTGATTTCCATAAAAGAAGGATTGTGCCCTCTACCTAAATTACCTAGAAAACTGAAGCTGTGATGCTTGCCTTTCTATATTCACATATTAGAACATTTTCATTCTAAGGATAACAAGGATACATTATTCAAAGAGAACAGACTGGAATTAAAGTTGACATTTAAACACCGATCTCTCATGACAAGAGTTTTTTTATTGGATGTGTTACATAAAATGATTTTTAAAATGTAACTGAAGTTACTGTTTATTTTGCTCCAATGTTTTCCACAAGCAAAGGATTAAGATAAGGGTAGCTTTAGGAACCTTTTGTTTTCCTGATCAGTTGTTCTAATACATCCCACTGCTCCTTGGTTACCTAGCATAAAAAGAAAAATACAAATATATGTGATCCAGTAAAGATTTACTAAGATTTAGTAACATTGTGTACGGATATCAGATCTGGGAAACATTACCTTAGTTAAGGCGTTCATTTCTCCTGACAAAAATACATATTCTCCTCCATCAAATCTAATGGTCTAGAAAAAGAGGATGGAATAAAGTGAAAAGAGTCTTTTCCTTGAGGCTTCTAAAATACTTGTCATTTCCTATTTTCTATCTTATTTAGAAAACCCAAATGAGTCTACTCACTCGAAGCTTAAGTTTTAAAAAGAGTTGTTGGTTTTGAGTGACAGTGGTGGAGGTGGTGGGAGTAGTAACAGCAATAAGAATATTAATAATAATAATTGATACTTTAAAATTTTCAAAGAACTTTACAAACATTATTTCAGTAATAATAGTAATGATGACGACAATAATGATGATATGGGTGATATTCTATTAACATTCCACTCTACAACCTACTCTGATATGGAGGTGACCCCAGGCACTTGAAGGTCATGTCACCAAATGCAGGCTCTAGCTGGACCTATCAAGTTAGAAAGGCTTCGGGTTCAGAAGCAGAGTGCATGTATGTATGTTGTTTAAGGATCAACTATAACTATGTTCAAATATCACCAAAAGTTTGGCCACTGGGTGATCTTTTTCCCCACAGCAACTCATAAAGATGGTCTACAAAGGTGTAGAAGGAATGTAATCTGTAATGATAGAGGGAAACACTTGGGGAAAGTCCAGATCACAGACATGACCATCACCATCATCATCATCATCATCATCATCATCACCATCACCACCATCACCATCATCACCATCATCATCGTTATCATAATCACAGCTAACATTTGCATAACAATTCATATAGGCATCATAATCACCTACATTTATATAGCACTTAATGACATTAAGGTGTGTTCATAAATATCTAATTATAAATTAATTATAAAGACTAAAAAGATAATATATCAGAATGTTTAAGTACTTTAAAATAAAGTGATTTATATATGTGTCCATATGTGTGTATAAATGAATATATACCTGTGTATATACATTCATACACATATGTACATGTGTGTAAATATCTTACATTTAACATGCCCAGGATAAAATCTTCAGCTATTTTTTTAAATAATAAAAACTCAAGAAAAATCAAGCTTACAGCTCCATTAATCCAAGAGGCAAAATCACTGCACAGGAAAGAGGCAAGATTTGCAATTTCTTCTACAGTCCCTATTCGGCCACAGGGAAGTCTCTCGATCATGTCTTTTTCAAATGCTCCAGTTGGGTCAAGGCGGCTAAAAGCACCCTTAGGAATTAAAAAAGATAAAGTTAGGTTACATGGTGGTGGGAAGAATGGAGGGAGAACAAACAAATGAGTCAACTTGCCATTACCCTTTAACAAGTCAATTGGCCAAATAAAAATAAATGAACACATAGATGGATGGATGGATGGATGGATAGATAGATAGATAGATAGATAGATAGATAGACAGACAGACAGACAGACAGACAGATAGATAGATAGATAGATAGATAGATAGATAGATAGATAGATAGATAGATGGATGGATGGAGACATACATACATACAAAAACAAATTAATTAATTAATAAACAAATAAATAAATAGACAAATAAATGAAGCTACATGAACAGATTGTCCATTCTTTGAGATTGAAGCTCTGGAGAAAGAAGTCAATCAAAAGGCAATTCTTTGATCAGTCTTTGACTAGAAAATCATTAGACATTATCTCCTTTCTATCTGTTTCTCCACTTATAAAAAGTACCTGTCTAAGCAAACTTATGGATTTTTTATAAGACTCAAACGACAGCAGCTATGTAAATGTTATCTGAAAACTATAAACTGACCCATAGACATTTATAGTGGCATTACATAGTAAGCAAAAAAAAAAAGAAAAAGAAAAAGTGATTCAATTCTTGGAGACACATGGAATATTTGCAAGATTTCTTTTCTTTTACTTTCAAGCATAAGAGTAGAAATGAGCCAACCATAAAAAAAAATAAATCTCACCTAGATCCTGGGAAATTGGGGAATGGGTAACACACATTTAGAGAATAATTTCTGAGGTCAGTTATGTGGGGGAACAGGCCAAGATGTTTCGATCGATAAAGGGCATAGGTCTTTAGTACACTGGAGCCCTGATGTCTGGGTGATGGTCATTATAGTAGCAATGATGCAATGAAAAATAGAAAATATCGAGAAATACCTGATACATCCTACAAATTCTTCTTAAATAATCATTTTTCAGGATGTGATAATAATAGTAATAATAATTCAGTTATTTAGTGCTTTAAGGTTTATAAATTACCCTGTGAAAAAGGTGGTGCATGGATTATTACCAATTCAAATATTAAGAGATTTGAAGCCCAGAAAGGATGAGATGTAGGTTCAGGCATGTGGGCTGGTAAATGTTTAAAAAGCACCTCTCTGAAAAAAAAAGTATGAACGATGAGTTTTTAAGTTTAATCTATATTACTGACACTTTTTCCATCACCTTCTTATGCCTAGATTACCAACAAAAAATAACTCAAGCCCTGATTTGTAGCATTTGCTGATTTCTAAGGTGTACCTGGGATAGGGAACCTGCGGCCTCGAGGCCACATGTGGCCTTCTAGGTCCTTGGGTGCAGCCTTTTGACTGAGTCCAAGTTTTACAGAACAAATCCTTTTATTAAGGGGGTTTGTTCTGTGAAGTCTGGATTCGGTTAAAGGGCAACACTTGAGGACCTAAAGGGCCCCATGTGGTCTTGAGGCTACAGGTTCCCCACCCCTGGTATAGAAGCTCAAATTGAAAATTTAACAATTGTTTCTCAAGAGGTAGTTTAGCTGGCTCCAGCATTCCCATGCTTAGGATCACAGTATTAAGAGTTTAAAAGGACCTCAGAAATCACATGGTTCAATCATCCCATTTTATAGATGAGGAAACTAAGGCCCACTGAGGTTAAGAGATTTCCTTCAAGTCCCAGTTAATATCTCACTTTCTGCGAAAAGGTGGTGGGCTAAGAGATATTGATGAAGGTCAAATTTGTCTCCTGCCATTAGGACTTTTCTCAATAGCTTAGATGAAGGCATAGACAGTATGTCTGTCAAACTTGCAGAAGATATAAAGCTGGAAGAGATAGCCAGTAGGTGAGTAACAGAATTAGCATTCCAAAACATCTCACCAGGTTTGAATTATAGAACAGTTCTAATAAAATGAGACTAAGTAGGGATAAATTTAAATGATCCTTTATTGATTCCCCCTTAATGCTAATGCTTTTCCTCTGCTGATCACCTCCAGTTTAGCATATATGTACATAGCTGTTTGCACACTGTCTTCCCCCTCACCCTGATTAGATTGTGAGGTCTCTGAGAACAGTCACTGGTTTTGCTTTCTCCCAGGTTTACTTAGCACACTAACTGGCACTTAGTAGGAATTTAATAAATGCTTGTTGACATGACTAGACTTGATATGTTTAAAAAAAGCATCAATAAAACTTTTTTTTTAAATACTTGTTCAGAAGATAGGAGCAAACATGGTAACTGAGGCGTTATCTCCCATCTAAACCCATTTCATATCTTATATGTACAGAGATGTTAGCACATTGTCTCCTCTATCAGAATTTGCCTTTTTCCATATCTCTAGCACTTAGCATGGTGCTTCACTTATGGTACAAAAGAAATGTCTATTGGTTAACTGACAGGTTGAACACAAATACACAGCATAGTCTGAAAGGAAGAGAGGAAAACCAAAATCCAAAATGAGCTGAAGGGAGCAATGAATACTAACAACAAAACAGGTTTTTCTAGCTGTATCAAGTACAAGATCAGAACTAAATAAAGAAGGAGTAAGGGCAGTTTTTGAGTCATCCATGCTCACCACTCTTGACTCCATACTCTCTCACTCTCCAATATCCAATCAATTGCTAAGTCCCATCATTTCTAGCTTTGTAACCTCTGTCGTGTATGCCACCCCTCCTCTCCTCTGACACAGCCACCACTTTGGTGCAAGCCCTCTTTCCCTCCTGCCTGGACTACTGCAACAGCCTGCTGGGTGGTCTCCCTGCCTCAAGTCTCTCCCTATTTCAATCTATCCTTTAGTCAGTCATCTGTCATTCATTAAGCACCTTCTATGTGCCAGGCACTCTGCTATGAGTTGGCAATGCAATGAAAGGTAAAAAAAACAGTCTCTTCTCTCAAGGAGCTCACAGTCTAACGAGGGAGACGACAGCTAGGTACAAACAAGATATTTGCAAGATAAAATGGGGCAGTCTCAGAGGCAAGATTGCAGGAGACCGAGAAAGGCTTCTTGCAGAAGGTGGGACCTTAAACGGGACTTGAAGCAAGGCAGGGAAGCTGGGGACAGAGACAAGAAGGAAGAGAGCTACAAGCATAGAACAAGACCCCTAAAAATGCTTGGATTCAGGAGATGGGTATGTCTTATGCAAGGAGGTCAATGTCACTGGATCACAAGGTGTGTGTGTGGGAGGGTGCTATATCACAATCATCGATGGATATGCTAGAGGATTAGCTGATGTCAATCAGTCAATAGTAAACATTTATTAAGTGCCTACTATGTGCCTGGCACTATGCCAAGTACTGTGGACACAAGATCAAAAGAAAGTCCTTGCTGTCAAGGAACTCACAGTCTAATAGACTGAAGGAACTGAAGGTGAGAACCAACGGTGGGAACTGAGGATGTTTGGCCTGAAGAAATGAAGACTTGGATGGGAATGATGATATCTGTCTTAAAGTGCCTGAAATGCTGTTGTGTGTTAAAGGAGCTTCAAAGAACAGTCAGGAGCAATGGGAAGAAGCTTTAAACTTGACAATTAGGGCTATAAAAGAGGGGACTAGGCTAACGGAAGGAACAAGGTTCTCCCTCACTAGAGACCTTCGAGCAAAGGACAGAAAAAATTCCTGTCAGGTGTATCATAAAAGGGATTCAAATTTGGCTGTGGTTGATGCCATTTGCAGCTTTTGGTACATCTTCCACCAGTGAGATTCTATGAAGCACCTAATGGTCTCAGGGTCAAAGAATCAAATCCAAAAGGGATCATGAAAACAATAGAGGCATAACTGATAGATTGCTTGTCTTCTCAAAGGGTGGGGGAGACACAAGAGGGAAAGTGAGAATCTGGAAGTCAATTTTTTAAAAAAAATTAATGTTAAAAATAAATGTGCAATTAAAAAAAAGAAACCATCTAGTGCAAAACCCTCTCATTTTACAAATAAAGAGACTCAGACCTAACAAGATTAACTGACTCGCTAGGTCACACAGGTAGTAGGCACCATTGGTGGAACTGGAACCCAGGCTCTCTTGACTCTATATCCAGTGCTCTTCTACTAAATCACACTCCCTCCTAAATATTGATAATTATGATATCAGTTTTACTTTGAAATTACTACCAAAATGCATGAATGCATATGCATGTAACATAAGCTTTGCTGACCTATCACTTTTCTTTCCATTTGTTCTCACTTTTAAATTCTAGTTAACTGAATGCAGCCATTTCAATGTTAATATATTTCAATATTCCAAGGCAATTAACTGCCCAAAGATTATTTCTACAACATCTTAACTAAATAAGCAGATATTCAATATTGTGACATTCCTTAAGTTCTTATGCATCACGATACTACATTAGCTAAGACTTACTTTAGTTTTGATTGGTCCTGGTTGAATCGTATTGAATCGCAGGCCATATCTACCCCATTCAGATGCAAGAGACCTAGAAATTATCACAAATAAGAAATGAATAAGAAATCAATAAATATGCTTTCCCCTATTAAAAAAATATCGACTTCTCAATGGATGGGGCAGGGGCAGGAAGGAGAGAATCTGGAATTGAAAGTTTTAAAATAAATGTTAAAAGAAAAGATATAGAGAAAGAGTCTTCCTATCTTGCCCAGGCTAGAAATATAGCGGCTAATCGCAGGTCCAAACCTACTCTGATCAGTACAGTACATGCTCTCTTAGCAACCTGCCAATTCACCCCTCCTTAGGCAGCTTGGTGACCTCCCTCTCCTGAGGGCTCACCAAGTAAGTGCCAAACTTGGCTCACAGCAACTCGGAGCTCCTGAGATCAACAGACCTAAAAGTCTTCCCAGCATCGCATCAGGGAACACAGGCACACGCCACCACACATAGTAAATCTCTCTTCCAAGGACGCACATCACAGGATACTGCCAAGACAATAGGAGTTGGTACTTTGCTGACTAATTTTCATTCAACTTAATTAAGCAAGGTCCTCACTATACGCACAACACTGTGGACACTAAGGCACTTCCGGCTTTCATTTTTCCATCACATCTGACCCTTCGTGACCCCATTTGGGATTTCTTGGCAAAGATATTGGAGTGGTTTACCATTTCCTTTTCCAGCTCATTTTATAGATGAGGAAACTGAAGTTAAATGACTTGCCCAGAGTCACACAACTAATAAGTGTCTGAGGCCATATTTGAACTCAGGAAGATGAATGCCCCCAACTTCAGGCCCTGCACTCTGTCCACTAAGCCACCTAGCTACCTCAGTTGCTAGTGTACCCTCTCTATTGTGAGTTCCTAAATGCCTGCTTTCTTAATCTTTGTTTGGACAGCAGGGAAACAGGAGGTGTGAAAGAGGTGGGAGGCAGATAAGAAGGAGGCTAGATTCAAGGAGGGAGTGATCTCACCTACATGAAGAACTCGACTTCCTTTATGATCACACACGTCCTTGACTATATATTTTATGCCAATTCTTGAGTAAAAGTCAGCATTAATACAACACTGTGGTCAACTTACTCCCAATATGTACCTCTCCACAATAAATACAACAGTTTTGTTGTGATGTACTGATTTTGAGAGGCTCATCTTCTGAGAATGAGAGGTATTCAACCTTTCTATTCATTCCTCTATCATGAAATAGCTAATGTTCTCTATTAGTACACTAGGAATAATGGACCCCTTCTCACCTAAAACTTATATATACAAGTGAAATTTATTAAAGAACACAGATTAAATCAGCCATGTCTTAGATGAAGAACTGAGAATTAAAGATATAGATACTGTAAATTTATTCTATAGAATAACATGCCTTTGGCCAGTCCTACAGATAAATTATCTCTGTCATAAAAGTGCCAAAATTCACAAATCAGTTGGTGAGACAGCAGCACAAAATAATTTCCAGACTTCCCTAAATATTTCCTGAAATATTTCCCTTGACTATGTGGGCACAAGATGGATGGGCTGTTTCTAAGGTTGGTTAAGAGGAAATGGTACAGACTATACATATGCCCCATGAATATTTTGGGGGAAACTGGGAATTTCCAGGAAGTCTGATCTGCTGTATGTCAGAAATGCCTCATCAGGTTTCTCACTTCTCAGAGATTCTAGGCCAATGATTGGTGGGGAAACAAATGGTTATCTGTTGCCCACATTTCTAAACATATTGCTTTGGTGAGAAAGTTGATTGCTTGAGCATCCCTATTCAAACTCTAATCAGTATTAGTCAGTTCATTATAGTTTCATAAGAGATAATGACTGTTAGAAATTGTTTTACTATATTCATCTAGTAAAACATATTTAGTCAGACATCTAATTATTCTTAATCCATATTTTTTTCTAAGTTGCATAGGAATATAGATTCTAATAGGAAGGGCCTATAATAGGCCTCAAGCTTTAATATTATGGTTAATACCTGTTAACCAGCTATGGAGCTTACTTGACCAGCCACATGACTTCAGGAACACTGACATGGACATCTCCATCCTGTTTTACTCAAATTCCATGACTCAACCAAGCATGAGTTTCAGTGTGGCATGGAAATTCCCCAATTCCCCTCAAAATGTTCTGGAGGCATATGTATAGTCTGTACCATTTCCTCTTGCCCAACCTTAGAAACAGCCCCTCCATCTTGTGTCCACCTAGTCAAGGGAAATATTCCCTGCCTTGTTCAGCCCATGACCCTGCTGATACACTGTTTTGCTTATTTTAGTCTATGTATCATGTGTCAATAAACCTGGATTTGTTCTGTGAAGTTTGTATTCAAAGGACCACACTTGAGGACCTAGAGGGCCCCTTCTGAAGCACCCCTTCCCATAAAAAAAGTTCAAGAAACTGAACAATCTGATGCCATTTTTCAACTTATAGATAGAGTACATCAAGCATCAGGGGGAGGGCTTGTATACATGAAGGAACATCATCCCTTTAGACCCTCAGGCCTCTCTAACTGGATTGGATGAGGATCCCGTTGCAGTTATGGAACAATTTAAGGCTGACTTTTGTGGCTATAATCCAACTTAGAGTGATGTAACAGATTCCATGAAGACTCTATTATCTCCAGGAGAAAGAGCGGGTGTTATTGAGGTCACGAACAGACAAATTGTGGGTCTGGAAGGTCAGGGAACCTGGCCCATAGAAGGCCCCCAATGGGATCCTAATCAGCCAGCACAGTGTGCACAGCTACAACAGGCTAGGCATGCTTTATTTAGGGGTACAGAACTTTTTGCAAAAAGACCACACAATTTCAGTAAATTCCAAAAGACTGTCCAAGAAGGGGATGAGACCCCACTGGGATTTTATGATAGGTTATGTAAGAGCAGAAAAGTGTTATGCTAGATTAGATCCCCTAAACCAATGGGATGCCAGGGTTATTAATGCAGCCTTTGTTAATCATTGACTAAAATTAAGGAATACTTTCTCAAGTATTGCCCAGGATGGCATGAAAAACCCATAGGGAAATTTAAGGCAATTGCACAATACATTTATGAAGGGAAAGAGCCTTTTAAAGACAATGCTGATATGGGGGAGAAGCCCAGATACAGAGGTCAGTCTAAGTCTCTCCTGGCAAATGTTGAGACTCCTAGTCGCCTGGTACCCTTTTTCCAGACCCTTAATAGAGTTAACGGACTGCTTTTATTACAGGAATAGAGGACACTTTGCCAGAGAATGTATGATGAAATGTGGGATCAGAGGGGTCTCCGGGTTAACAGGGCCCAAGTGCAAGACCCGAATTGCCCTCAGAGGCAAGATTATGTCTCTCCCAGGGAGAACGTGTTCAGAGAGCCTTTAAAACAAGTTGAGGTGACTAATGAGCACAGAGGCATCCAGGAACAGAGTGACAGAGAGTATGAACAACAGGAAAGCTTCCGTGCATGAAGGTGCAGGGGAGAGGCAGAGAATAGTGTTTCTTCTAATGTCCTTGCCACTGTTCTCTGCCTCTGTCCCTCCCCTAACTGGACAAAGCGTGGTTCTGACAAGTGCAAGTGTATCATATGTCTGCCTTCTTGATACTGGAGCCACTCATTCAGTTTTGATTAAGAAACCAAGTTTTAGCTGTACTGTTATTTAATCTATACAGATTGTGGGAAGAGAGGAAATGCCTGGTGAGGTCCCCCTCTCATTCCCACAAGGCTCCCTGTCTGCTTGCATTCTTTTTTATGGGTATCCAGTGCACCTGCTAATCTATTTGGGAGAGATCTTTTGTGCAAATTTAACACCGCTATTTCATGCCTCATTTTGTGGCAATACATTGATTCTACAAGTGCCAGATAGTTCAGTCTCTTCGTTCTCAGTATTTGCTGACGTACTTACTGATTTTAGTAGTGATGAGCTCCTCTCTTTTTCCTGTGGAGTTAGTCTGATGTGATTACAACAGTCCTAATATTCCTTCTGATATCCTGAGTTCTTTATGGGCCAACTATTCCACCGATGAGGGCCTTTTGAAGTCAGCAATCCCAGTTACTAATACTACCAAAGGGGGCCACCACTGTCAGTGCCTCAGTATTCCCTGACTAAAGAAATCGTTGAAGGAATTGCTCCTATCCTTAGTCCCTTAACAGATCAAGGGATTGTAGTTCCATGCAGATCTCCCTGCAACACTCCAATACTGCCTGTTAAGAAATCTAAAGCAGGGAGCAACTAGGTGGTGCGGTGGTTAGAACACTGGCCCTGGAGTCAGGAGGATGTGAGTTCAAATCCGGCCTCAGACAGTTGACACTCGCTAACTTGTGTGACCCTGGGCAAGTCACTTAACCCAGACTGCCTTGCAAGAAAGAAAGAAAGGAAGGAAGGAAAGAAGGAAGGAAGGAAGAAACAAAGACACCTAAACCAGGCCCTCTGTTTACAGGTTTGTTCAAAATTTGCATGTCATTAATGCCTGTGTTATATCAAGACATCCTGTGGTGTCTAACCCTGCTCCAATTGTTTCTTCTATTCCCCATGATGCCACCTGTTTTACAGTAATAAATCTGTGTGCTACGTTTTTTTCTGTTCCGATAAGCCCTGAATCCAGATACCTGTTCAAATTTACTTGGAATAATCAGCAATGGACGTGGACTCATTTGTCTCAAGGCTATGTTGAGTTTCCTACTTTGTTATCTCAAATTTTACAGCAGGATTTAGTTTTATTTATTTTCTTCGTAGACTCAGTTTTAGTCCAATCTATTGATGACCTTCGCCTACTGCTGATATCTATCAGAGGGATAGTCATCATCTCCTCCTCTAGCTCTACCACTGTGGACACAAAGTCTGCAGGTCAACGTACTGCTGATGACTCCAAAAGCCATAAAGAGAGGAGAAAAGGACTTGTGGATCCATCGCTCACATGTAAAACCTGCGCCATTTTCAGGTCAATGTTCTTAGGGGATTCTCTGAGAGCTTTCTTTTTTTATTTTTTTTATTTTTTTTTTTGAGAGCTTTCTCAATAAGACTTTTAGATGTAAAGAAATAAACTTTGTCCCAGTGGGTATGGATGATTTTCATTATTTTAGCAGTTTTTAGCCTTGTACTTTTATATTTTATAATGGCACTACATGGATTAAGACCCTATCATATTTTGGTTGTATTTCAATGATGTTACCTAATGCCTGCCATGGAAAAATTTTCTCTTTAAATATATCTGCCCTTGTGAAGGGAAGGTAAAGGCAGTTTTCTTATTTCCTTTCCAATGGGTAGAAACTTGCCTGCTATTTAGTAGTTCCAACATTCTTACTGTTTTTCACCATGAAATGAAGATCAAGAAAGGCTACTCGGAGACACAGGCCTCTCAACATACATTTCAATGTTAACTGTAGCCTCAATGCCTCTGTTTTGTACAGCTATCTACCCCATTAACTATGAGGCTGAAAAGGATGGAAGTCTTATTTGTGATCCTAACAATGTGCTGGAAGCAAAACGATGGATCTCTTTTTTGCTACACCTGAAAGTCTTCCTCTCCTAATAAGGGAACCACATTTAGTGTTACCGCAACCTATCTGTGGAGATGCAAATTTTTTCAAGGTACCTCAGATAGCGAGGAAGGTCTAGGGTTCACTTCAATTAAGTCTTTTGGCTCAGAGCTCTGCCTCAATTTCCCTCTTTGGTTGTTTGGGGTGATTTTTTTCCCCACATTGAGATCTTTGATCATTATAAGTATTTGAAGATTAAAAGAAGGAAATGGATAGAGTCTGGTTCATTCAGTGCTCTAGGGCTGGAACCTGTGAAACATTCTTATTTATATATTCTCAGAGGCAAGGGCAGCAAGCAGCAAAAAAGACTAAAATGACATGAAAGAAGTTTATGCCCTGAAAACATGACTTAATTCCTAACTCACACAAGACTGTCTTGAAATTTTAAAGTATGCTATTGATACAATACACAATAAGTAGGCTAAAACTCACTTGGGGCTCCCGTTTAGTACATTACTTACTGGGGTGTCTCATACTTATGAGATGATTGAGATACAAGTAAAAGGAGCTAAGAAAAGCGATCGTACAGCTGGTGCTACTAAGTGGAATCAATCAACTTAACCTGCATTATTGTGATTATTGTGTAATTATTACTTACATGTTCATTATATCCACACCTGCTTTGGCAGAAGCACTTGGCACTACAAACCCTGATCCAGTCTGGGCATAGATAGTTGTGATAGCCAGGAATGCCGCCCCTGAAAATGTGTAAGACAATAAAGCTGATTAATAATAAAGCCATGTCTAAGGAGACCAGTAAATAGGGTAGAATGAGAGGCCCAGCGCTCTTTCACAACTTTCAGCAAAGATTGAGGAAGAGCGAGACCATGGAAAATCCAAGGAGAAATCATGGTAGGTAGCTTTTTACAATCCATGGCAGCACAGCCAGAGGTAGAAACCTTCAAGTATGGGAATGGGACTAAAGCCTGTAGCTGTATAACTGGGGCAAAAACAATGACCAAAAAAGCCTAGAAATCATATCTCAAGAAATCATAAACAAAAACTTCCTTGATATAAAAGAACCTGTCAGTCAATAAGCATTTATTCAGGCACTGTGCTAAGTGCTGGGGAATACAAGAAAAGGCAAAAAAGACAGTTCTTAACCTCAAACAGCTTACAATGTAATGGGGAAGTCAACATGAAAACAACTCTGTAAAAACAAGTGATAAACAGAGGAAATAATCCACAGAAGGAAAGCACTAGAATTAAGAGAGACTGGAAGAGGCTTCCTATAGAAGCCAGGGAAAGAAGAAGGCAAAGATGAGGAGGGAAAGCAAAGTGAATATAGAAAGAATACACCAGTTATCTCTTGAAAGAAACTCTAAAATAAACACAAAGACATATAAAAGACACACTCCAGAGTTTCCAAGACAAAGAAAAAATTAATGTAAGCCCCAAGAAAGAAAGAGTTCAAGTACCAAGGAGTTATGATCATATAAGACTTGGCAGCTAGAGCTTCTAAGACGATATTCTAAAAAGCAAAAGTTAAAGGTGTGAAATCAAGAATATTTTAGCTGGCAAAATTAAGTATAATCCTCAACGAACAAAATGGACCTTTAATGAAACAAGAAGACTCCCAATCATTCCTGATGAAAAGACCAGCGTTGACTAGAAATTAAGAAATGCAAACATAAGAGTCAAATATAAAAAGGTAAATACATTTGAGCAATTGGAAGAGATTATTACAAGGAAGAAGTGCTTACGTTCTAATAAAGGAAGAAAAAAAGTGTCCTTCCAGAAACCAAATGTCATCAAGGATCAAAAAAAGGAGTTAAATAAAAAGAAGACCTGGGAGTAGCTGTACTATATTTTAATGATCTTAAGAAAAGAAATAAAAGGAAGGGTAAAAAGAATAAACCAGTGAAGAAAGGGAAAGAAAGGGGGTAGAGCTTGCTTGCTACCTCCCACAGCCAAGGTATATAAGAAGATTATATAAACACAGAGGAAGGGGCAGAGGGAGTAGGAATCACTTGAACTTCACTTTCATGTGAACCAGACAAAAATTCTACCTACAAGATCGACACAGTGTAAATGGTAGGTAATCGCAAAGAGAAGGCCCTAGGGGTGGCAGAAAAGACAACACCAAGAAAGCTTACCTATTGAAGGTGGGATTTCAGTTGAGTGTTGAGGGAAGGCAGGGGACTACTATGCTATGAACAGAATCACGTCCATGTTTGCCTACATAATTCTCTTAAGAATTCTTTCTCATTGATCACTTCACTACAGCCTATATCTAAAGACAGTTCTCTTCAGGTTTCACAGCATGCTTGGATGTTGTTCTGCTCTTCATGTAAAGGCCTGACCTCACTGGTAATTGCCCTTGAGTATTTAATAGAGACCAGGAAGCATTTCTCTCAAAAACACCCTTTTCCAGAGAAGATTAAGAATCCTTTCAGTGAGGCCATATCAGGATTAGCTTCCCCAAATGAAAATTGACAGTTTTTTATTTGTTTCATGCCACTGGAATATAAACTTTCTGGCCAACAGATTTTCTCCAAGGCAAAGCACCCCGAGTGCCTCCAATCGTGGGTCAGTTGATTGATCACCATCTGGCTCAATAAGAATGAGGATGGATCCAAAAGGAAGAAATGGTCAGTAGAAAGAGTACCCAAGCCAGGTGTCCCTGATACAGCTGAGTCCTTTTGGCAAGAAAAGCACAAATAGGCTGCTCTAGCAGAAACTTTCGATTCTGCCTTCAACCTCAGGCTAGCAAGAGGACTGAGTGAATCACCCTGCTTCTTTCCTCAAGGTGGTTCTGGACAGAAGGTTCTGGAACAAGCATTTATGGAGCAACTACTGCGTCTCAGACACTGGGCCAAGCGCTTTACAAATATTATCTTATTTGATCCATACAATGACCCCGTGAAGTAGGAGCTATTATTATCTTCATTTTGATGAGGAAATTGAGACAATGATTAATGACTTGCCCAAGGTCACAAATCCAGTTAAGTATCTGAGGCCAGGTTTGAACTCAGGGATTCAACAAAAGGGATTCAACTAGGTCTCTTCAAGCTCTATATCCGTGATCCCAGGATCATGTTGGAATCCCTACATAAGTCAGTCTTAATGAGCAATCAAGTTAAATCAAACATATGAGCTTAACTAATATAGACAAATCAGAATTTATTCAGTCTGAGCAAAGAGTACTTTTGTACTCTTTGTACTTTTGTGTATACATATATATATATATATATTTATGCATAAAACTACTGTTATAATATAAAACAAGTGCTCTGTGGATGCTATGGGTTGCAAATTTAATCCTTTTATTCATTCCCCCAAGACTGGGTTAGTAAAATAACATTCTGCCTTTGTTTATACAGGTGTCCCAAAAGTCTTAGTAAAGGTTTTTTTTTTTTAAATGAGCTCTGTAATAAATGTACTAACTGTATTCCATTACCTTTATTCAACAGATTGTGAAGTCTGAGTAAAAGACAGGATGAAAAAAAACACTGTAATGTACAATTAAATTTTTTTTTAAATCTGGCTGAAAGACCAGTCTAAATGTATTTTATTTACTTCTGTTCTTCTAATACCTCTGGCCTTGGGTGTTATTATTAAATACCTAATGTCCCTAAGAGGATTTTTTTAGACTTCTTTTTGCTACTGGTTGGATTCACTCCCCACTCATTTTGTTTGCTTTCTTTACCACTGGGGTACTGGTGAGCTTTCATAGAAACATAGATTTAGAGTTGAAGAGACCTGAGAGGTCATTAAATCTAACCTCCTCATTTGCGGATGAGGAAACAAAGGCACCCAAAGGCTAAGTGACTTCCTCAAGATCACACTCAAAAAAACTTGTCCTTCAAGCTGAAATCCAATGTATTTTCCACTGCTCTGGGATATGTTCGTTTCAGTGACAATTCTCACTACATACTATTTTAAAGTCATTTTTCTTTTTTCTACATTTAAGGAATAACGTCTCTAAGTCTTTTCTGCTTTACTGATTTTTTTGTTTCTTCCCTTTCCCCCGGCTCTTGCTTCTTTAAGCTCTTCTCTCCTATTCTCCAGTATAAAGCCTCCCAAGATGTTCTTGTCATTGTAGACAGTAAATCAATCCTCCAGATTATCTAGGCAATTAAATGCCTACGTGGATGCATAATGATAATATTAATAATAAAACTTTATTTTAAAAGCAATTTTTTTGGCTTTTCCAAGCACTTTCACATCCATCATAGATTTTTATTTGTGGCAACCTTATGGGGTAGGTAAGGGAATTATCAGCATCATTCCTGCTTTGTAGATGAAGGAGCAAAAGTAGGAAAAATATAAGAGATTTGTCCAATATACGTCCAATGAAAGGTATGCTTATCCAATCTGCAGATGGCAAAAAGCTTGGAGAGATGACAAAATTAGGATCCAAAAGGGTTTCAACAGGCTGAAACAACGGGTCAAAGCTATGTCACTGTGACAGTGGGACAATTTCAGAGCTAGAAGTGGCAATCTAGTCCAACTCATACTCAAGAGAATCCACAGTACAAGATTCATTTGGCTTTGCAAAGCAAAACCAAGATCAATGGGAGGATACTTTAGAGGGGCAAGAGGTCCTAGAAAGATCTGTCCAAAAGCGAAACGTGGCCAGGCATAGTGTTATATACCTGGAATCCCTGGTACTGGAGAGGCTGAGTTTGGCTGATTGCTTAATTCCGGTTTAGTGCTCCAGAACAGAGATCAGCTTTCCTGATTTAAAGCTGGATCGCTCGGCATCTCCTCATTCTGACTCTGGCTGTGCTCTTGAACTATTTTTTGGTTATTTTCCTTACCTTTTCTGGCATCTTGACTCAGGTGTCTGTCCCTGGCCTCCGCACTAGCTTCGGGTGTCTGATTCCAGCCACTCTACTCCCCAAACAAAGTTCTGCCTTTTGTTCTCAAAGAATAAGATAAGGCCATGGCAACAATGACCCCAGAAGTCTTACCTAATTTTAATTTAGGCTTATGTACTGTAAGAGCCAATAGGCAATAACAGGATCACAGATTTGAAGCTCCCAGGGACCCTTAGAGCTAATCTAGTCCAAGCCCCTGATTTCAGAGGTACGTAACTGAGGCCCAGGGAAATGTAATGACTAGCCTCCTGTGAACAGAAAAGCCAAGTCTCAAAACTAGATCCTCTGATTCCAGATCCAGGTTTTTCTCCCTAACACCCACTTCTTGTCGTTGCTGTTGTTGTTGTTCAGTTGTGTCTGACTCTTCATGACCCCATCTGGGTTTTCTTGGCAAAGATACTGGAGTGGTTTGCCATTTCCTTCTCCAGCTCATTTTACAGACCAAAAGAATGGAGGCAAACCAGGTTAAGTGTCCTGTTTAGGGTCACGCAGCTAGTAAGTTCCTAAGGCTGGATCTGAACCCAGAAAGAGGAATCTTCTTGACTCTAGACCCGGTGCTCTATCCACTGTGCCGCCTAGCTGCTACCTGCTGTCGTACAACTGAAAACTGTAAAAATGAAACGAGGAATAAATGATGAAAAAATTATTTTAGAAAACATGCAAAATAAACTCAATGAGACATACAATCTCATTACGCATTATTATACTGGTTAAGAAAAAAATCCTCACATCAAACATCTTTGATGCCTAAGATGTTTAGGGAATTAACACAGACATAGTGTCCCACTAGTAGGAATAGAACTTAGAGATGTGATCAGCAGAAACAAAAGACTGCTATTGATAAACGATATTCATAGCAGCATCATTCTCAATAGCAAAAACCTGTGAACAACCCACATATCCAATAACTGGGAAATAGTTAAACCACAGCATAGGTATGTAGTTTCCAAAGAAATGATAAATATGAAGACTATAAAGAAACATGGGGAATAACAGACATGAGGCCGCTGGACATATGCAGATACGGACGCAGCCTTGGAGCCAGAACACAGTCCTCCCATGGGCCCACCCCCACGCAGCCTCTGCTGAAGCCTCCAGGTGCCCGGTAGAATCCAGCCTGTGTAATGCTGGCCTCGTGATGGCTGAGCGCAGAACAGCAGCTAGCTAGATGTTCCTAATGCTGGCACTAATGTCTGCCTTAAATACAGGTTCTGTACCACAACATCAGGCAGACTGCTTTAAGTTTAAAAAATTGCCATCAGAAAAGTACCCATCCTGCAGTAAAACTTATAAACCAATACATGGGTCTAATGGAGAAAAACATTACAATGAATGCTATTTTTGCAAGTCCATTAAGGAGAAGAGAAGAGTCCAAGTGGTACACTTTGGCCAAAAGACCAAGAAGCTTACCCAGACAACAACATTATGAATTAACAGGAGAGAAGGCTAATCGCTAATGTACTCTCAGAATCCTTTTCCCCACCAGCCCCCACATTATGGCATGGCACACAACCTGATCCATTAGTTTCTGCTTTGGGATCTACTCAACAATAACCTTGTTCCTGCTGCCGTCTCTTTCATGGCATCCTGCGCCTATCCACATCCCAGCGTTCTGTAGCAACAAGAAGCAGAACTCAACTGTGCCCACTCACTTCCAGAGGAGGGAAAGGTATAACAAGGCAGATTACTAAAATGTAACAATACAGCCGGAGAAACGAATAGAGAGGCAAGGTGCCAGTGTGTGGAGGGGGCTACATCAATCCAGAATTAAAAGGAACTGGCATCCAGTTAGGCCAGAACAGTCTCTGTAAAGTTACTTGACTGAGGCTGGTATTAAGTGAATTCCACAATGTAGGAGGGGTCTGAAACCCCTTGGAGGTTTAAACCCTGTTGCATCTGCCATAAAATGGGAGTTGGAAAATGAGCAATAAACACATATAAAGGAAAAACAAACCTGAAATTGCCAAAGATCTTAAAAGGAAGAAAATTAAGTTAAGAGCTCAAAATACAAGCAAATAAATCAAAAAGAAAAATACTTAAAATGGAATGAAGACAGTTACAGAGATATCTATATCTAAACAAGTGCAAACAACTCTAAATATTTCAAGACAAAGGAAACTGAACCAACACTCATTTAGGACCCTATATATTCCCAAGAGAACATGGAAATATAGCAGGATTGTAATATATTGAAATGTAGCAATGTGATTCAAGAGAAAAATAAGAATCTTGAGAGAATATGAAAGGAAACAAATGGCTTGTATGGCAGTAATTAGAAGAATAGAACCTGAATCTGCTTTGGCAGATAGGGGTGGAGTTTTCAAACAAACAAATGATAAAGAGGTTCATGGAAGGAAAAATGGATGATTTTGATTACATAAAATTTAAGTTTCTGCACAAGTAAAACCAATTCAGCTAAAATTAGAAAAGAAACAGGGAATGGGAGAGGGGAAATCTTTGCAATTCCTGATTAAGGATCTAATTTCTAAGATATATAGGGAACTTAATCAAATTTATAAGAACAAGACCTATTCCCCAATTGACAAATGTTCCAAGGATATGAATAGATAGAACTATGAACTGGTCCTACCATACTGGGAAACAATTTGAAACTGTGTCCAAAGTCATTTTAAACTGTGCATACCCTTTAATCCAATGATACCACCACTGGGTATATACCCAAAGAGATCAAAGAAAGAGGAAAAGGATCCATTTATAGCAGCTCTTTTTGTGACAGTAAAGAATTAAAGAGCAGGTATCCATTAACTGGGGAATATCTGAACAAATTATGGTCAATGAATATAATAGGATGCTATTGTGCTGTAAGAACTGATGAAAGAGTTGTCAGAGAAACCTGAGAAGACTCATATGAACTGACAAAAGTGAAGTGAGCAGAACTAGGAGCACAATTTATAAAATAGCAATATTGTAAACACAATCAGCTTTGACAGATGTAGGAACTCTGATCTATACAAAAACCAACCACAGTTCCAGAAGACTCATGATGAAACATATTATCCACTGCCAGATAGAAAGGTGATGAGGCACCATCCCCCATACTCCAGGGCTAGAGGTGTTTACAAAAATAAAGCTATTACTACGAAAAAATGCACAGGCAAAGGAGAAAGAATTCAACCATAGAAAGTTATTATGTGAATAGAGAAGACCAGGGTTCATCTTCAGAGGAGGATATTGAAGCAAAGAAACCCTCTTCTATTCCAAAGAGTAATACCAAATGATCACCTGCCCAAAAAGAATTCATAGAAGAACTTAAAAAAGACTTTAAAAATCAAATGAGAGAGATGGAGGAAAAACTAAAAAATATATATATATAAGACTAACCAAAGAAAAACAAGAAGATTATGAAAAGAAAGTCAGACAATCAGAAAAGGAGATCCAAAATCTTAAGGAAGAAAATGACACCTTGAAAATTAGAATCAGGCAAGGGGAAGCCAGCAAAGTTACAAGAGATCAAGAAATAACTAAACAGGGGCAGCTAGGTGGTGCAGTGAGTAGAGCACTGGCCCTGGAGTCAGGAGGACCTGAGTTCAAATCCGACCTCAGACACTTGACACATGCACTAGCTGTGTGACCTTGAACAAGTCACTAACCCCAATTGCCCTGCCAAAAAGCAAAATAATAACAATAATAATAATTAAGCAAAATATGAAGAATGAAAAATAGAAGAGAAATTAAAACATAAGAAAAACAACTGATCTGGAGAACAGGTCAATAAGAGAAAACATAAGAATAATGGTACTACCTGAAAGTTATGATCAAAAAAAGAAACTTGATACAATAATACAAGAAATAATTAAAGAAATTTGTCATGAGACATTAGAACAAGGTGGGGGAAGTAGAAATAGAAAAAAATTCATCAAGCACCACAAACAGAACTCATAGGAATATTAAAGTCAAATTCTGAAACCCCCCAGCTTAAGGATAAAGTATTAAAAGCAACAAGAAAAAATCAATTTAAATATGATGATGCCACGATTAGAATCACACAAGACTTAGCAGTGGAGACACTAAAGGACCGCAAGTCTTGGAACACTATATATCAAAGAGCAAAAGAACTGGGGCTCCAGCTGAAAATATCATACCCAGCAAAGTTAAGCATAGTCCTGAATGAAAAAAATGGACATTTGATCAACTGTCAGGCTTTCAATCTTTGTTTTAAAAAAACCCTGAACTTAGTAGAAGATCTGACATACAAGAGCCAAGAGAAACATAAGACTAATTACAAGGCATTCAATAAGGACAGACTGTTTGCTCTTTATTTATCTAAAATGTATATATGTCTAAGATTGCCTTTAGTAATTGGGTAGTTCGTAAGGAAGACTGGGGTAGACCTGAGTATGATATGCCTTTATAAAGTAAAACCATTTAGAAACAGCTAAAAAGAGTAATTATTTTATACAAACAAGGTACAAGGGGAAGAATAAATACAGAGAAACTGAGGAGGGCTGGTAGTTCTGGTAATCTACTTTCATCAGGAAGGGGCTCAAAAGGGAACAACACATACATATCTAGGGGAGTATAAACATCTTCTAAATTCAGAAAAAATAAAATGGTAAGGGGATAGGGAGGAGGGAGAGGACAAAGGAGGGCTCTCTAGAGGGAAAAGTGAGGAAATAGGTTAAGGGGGGAACAGAAGGGTGTTTAGATCAATGAGAATGTGAGGATAGGGGAGGGATCCTTGGTGGGGGCAGTTAGGCTAAGTAATAGGAGGGCACGTTAGCGGGTAAAAGTTAAGTAGAGGAGGCAGGAGGGATAGGAAACAAGAGATAAGCACAAGCATAAAAACAAAGGTCAGGAGTAGAATTTGTTAGGGAAAGCATATGTCTATATGTGTATATATATGTGTGTGTGTGTGTGTGTGTGTGTGTGTGTGTGTGTGTAGGTATATATCGATTTAGAAATATATCTGCACTTAATTGTAGCCTTGGTGGGGGTGGAGGGGAGTGGGTATGAAGGGCAAAAAAAGAACAAAGTAAAAAATGTACAGCAGAGAACAAAAAAAACTTACAAGGAAGCAAAGGTTGGACACCTCTCAACACGTGTAGTATTTATCATATAGGCTTTCTTGAAATGAAAATTTATCGTTACATATTTTGAATCCTCTCTTATGTTCTGCTACGTACATGACATGCTTTCTTTTTCATTTCTTACTTTGTGTTTAAATTCCAGTATTTAAGTTTATGATATTTTTCTTCTTTTCTCTGTTCTGTATTTGTGTTCTGGTGTTTGAGTCTAAAATAAAATTTTTTTAAGTGAAAAAAAAAGAAAAAGAAAAGTGATGGACTCAAGAGTGCAATTTAATGTTTATGTGTATGTTTGTTTTTCTTTTCTGAATATGACCAAGGTAGGAATTTGCTTTGCCTGATCTTATGTGTTTGATTTACATTTGTTTTTTTTTCTTTTTTTCTCAAAGGGGGTAGTTGTAGAGAGAGATGAGAGAGAGAATTCAAGCCTAAAAATAAAATTGAACTTTTAAAATAAAAACAAATGATTTTTAAAATATTGTATGATAAAGTTGTACTCTCTGATACCTTAGCCTTGTTAGAACATGCCTCAATCAATCAGTCATAGGCTTTAAAATGTGAAAAAGTCCTTGATTAGCTAGCACAATGTTGCATAGGAAGAGCAACTGAACTTATTAAAGAAACTTCAGAACATTCTGTGGGCCATGTATAAAACCAGAGAATCCTTCAGAACCCAAGAAACTAGAAAATAAGTGGAGAGCAATAACCTTTCCACCTAAATCTCTTGAGAAAAAAGACTGTCTCAATTTTCTGTGTATCCTCAGTACTTTGCACATAGAAAGATCTTAATACATGCTTTATCATTGCCTTCCATTAATCCAGAGTGAAGTAAACAGAACCAGGCAATTAATATACACTATAACAATGTAAATAGAAAGAATAAAAATAATGAAACAGAACTTGGAGAAGAGTTGAGAAAAAGTACTTTCCTCCCCTGTCTGCAGAGATAAGGATTATGGAATTATGCATATAATGCCAAACATAGCAGACAAGTGAGTTTGGTTTTTTGGTTTGTTTTTTTTTTCTGAGCCATTTTTTCTTTCTTTTAAAATTTATGCTACAAGAAATGACTTGATGTTGTGAGTTGGAGAGGAAAGAATATATTCAGAAATGACACACTGTAAAAACAAACAGCACCATTAAAAACAGATAGGCCTTAGCCTTGTAAGAACATGCCTCAATCAATCTATCATTCATTGGCTTTACACTAAGAATGAAATTTTTATTTTTTTTTGGTGGTTTTTTTTGTTGGTTTTTTTTTTGGCAGGGCAATTGGGGTGAAGTGATTTGCTCAAGGTCACACAGCTAGTACATGTGTCAAGTGTCTGAGGCCGGATTTGACTCCAGGGCCAGTGCTCTACTTACTGTGCCACCTAGCTGCTCCAGAATGAAATTTTTAAATAAAGTTTATATGGAGAGTTTTATTTCTTTTAATAATTAGTAAATATGCAATTATAAAAATAATTGCTTTTTGGTATTGTTTTGTTTAATTTTAGTTCTTGTTTCTTTTATTTGCTTTATTTTCATCTTTCATTACTTTTCAGCTACTTGACAGTTTATATTGACTGTTAGAAGTTAAAACTATTTAAAAAAAAAGAAATATGGGAAGACATCAAGGTGATACAGAATTAGAATGATATATGTTTCATTTTTTATCCTGATTGGTATAATTAAATGTTTATGATAAAATTTTCAAAGAAAGATTCATTTCTAACTTGATACTAACAACTTATTTGCAAACAAATGTGCTTTTTCAGAATAAAAGAATTGGCTTCAATAATACAAAACTCTATTAGGTTGCAAGGCACTATCCTTCAGAATTATACTGAAAACATATTGATTTTTTTAATGACAAAGTTTTTATATTTGAAACCAATTGCTGTACAAAAGGGGAAAAAAGAAGGAAAATACAGGTTGAACTAACACTTCGGGGGAGAGAAAGAGGCACTAAACCTGACAAAGTCAAGAGATCTGGATTCTAGATTTAGCTCTGCCACTTGCCTCGTGACACACTGGGCAAGTTCAAATCTCAGGGCCTCAATTCTACCATCTGTAAAATGAGGAGCTGAATTAGAAAATCTCTACAATCCATTCCTGAGTTTAGGGTCATGAAAATACTCTCATTAGCTTGTGCTCCAACAGCTAAGAACATTATATCATATTTCCCCATGTATAAGAAGCACCCTTTTTCGAAAAATTTGGGGTCTAAAAACCAGATGCATCTTATATAGTGGTTGTAGTTTTTTTTACTTGCATTTCCTGCTTTTTCGCGCTTGTTTTTACACTCATTGTTGTAGACTTTTTTACTTGCATTTCCCACTTTTTTGCGCTTGTTGTCTTTGTGCTCACTGTTTCGTATTTGTTACCGGTATATTAGGTTACCATTTTGCCACGTTCTGCCCAGAAATGGCTCAGAAAAGATTTTCATATGGTGCTGAATTCAAGTTAAAAGCGATCCAGTCTGCAAAAGTGAATGGAAACCGTGCTGCTGAACATAAGTTTGGTCCTCCTCAAACTGAGAAGACAATCGGAGACTGGCTACGGGAAGAAGAAACCCTACTGAAAACGCCAGGGCAGAAGGCCATGAGAAGCAAGTCAGCAAAATAGCCTGATTTAGAGAGGGAACTGAAGATATGAATCGAAGAGCAAAGGGCAGTTGGAATTCCTGTGTCCACAGAGATGGTTCAGCATGAGGCAAGAAGAATTGCTGATGAAAAAGAAGTTACTGATTTCAAAGGAGGACACAATTGGTGCTTCAGGTTCATGAAACGGAATGGATAAGCATGTGTACACACACCAGACTTGCCAAAAAGATGCCTGAAAGCTATGAGCAGATGAATAAAATTTGAGTTCAATAACTTTATGTAATACATTTTTTTCCAAATTTCAGGCACCAAAATTAAGGTGCATCTTATACATGGGGAAATATGGTAACTATTAAAGTAGGTTTTCATTTGGAAGGATCTGCTTTCAGTCTGGGCAACTTACACTTGATTTCCTTTTGTGTACAGTAAATTGTACAGGAGGAGTGGAGCTAATTCCCCTCCAAACGACTTTAAGTAATGTCTCAAAATGAATTCTGGAGTGGCAGAAAACAGAAAAGGGCAAGGTGAAACAAATTTCCAGCCTAAGACAGCTTAGAAGATTGGCAGGAAAGGTCTGTCACACCAGAGTGAGAGTGGAGCACAGTCCGGCACAGGAAATGCCCCCAGCAATGCCCCATCAGTAGGCCAAGCCTGAGCAAGGTAGAAGCGGGCCTTGCAGGCAACTGAATCAGCAGAAGAGATTTCTGGAGCTCCCAGCCCATAGATGGTAAGGAGGTCAGAAAATGGAAGGAAATTACAGGGGTCCCTTTACTGGCACTGGGTGCAGGACTCTGTTGCATTATGAGCTTAACTAATGCAGATCCAGGTTGCAGTCCTGGGTCACAGTCTCAGGGCAAGGAGGAGTACTAGCACACCAGAACTTATAGCCATAGGGGAGTGGAGAGCCTAGTCACAGTTCTAGGGTGGAAAAAAGTACTTGTAGTCACTCACAGACTAAAACACAAGCCAGAAGAGTAGTAAACACACTTCTCAGATCATACCACCTTGGAAGATCTGAAAACATACAGACTTCCAGAACTAGCTCTAAAAACGGCTGTACAAAAAACCTGACACTTTGACATTGCCCTCTTTACATTGAGAGTGGAGCCCAACTTTAATATAAAGTTAAAAGTCAAGACATAAGCTGGAAAATGAACAAACAACAAAAAAAAGAAGCTGACCATAGAAAGATACTATAGTGACAGGAAAGATCTAAACATAAACTCAGAAGACAAGACAAAAATGCTACATCCAAAGCCTCAAAGAAAAAATGTGTAAAGAATTCCTGGAAGAGCTCAAAAAATGTTTTTAAAATCAAATAAAAGAGGTAAAGAAAAAAATTGGAAGGATAAAGAAGAGTGATAGAAAAAAATGACGAACAAAAGTCAACAGCTTGGCAAGAGAGGCATGCATTCACACACACATACACACACAAAACCACCGAAAAAACAGAGTAGACAAACAGTAAAAGAGGCACAAAAATCCAATGAAGATAAGAACTCCTTAAAAAGGAGAATTGTCCAAATGGAAAAAGATATACAAAAATTAACTGAAGAACTTCTTAAAAAGCAGAATTGTCCACATGGAAAAAGATGTACAAAAAATTCACTGAAGAAAAGAATTCATTAAAAAGTAGAACTGGCCAAATGGAAAAGGAGATAAAAAGAAGTTCACTGAAAACCATAATTCCTTAAAAATTAGAATTGGGCAAGTGAAAGCTAATGATTCCATAAGACATCAAGAAACAATAAAACAAAATCAAAAGAATGAAAAAATAGAACATGTAAAATATCTCATTGGAAAAACAGGTGACCTAGAAAATAGACCCAGGAGAGATAATTTAAGAATTATTGAACTACCTGGAAGCCAAGATCAAAAAAAGAGCTTAGACATCATTACTTCAAGAAATTACCAAGGAAAATTGCCCTGGTATTCTAGAACCAGAAAGTAAGATAGAAATTGAAAGACTCCATCAATCACCTCCTGAAAGAGATCCTAAAATGAAAACTCAAATTCCAGAGCTCCCAGATCAAAGAGAAAATAATGGAAGCAGCTAGAGGGAAACAATTCAAATATCATGGAGCAACAGTCAGGATGACACAAGATTTATCAGCTTCTACATTGAAGGATTGGAAAGTTTGGAATATGATGTTCCAGAGGGCAAGGGAGCTAGGATTACAAGCAAGAATCACCTACCCATAAAAACTGAGTATAATGCATGAAAGGAAAATGGAAATTTAATGAAAGAGAGGAGTTTCAAGCATTCCTGATGAAAAGACCAGAGAGCAATAGAAAAATTTGACATTCAAATACAAGACTCAAGAGAAACATAAAAAAGTAAATAGGAAAGAGAAATCATGAGGGATTCAATAAGGTTAAACTGTTGACTTTCCTACATGGGAAGATGACACTCACAACTATAAGGAGTATACATAGACAAGAGGGCATAGGTGTGAGTTGAATATGATGAGATGATAACTAAAAAATAAAATTAAGGGATGAGAAAGAGGAAAGCACTGAGAGAAGGTGAAGGGGAGAGGAAGAATAGGGTAAATTATTTCACATAAAAGAGGTGTGGGGCAGCTAGGTGGAGCAGTGAGTACAACACCAGCCTTGGAGTCAGGAGGACCTGAGTTCAAATATGGCCTCAGACATTTGACACACTTACTGCTAGCTATGTGACCTTGGGCAAGTCACTTAACCCCAATTTCCCTGCCTTTCCCCCTCCAAAAAAAATTAAAAAATAAAAGAGGTGTGAAAGAGATTTTACAGTAGAGGGAAAAATGGGGATTATGGGGTAGACCCTAAACCTTACTGTCATCAGAATCGGGTAAAAGAGGAAATAAGATACACATCATTTGGATACAGAAATTTATCTCAACCTACAGGAAAGTAGGAGAGAAAGGGAATAAGACAAAGGGGCAGGGAGGCTAACAGAAGGGAGGGTGGATTGGGGAAGGCAGTAGCCAAAAGCAAAACACTTTTGAGGATGAACTGGGTGAAAAGAGAGAGAGCAGTATAAATGGGAGGAAAACAGGATAGAGGGAATACACAATTAGTAATCATAACTAAAAAAAGTTTATAGCAAATTTCTCTAATAAAGGACTCATTTTTCAAATATAGAGAGAACTGAGGTGAATTTATAAAAATAAGAGCTATTACCCAATTGATAAATGGTCAAAGGATATGAAGAGGCAGCTTTCAAAGAAATCGGTTATCTATGTACTCATGAAAAAATACTGTAAAACACTATTGATTAGAGAAATGCAAATTAAAACAACTATTAGCTACCACCTTACACCTATCAGATTGGCTAATATGACAGAAAAGGAAAATGACAAATGGTGGAGGGGATGCGGGAAAATTGAGACACTAATACACTACTGGTGGAGTTGTGAACTGATTCAACCATTTTGGAGAGCAATTTGGGCTCCAGCAAAATACTAGGTTTGTATCCCAAAAAGATAAAAAATAAAATGGAAAAGGACCTATAAGTACAAAAATATTTATAGCAGCTCTTTTTGTGGTGGCAAAGAATTAGAAATTGAGGGGATGCCCATCAACTGGGGAATGGCTATACAAATTGTGACATACAATTATGATAGCATACTATTGTGCTATAAGAAATCAAGAGCAGGATGCTCTCAGAAAAACCTGAAAAGACTTACATGAATTGACATATAGTGAAATGAACAGAACCAGGAGAACACTGTACTCTGAAACAACAATATTATATGATGATCAACTGTGAATGACTTAGCTACTGTCAGCAATATAATGATCCAAGATGATCTTGAATGACTCAAGATGAAAAATGCTATCCATTTCCAGAGACAGAACTGGTAGAGTCTGAATGCAGATCTAAGGACAAAGGGATGACAAGTGGACAGCCAAAGGGTTATAATGGTACCCTCATGACATTGGAAGAAAATGAAGAAGGCCTCCCGCATGTTTGGTGGATCCCTTGTAGCAAACAAGACAAGAATCATATACGTTGGCCATGAATGACTAGGTTGGGACCCACATTCCTGAATTACAGAACTAATGAGATGGCAAATTCATTTGAATAAACTGAGTATATACATCTTAAGACTTATATTAATTACCCTAAAAGGGTGGTTTAGCTTGGCAATGACTCAAAATACCTTTCTGTGCTTTAATTAGCTCTTTTCCAATTTCCAGGGTGACAAAGGCAGTGCCATTCAGAACTATATCAGTTATGGTTTTCCAGGCATTAGGAGAGAGACGTTCAGAAGGAGAGATAAAATTCCCAGCTGCATTGTTCACAATAACCTAGCAAATCAAAAATGAAAAAAAAAGTTACAGACATTTGGCAGGGAGGGGTTTTAGGTAAAAGATTTTCTTTCAAGTGCTTTAATTTTTCATGTAATTTTTCTAGATGATTCAATCAACTTGAAGTTCACTGATAAGAAACAATGTTGCTATGTTCTTTACTATAGACTTTTCAAAGTTTTTGAAACTGTGAAAACCTTTTTTATTTCCCCCAAAGCTCTGAATCATAATCCCTGGTTGAGTATTGGAGAGGAGCATGGAAGTAAAGGAACAAACGTGGATTGAGCATGTTCAAAATTTACTTCAAGGACCCTCAAGAGATGCTTCATGAATCTTTGGGTTTCCATGAAAGGCCACTGAAAAACTATTGCCTGAGACTGCATTTTATATACTATTTAGTTTCATTTATCTTGATGAAAATCTCAGCTGGTAAAGTGCTTTTTTCCTAACCTAGTGAAACATTCTGCCCAGTTATCCAGAGGGTCTATGGGTTTCAGTTTTCATCACTTTATTTCTTACATACCAAAGTGTATTTATGAGAAAGATGGTGTGAGGTGGGGAAAGGTGGAAGGTCCCCTTCTTTACATGAGCCAAGCAAAGTGCCTCTCTTGGCCTCACAAAAGATCATGAATCATCTAAGCTAGATAATATGCCCCTGGGTAACTAGATAACTGTTATTCTTGTTTGATAATCCTGTTAAAGAAATGAAACTGTTTTTGTTAAAAATACACATGGCATTCATTACTCATCATTTCAGTCTCCTCTAGATATTTTATATAATATTATTCATACTATGTATTATTCTGAGTACAATAATTATTAATATTAGTATTAACAGTAGTAATAATATATTTACTTGTCTATTCATCAAGCCAGTTTAATCATTTTGACTATACTACCTAATTACTAACCTGTTTCTTAGTACCTAATTAGCTGTTAAATTTTAATTAAACTAATTAAATTAAACTGGGCTAGGAATGATACCTATCATTCCTAGTACAGGGGATGCTGCGGCTAATAGGTCACTGGAGCTCAGGAGTCCTGAGCTTCAGGAGGTTAAGTCAATTGAATTTCCACATAAATCTGACACCATTAAGGTGAGTCCCTGACAAACAAATGTTCTAACCCCATAAGCACTTGGCATTGTCTGACTGATGCAGCTGATTGAGTGTTGCCTACAAAGAATACAAGCAACACTAGCTAGCTCCCTGGGGAAGATAAATAACTACTTTGAAAGAAGGTCCAGGAAGTATTGGAAGTATTCCTTGCTTCACCACTACATGAAGAATGTTCCTTTCCCCTGGACCACTATGGCCTCCAAGCAGTTCACCCTAGTTCAATAACTGAGTAGGTGAAAGCTCTCATGCCAATCAGGAGTGTGCCATTGCATTTCCAGCCTGAGCAAGACAGGGAGACATAGTCTCAAAAACAAATAGAACATGGAATCAGATACAGTTCCTTTTTAGGGGGCTCACAATTCAATAAACATTTATAAAACATTAACTAAACAATTCTAAATGCCAGAGATACAAAGAAAAATGCAATCTTGACCTCAAGAAGCTTATATCCTATCAAGATGCCCATGATACACACATAATAAAAAGTCATTTGAGGAATGACAAAACATTAATAACCAGGTGAATCAAGAAAGGCTTCACAGAGCAAGTGTCACCTGAACCGAGTCTTGAAGGAAGATAAAGACTCAGAGATGAAAGCTAACTGTAGACATGTGCTTCAGGGAAAAGAAGAGTCTGGTTTAGGTAATAATAGTACATGCAGGGGGTCGGAGCCAAGATGGCAGCTAGAAAGCAGGGACTTGTGTTAGCTCCCCGACAGGTCCCTCCAAAACCTTATAAAAAATGGCTCTGAACAAATTCTAGAGCTGCAGAACCCACGAAATAACAGAGGGAAGCAGGGATCCAGCCCAGGACAGCCAGGATGGTCGTGGGGAAGGGTCTATTGCAACAGAGCTGGGAGCAGAGCCAAGCAGAGCCCAGTGTGGGCTGGGCTAGGACCAACCAGACCGGGAGCTGGGCAAAACAGGCCCTAGCACCCTGAATCAGTGAGCTGTGGCAGTTACCAGACTTCTCAACCCACAAACACCAAAGACAACAGAGAAGGTTAGTAGGAAAAGCTGCGAGGGACAGAGTGAAAGGAGTTCGCAGTTCGGCCAAGGGTATCAGAGGTGGTGCAGCTCTGAGGACAGAACTATAGCTGCAGTTCCTTCCAGCCCCAGGCCCACCTGGTGGGAGGAATTAAGTGGTGGATCCCAGCAGGAGTGAAGAGCCTATTTAAGATCTGAGTCTCAATCCGGGTTGGCGGGTCTTCGGGAAGGAGGAGCACTGGTGTGGCAGAGCTTCTGTGTAGAAATGGCTCTGAAAACCACACCGCAGCACCTCAAGCTTGGGACAAAGTACTCTCTACTCTACAAGCAGTCATACCCCCATGAAAAATTCAAGGGTCAAGTGGTTGGCTGGGAACATGGCCAGGCAGCAAAAACGGACTCAAATTCAGACTCAGACTTTGGAATCTTTCTTTGGTGACAAAGAAGACCAAAACATACAGTCAGAAGAAGTCAACAAAGTCAAAGAGCCTACATCAAAAGCCTCCAAGAAAAACATGAACTGGTCTCAGGCCATGGAAGAGCTCAAAAATGAGTTGGAAAAGCAAGTTAGAGAAGTAGAGGAAAAATTGGGAAGAGAAATGAGAAGAATGGGAGAAAATCATGAAAAACAAGTTGATGACTTGCTAAAGGAGACCCAAAAAAATACTGAAGAAAATAACACCTTTAAAAATAGACTAACTCAATGGCAAAAGAGCTCCAAAAAGCCAATGAGGAGAAGAATGCCTTGAAAGGCAGAATCAGCCAAATGGAAAAGGAGGTCCAAAAGACCACTGAAGAAAACACTACCTTAAAAACTAGATTGGAGCAAGTGGAAGCTAGTGACTTGATGAGAAATCAAGATATTATAAAACAGAACCAAAGGAATGAAAAAATGGAAGATAATATCTCATTGGAAAAACCACTGACCTGGAAAATAGAGATAATTTTAAAATTACTGGACTACCTGAAAGTCATGATCAAAAACAGAGCCTAGATATCATCTTTCAAGAAATTATCAAGGAGAACTGCTCTGATATTCTAAAGCCAGAGGGTAAAATAGAAATTGAAAGAATCCACAGATCACCTCCTGAAAAAGATCCCCCCCAAAAAACTCCTAGGAATATTGTTTCAAAATCCCAGAGCTCCCAGATCAAGGAGAAAATACTGCAAGCAGGCAGAAAGAAACAATTTGAGTATTGTGGAAACACAATCAGGATAACACAAGATCTACCAGCTTCTACATTAAGGGATCAAAAGTCTTGAAATATGATATTCCAGAGGTCGATGGAGCTAGGATTAAAACCAAGAATCACCTACCCAGCAAAACTGAGTATCATGCTCCAAGGCAAAATATGGATTTTCAATAAAATAGAGGACTTTCAAGCTTTCTCAGTGAAAAGACCAGAGCTGAATAGAAAATTTAACTTTCAAACACAAGAATCAAGAGAAGCATGAAAAGGTAAACAAGAAAGAGAAATCATAATGGACTTACTAAAGTTGAACTGTTTTGTTTACATTCCTACATAGAAAGATGATGTGTATTATTCATGAGACCTCAGTATTAGGGTAGCTGAAGGGAATACACATATACATATATGTGTATGTATATATATATATATATATATATATATATATATATATATATATATATATATATACACACACACACACACATACACACACACACACACATACAGACAGAGGGCACAGGGTGAGTTGAATAGGAAGGGATGATATCTAAAAAAGATAAAATCAAATTAAGGGATGAGAGAGGAAGATATTGAGTGAGGGAGAAAGGGAGAGATAAAATGGGGTAAATTATCTCACATAAAAGTGGCAAGAAAAAGCAGTTCTGTTGGAAGGGAAGAGGGGGCAAGTGAGGGGGAATGAGTGAATCTTGCTCTCATCGGATTTGACCTGAGGAGGGAATAACATACACACTAAATTGGGTATCTTGCCCCACAGGAAAGAAGGAGGAAGGAGATTAAAAAAAGGCAGAGGGGGCGGCGATAGAAGGGAGGGTGGATAGGGGGAGGAGGTAAGCAATAGCAAACACTTTTGAAAAGGGACAGGGTCAAGGGAGAAAATTAGATAAAGGGGGATAGGATAGGAAGGAGCAAAATATAGTTAGTCTTTCACAACACGAGTATTGTGGAAGGATTTTGCATGATGATACACATGTGGCCTATGTTGAATTGTTTGCCTTCTTAAGGAGCATGGGTGGGGAGGGAAGAGGGGAGAGAATTTGGAACTCAAAGTTTTAAAAGCAGATGTTCAAAAAAAAAGTTTTTGTCTGCAAGTAGGAAATAAGATATACAGGCAATGGGGCATAAAAATCTATCTTACCCTACAAGAAAACAAGGGAAAATGGGATGGGGGGAGTGGGGTGACAGAAGGGATGGCTGACAGGGGAATGGGGGAAATCAGAATATATGCCATCTTGGAGTGGGCGGGAGGGTAGAAATGGGGAGAAAATTTCTAATTCAAACTCTTGTGAAAAGTAATGCTGAAAACTAAAAATATTAAATAAATAATGATTTTTTAAAAAGACAATAGTACATACAACTTGACTAGACTTTCAAGTAGATTATATGATGGGGAGTAATATGAAATAAAGATAGAAAGGCAGGTGGGAGCTAGATTTTACTGTAGGTCTTCAGGGTGAGGAGTTTATATTGAGAAAACTAAATTGATTTTATATCATTTTTATTGATCCAATTTACAAATTAATTAAACTGTTATAGTTCTTTGCCTTTGAACTTAGTTCAGAAATTTATCTGGCCTGTAATGAGTTAAGTTTAGAAATCCAGTTTCCTGCTAATCACTGTTCTATTCCCGCTTATCACTGTTCTATTCCTGCTTCAAGGAAATCCATCATCTTGGGGGACTGGAATGGACACTAGGGAGTCTGGTGTAGTATCTTTACACTGACAAACTATCCTTCAAGGATTTCTAGTTTGCTATCCAAAAGTCTGGCCCACCATCTCTAACCTTGTAGGTGGATTCAAACGAAGAATATTTCTTAGTTACAGGACAGAAAGAGGAATCATTGCTAACCCCTAATTCCCAACTTCCAATCAATCATGTTGTCCCCCACACCTCAGCTATGTAAGCAATCCTGTCCTCCCCCCCACGATGATGCCAACCCTATAACCAATTATTATTTCCTCACCTACCCTGTTCTGTTCTTTGTTCTATGCTTATAAACGGCAGCTGTGCCTCTGATTTGAAGTTTTTTGGTTTAACTAAGGTATTCATTGACTCATTTTATTATCAGGTTCACACCATGTTAACAAAATGTTACATTGCTTGGAAAAACTTGCCTCGGTCTACTTTTGTTGAATTTCACTCATGACAGTATTTTACCTTACAGGTAAGAAGAAGCCACTAAAGCTTTTCGAGCTGTGGAGTGATATGATGAAACTTCTAATTTGGGAAGATTATTTGGGCAAATACGTAGAGAACACATTGGAGAAGAGACAGTCTAAGCACAGAGACAAAAAGCAGATCACCAAGATCATCCAGGGAAAACATGGTAAAGACCCCAACCTGAATAGTGGCTAGATGAGTGGAGAAGAGAAGATGGATCTAAAAGATGCTATAAGCGTAGACTTGATAAGATGGAGCAAATGATTGGTTATGGGGGACGACAAAAAGCAGAGAGGTAAGAATGAGTCAGGATTATGAATAGGAATGACTGCAGTATGCTCAGCAGAAACAAGTGAAGGTCAACCAAGTTTAAGGGAAAGGATTGGTTTTGTTTGGGGCATAATGAATTGAGTGAGATGTTGATGAGGCACTAATGATGCTGGATAAAAGAAATGGAGCTCAAGGGATAGATTAGGCATGCATATGTAGACTAAGGAGCTAACAAAGTCAGCAACAGAAAAAAATGCAGAGAGAGAACAAGGGCTGAACAGAGCCTGGGACATGATAGAGGTCATTATTTGAAAGCCTATCATGGGTTTTTTGGCTCCAGAGAGCAGAATCAGGTACAATGGGTGGAAGTTACAAAAGGTCAAATTTGATGTCAATAAAAACTTCTTAACAATTGATACAATGCAGAAAGAAAATGGGCTGCCTGGAGAGACATTTGGTTTCCCCCTCCTCAGAAGCCATGGAATAGAAGCTGGAGTCTGTCTGATAATTTATTTGCTTTCTTCCAAAACAGAATGCTGTATTTCCTTTCCAGTATGTCTTCTCGGATTTAAGGTTTTGTTTTAATGCTTTTCCAGTTGCTCAGTGACTACTTCCCCTCCTTCAAATAATTAATTCTCTTATTACAGTATTTTGACTTGTTTTATTGGCTATGGTGATTCTCCAGGTCTCCTATTTTTCCTAGTAATTTTTTTTAATCATATACAAAAAGGTTCCATTAGTTTTGGAGTCACCAAAAATTTCATCCTTGATTTGCACTTGTATGGTAGGATGCTACTATTGAATGTAATGACTGATATGATATGATACTGAAATTCAGCAACTTATTTGGATAAATAAAATATAATTATAACCTTGTAATGTATGCATTTTTTTTAATTTTATAAAACTTAGGCAGTTTTGCTAGATTTCTGAATTCTAAACCAGGGCCTCCATTAGAAAAATCTGACAAACTGTGCCTTGGTTGCTATTTAACGGTGACTTGATGTTTGAAATTAGACAAAAAAGAAGGTAGCATGTTCTGATTTTTATTTTTTTTTTCAACTGGAAAACTGAAGAAGTAGATTGTTGTAACTAGGGCCCAGGGGGCAGTGGGATAGGTCAGACCGAGAATAGCCAGGATCTGAAGGCCAGGCAGTCCTCACTGGGATGGCATCAGCAATGAGGGGAATTCAGAGCAAAAAGGTGTAAGTAGACAATAATAAGCACAAAGGAGGTCTAGTATCTAGTGGTGGAGACTCAGCCATGGGTTTTGTCATGGGGCAAGACTTAAAAGGACTGGAGGTGGGAGGAGAAATAAGAAACCTAGTCCTAAAGAAACTAGATTACCCTGCTGAGAACTAAAGAGGAATTCAGGCATGAGGGGATCAGATGGTGACCCAGTTATTGTACTGAATATAAGGCTCGACTGCAAGCTTGACAAAGTTGAACTAGTAAACTTGAGCCTAGGACTAATTGCATTCCCCTTACCTTGGAACACAGCTGGTCTCAGAATCTGGCTGATGGATATGCCTATCAGGGATGCTGTTAAGGAAATTATTTTGGCGGATATGCAGAGAATGAATTGGAGAGGGGACAGACTAGAAGCAAAGAGGACAAACATCAAGGAGGAAACTGCTAAGATAGTTCGGGAAAAACCTGATGAAGATGTGAACTTGAATGACGGCTAGATGAAGCGGAAAAGAAAAGATGGATGTAAGGGATGCTATTAAAGGCAAACTTGATAAGACACAGAAAATGACTAGACATGAGGGACGACAGAAAGTGAGGAGCTAAGGATGAAAACAAAAAAAATGCGAGTGTAAACAAAAAAGGTCAAGTATAAACTTGGATGACTGAAATAATTGTAGTATGCTTAACTGAAACCTAGAAGCCTCAAGGGCGGGTAAGTTTAGGTGGAAGGACTGGTTTTATTTTGGGCATGATGAATTTGAGATGTTGATGGGGCATCAACATTTGGGTTGGTCTGGGTGGCCTGTGAAGAAATAATAATAATAATAATATATAGAATTTACACAGCACTCTAAGGTTTATGAAGCGCTTTACAAATATTATTTCATTTTATCCTTATAATAAACCTGAGTAAAAGGCATTATTATTATTATTCCCAATTTACAGAAAAGGAAACTGAAGCATATACAGTTTAAATGACTTAACCAAGATCACATAAGTAGTATCTGAGGCTAGATTTGAACTCAGCTCTTCTTGAATCCAGGTCCAGCACTCTATTCCAGTGAGCCATCTAGCTGCCTGTCCCTTGCACCTATGAAATTATGTGATACCTGTGGGGTTTAAGTGATCATAGCTTTGAAGGTTTGGTGCCCAGGCATCCACCACATGGGGTACAATTTTGCCCCCATTTCTGGATATGGCCCACTAGAGATTTTTAGCAAAAACCTTTTTTAAAGCAAATTAATGAACACATGAGGCAGGGGCCTAACCTTCTGCCTGCCCATAATGTTCTACAATCCACTGCCTCCAGGTGATGTGTTAGTAGGCATTTCTCAATTAGAAATTGTCATCAGAAGTGCTTCAGGGGCTCCAAACTATCTGGGAAGGCCCTGAGTATGGATATGAGATGTGTGACTGTTGTCCAAGCACACATGGAGCTAAGCTCGGAGAGGTTCATCACCAGGTTTGCTGCATAGTGATAGATTTGTTTATGGCTGCTGCAACTCTGAAAGATAGTCTATTCGGATGTCTAGGGGTTATGCTCTTCATAGAGGAAAGAAGTACACACCCCTGTAAAAATGCAGCTCCTAAACCAAGTCAAGAGTTAAATAGAACTGATCCTATAACGAAACTTGTGCCACCCAGATATATAGATTTCTATGTATCATGGTTCATTATTGTTGGAAATTTTCCAAATTTAAAGGACTATTAAGGCAGGGAAATACACAAATCATTAGTAATGTAAGTACCTTGAGGTAGAGTCAGAGGGCCTGGGTCCAAATGTGACTATGAAAGTTGTAAGCTTAGACAAGTCACCTAAGCACCTTGGACCTCAGTTTCCTCATATGCAAAGTGAAGGAACTAGACTGGATGACCTTTGATAACCCTTCTGGCTATAGATCTATCATCCTATGACTATCATTTTTCATCTTCGTATCTCCAACATCTAATACAATCAAAAAATTTAACTCAGATTACATTTCCTAAGAATCATTGCTTCTTAAACTGGATCTCTGCTTTGCTGTCAAGGACAACAATTCACCATATGTATATACTACTTGAGGGGAAAGGTCTTATTAAAGGTTAATACAAAAATAGAGAAACTCTTTTCTCCCTGAAAAGAGAATGTGCAAGAACTGCATGAAGAAGTTTGTTTCATTTACAAATATAAAAATTCACCAGAGACCTAAATACTTGCTAAGTTTTTTTTTTTATTTGGAGGTGCAATAGTTGCAAAAATAAAATGTGGCATAAATAATTCTGCACAACAGACTTTTCCAGTTAGCAAAAGAGACAACTTTTTGGCTTGTCTAATGAACTATCTATGGTGAGTCAGAGTAGTTTATATCTCTTAACACAATGAAAGATGTATAAAAACAACTGTTAACATGTTTGATCTAACTCCTTTGTAATTCTTTCAAAGTGTACCTTTTCCTGATACACCATCTGGCATAATTCTCCTATATTTGATAACTAACTCAAATGACTGCTTCAAGACGCAGTCAAAAAAAACTTTGCAGGGGCTATCCAGTCAGTTGAAGTCAGGAAAACGGATGTGGAATAGTTTGTTTTTCATGATAATGATGAGGCAGACCAAAGTAGTTAATACCAGAAGGGCACCAATCACTATTCCCATAGCTTCTGGGAGATTTATGCACCACTGATTAGCTAATAAACATTAAGTATTACTAAAAGCTCCAATGCTTGGATGTGGTTTTTATTGCAGAATTTGATACATCAAAGGATAAATATCTATCAATGTTAATTGTGTTGTGCTTGTAGCCTTTGTGAAAGGCAGGGCCATGTGCAGCCAGGAATGGATACATACTTGGCAAAGCATTATCATAACCATGGTCACATTTAAATGATTCATTAAGCACAATCATCCAGTCTTCATCAGAAACCAAAAGAACTGGCTGAATTTGTCCATTATGCTGGTAATAAAATCTTTACGGAATATCATCTTTAAGACATAGGTTTTCATGTGAGGACTGCAACGTTCTAGCTTTTTAAAAACGCAGGTTTGATTTTCTTTAGGCAGTTTTGCAACAACTGGAGTTGTGTCTACTATAGTGCAGTTTGAGCATTCAATGCAGGCTTCCAATTTTATCAGTTTATCCTTAGAACACTGGGTCACCCCATGATCACTTGAAATGATCACATTAAGGCTTTCCCACAATCTCAGAGCCTTGAGTTTATGGACAAGGTGGCCAATATGGTTACCTACTTCTTTCAATATAGCACTCATTTGCTCCTTACTTCAGGTCCATATTTGTGTCCACTTTGTGAGAAACAAAAGAAGGAATTCTGTTTCCAAAGGATTAAAACTACTCCCAACTTGGAGTGATAGCGGGATGTAAGAGTCAGGGGTAATTGCTTCTAATCAGAGCTGTGACCCAGCAGAACCAGGCTTCTGATTAAGTAAAAGGTCAGAAGCTTGTACACGTGTTTAAGGAGCTGTTTGAGGGGGAACTTATCAAGGAAGAGAACATGAAGTGGGCAGTTCAGGAGGTTGCATCTAGCCAGTGGAGAGCAAGTGGGGGGAAATTCGAATTGGGAAAAGACCATAAATAGCTTTGCATCTGTCTGAGCAAGTGTAATGCATTAGGGAGTTACCCATTCAGAATGAAAGTGAAATAAGTGTAATGAGAATTTTGATGGCTTCACGAGTATTTTCTTTGTAGAGCAAGCATGTTTCTCACAACTTGCCACCAGTTCTTCCCAAGAGTGTTGCAAAGGTAGCTAAAGGATCTGAGCTGATCAGTCATTTAGTAATACTGCCTAATTGCTCATCAAATGCTACTGAACGATTATAATTCATAAAATAGGAAGGAGTTGCACTGTGGATAGCCACATCAGTACCAGGCCACACAGCAGCAGCACTCACTCCCAAGCTCACTGGTTACCCAAATGGGAGTTGCTTCATTCCACCAAAAAGGATCTCTGTCTTTACATTCTGAAAAAACTTCTCTGTGCGTCTGCACCATACATTGAGTTAGTCACCATGTCATGGTTTTCTTCATACAGGCCTGTCACTATGCTGTAGTGATTTGGAAAAGTTTTTGTGATAAAAACATTATTAACATTCTCCACCAAGACACCTTCTCTGATAAAATTACAAAGATGAGGAAATTCATGTTTCCTTGAAAGCCCTGAAGACATCAAAGGATACCAAGAGTAACCTGGGCATCAAATTATACTCAGAATTGCCTCTGCAGCTAGTTCTAATTCCAGAAAACAGAAGTGTTAATACTAACTGCATTGTGGACATCATTGCAAAACATAACAGCGAACCTTCCCACCGCCTCTGACTGCACACGGTTTTATGAGAACATGGCTGAATGAATAGAGCAACTATGTGGCACAAGTAGAGAAAACAACAGGCATGGAGTCACAAAGGCTGGGGTTCAAATCCAGCCTCAGAAACTTGCTGGCTGTGTGACTCTGGGCAAGTCACTTAACCTCTGTTTGCCTCAGTTTCCCCATCTATAAAAAAGGGGATAATAACAGCACTTAAAATCCCAGTGTTATTGTAAAGATCAAATGAGAAGCTATTTGTAAAGCACTTAGCATGGTGCCTGGCACATAATAAGCACCATATAAATGTTAATTATTATTGTTATTATTTGAATCCTGCTTTAGATGCTAAGCGTATGACGATAGATAGTTCACTAAATCTTTCTGAGCTTCACTTTCCTCATTTGTAAAATGGGGAAAATCACAGCTTCTACTTTCAAGGCCACTGGAAGGATGACACGGGATGATTTATGGAAAGAGCTTTGCAAATGTTAAAGTGCTACATAATATGTCACCTATTACTACAGACAGAAAGCCACAGTGGATAAAGAGTCAGCCTCAGAGTCAGGAAGACTTAGGTTCAAAGCCTATCTTTGACACAGACTGGCTGTGCTAGACGATTCTCTTAACTTCTCATCGTCCCAGGCAAACTTCTAAAATTATAAATCGCAAAGCAGGTGCCAACCTGCCTTAGGAAAGGGAGTTGCCTCTTTGGGAATCCTTTATGCCAGTGGAATTACAATTAGGTCTAAAAAAGAAATGATTATAGCAATCAATCAATAAATGTTGATCTCAAACAGATGATTAAATACAGGGATGGTTTCAGGCTTTCATGATAATGATTAAGATAGCCTTCCACTTTATCACTCCTCATTTCAAAGCTAGCCTCTGGAAACAAAGTTTTCCAGAGCTTCAGAAAGTAAGTTTTATATTACAAGGTCACTTTGTGGAGCCCTCACCATCTAATGCACTAAAAGTCTCGTGGCATTCCTACTTTTGTACTTACATCAGGAAGTCCTGCTACTTTGATTAATTCTGAGACAGCATTTTTAACCTTCTCAGGATCCCTCACATCACACTGGATTGCATGCACCTGAAAAATCACAAAAGGAAAGAAAAAAATTGAAAGCTCCTCAGTTTTATAAGATGATAACATGACACTATCCTAAACTAGTAAGGGAAAAGGAGAGTGGTATAGTGAACAGAAGGCCAATCTCCCTAGAAAAGGCTGTGTTCAAGTCCTGCCTTTGATACATTGGTTATGTGTCTTTGGACAAGGCACTTAACTTCCAGGTTACCTTATAAGGTTTGCCCAAACAACCTTCTAAGGCTATAACTTCAAGAACCATTGCTCATGTGCAATACATAATATTCCCTACACTGAATAAATCATAGGACTGGACGAAAAACCAAACAATAAAGCTTAAAATATTACTTAAAATAAATAAGATTTCTATCATCTGATTTTACATAAAAACAAAATATGAGTATACTTCTCTGAAAAATACCTTATTTCCTGTCTGAGAAGAAACTTCTTCTGCAGTAGCTTTCAAAACATCAATATTCCTAGAAACAAAGCAATATTCTGCATGAGTTCTAAAAAGTATTGCATATTACAAAGTTTTCTTTTCTTTTGGATAACATTCTTCATGTTTTTTCTTTAAAATGCAGACTATTAGGATGGGAGACAAGAATAAAGAAAACACTATGACTGTATTGAAATAGCTTAATCTGACGGATTCACTAAAAATGTCATCTTTAAAGTTTAAAGATCTTTTGTGATTTTTTTTTTAGTCTGTAAGTGCTAATGTGAATATTTCCATTTTTAACCAGTTGTTGTTAAGGCATCTTATAGCTAGATACATATTAAGTTACTTAAGATCATTTGTTTGTACCTCTCTTATTCTCAAGATGAACTTTAATGAGAAACAATAATAAGCCACAACAGTAGGCTTTGAAGCAAAGTTTATAGGCCTAATGCAGAGGAAACGAACCAATTCACAGCCTTAGGGCTATCATTAGAGCTACTGAGTCTTAATGCCCCTCAAGGGTGACATAAGATTTTATATATGTATTTTTTCGGACTCAAAGATGATTTAGCCTATCTGAAAAGCTGAGCTACAACATCTTTCTGTGCACTGAAACCCCCCTCAAATCTTAAAACGCTAAATAATTGCATTATAATTGTTATTTTATTCATGAGATGTCAGTAGCAAATAAATACATATGTTCTTGTATGCATCTGCTCTTCATTATTATTACTGCCACCCCAACATCTATCAAGACAAATATTACTACAATAGTTGTCAATCTCACTGAAAATGGTAGTATAATCTACATTACCCTGGATAGAAGATTAATTATCTCCTTGAGGAGAATTAATTACTGCCACTGAAAGTAGGACAGTCGATTAAAACTTTGTTATCTCATTTGAACTATTTTTTTCCAACCCTGCTGTTAAATAGAGTGTGTGCTGGGTTGCTGTTGAGGGAAGCTCTTTGCCAACTCCAAAAATCTATACAAATGTGAGTTATTAAATATTCCAAATTCTATGCACGTTATCCTCTCCTTCATGTCAAATAACCCACAATTTTCCTTTAAAAGTGATTTTGTGCAAATAATCTAACTATATTCTAAACTTTAGTGGAATCAGACAAGATTTAAAACATTATGTAATCTCTCATCCATTAACATTGTGTTGATATTACAATAATCAGAGAAAGCAAATTTTCATTACTAAATTAAAGAAGGTTTTTATGTAAGTCATTTACCGACTTGCTATCACGCAGGTTGCGCCCAGACTGGAGAAAACAGTGGTCATTCCTTTCCCAATACCAGTACCTCCACCTGTGATGAAAGCCACTTTTCCCTGAAAACTACCAGGTGGTAACATCACTTTTTTAACAGGTGGAAAGAATTTAGCTCGTTCTGCATCAATGCTTTTGTATAATCCTTTAGTTCCACAACTGAAAAGCTTAAAGAGAAAAAAAACAACAAAGATGAATGAAAGAATGATTGAACGACAGATCACATCTATATACAGAGAACTACACAAATGCACAAAATTATCAAATTACTTACCTTTAAAATTAAAGGTAACTCTGCTAGCAAAAGTTTTAAGAACACAAATCTCATCCTAAATATCTTTTGTATTTGCAGTGATTTGGTAAAATGCTACTTTACTTCTAACGTTGTATGATTCAATAAAAATATACAGGGTGTTCCTAAAGTCTGGACACATAGGCAAAAATGCATATTTTCAAGAAATGAAATGAATGAAATTTTTATTTGATTGGAATATTAACAAATAACATCTTCAATGATTTCCATCATTTGTGATGCAAAGGCGGATGCGCTTTGCAAGATTCACATGAACTCGATGCAGTAACTTCACATTGCTGTCAATTGCCTATGTGTCCAGACTTTAGGAACACCCTGTAGAATGGAAATATTAGTTTTTCTTATAACAATTTGGCATTAAAACTGGTTTGAATAACTTGAGAGTCAGACGATCTAGATTTGAGTCATAGGATGATAAATGATAATAGCTAGGATTTAAATAGCACTTTAAAGTCTCTAAAATGCTTCACATGGATTATCTCATTTGGTCCTCCCAACTATCCTTAATATCCCCATTTTACAGATGAGGAAACTGTAGCACAGAGTGTGTTAAGTGACTTGCCTAGGATAATACACCTAGTAAGTGTCCGGGGCAGGATTTGAACTCATCTTCCTTACTCTGAGATTCTATCCATTATACTTCTCTGGGCCTCAGTTTGTTCCTCTAGGTAAAATATACAGAGTAGTCTAGACTAGATAACCTCTAAATTACTTTCCAGCTCTAAATCCTATGATCCTATGATAATCTTATGATTCTATAATCTCTAAGTTTCCAGCTCTAAAATTATATAGCTTAACAGCTCAGTCTTCATTTATTGATCAATCATTTCAATTGTGTCTGACTCTTTGTGACCCCTTTTGAGGTTTTCTTGACAAAGATACTAGAATGGCTTGCCATTTCTTTTTCCAGCACATTTTACAAATGAGGAAACTGAGGCAAACAGGGTTAGGTGACTTGCCCAGGGTCACAAATCGAGGAAGTGTCTGAGGGCAGATTTGAATTCAGGAAGATAAGTGTTCCTGACTCCAGGCCCAGCACTCAACCCACTGTGACACCTAGCTGCCTCTTTTCTTCATTACAGTGAAATAATCAAAAGTAGGTAATTAGTAATATCAATATAGATTATAAATTTTCAAACAGATGTTTAATATAACTAAATTTGTATATCCCTACTTGATCCTCTGGCTAATAAATTCATAATATATAACTATGTTCAAAATAAGAAAAATCCAGAAAGCTTTAACTAAAAAAAGTAATTGTGTTGCATGTGATAACACAAGATCCTTATGATTTCCAGTAGGCTGTAATTAGCTAGGGTTGTATTTCAGAGCACACTAATTTCTTTTTTGGGTCATGATTCAATAAATTTGCATTTCTCTCAAATCTCATGAGACATCCAGTAAAGTAGTTCTCTAGCTTCTCTTCTGCATAGACTATGAATGCCCCATCCACCAGGAAGGTTGTGATCCCCTACTTTAGTCCTGTGAAAGGACCCAGATCACTAAGGATACTGGGAGCATCTTCAACAGCCATAGGGATAGGAGCAGAACCTGAAGAGAGTAATGAAAACCTAAAGAGTATCAAGGAAAAGAGGGTGATAGGAAGCACCAAAGGCTGCAGAGAGGTACCAAAGAATGAGGACTGATTTTTTTAAAAAAGGCCATTAGATTTGATAATTAACAAATCATTAGTGTTATAAGGACTGGTGGTCTTGAGACCACCATGAGAGTCTCCCCTTAAGGGAATCTAGGCATGGAAAAATGAGAATGCAATTTTTAAGGTTAATACCGCTGTGTCCAAAAATAGTATCTTGCCAACCACCAGTTTGCCTTTTCTCTCTGTACCTGTGTACCTCAAGCCCACCCCATGTGCCCTGAACTTTGACATGCAAATCAGCCAGCTCCAGACAGACACCAAAATCAGGGCTTAAGTATCCCACTCTTGGAAGGATACCTTGAAGCATACTTCTCTTCTCAGAAGCATGACATTCCCATGGGAACAAGCCTTCTCAGCTGAATGGCTCCATGCCTCTGTGCCGCCCCGCCCCGTCCCGCCCCCTCCCCCCCACCACCACCAATGCAGTGCTACCTTTACATGACTTTGATTCTGTTAGTCTGTATGTCTGAGTTGTGTTTTAGGTCTCTTTCTTCCTCTCCCTCCCCCTCTGCTCTACCATTTGCCAATAAAACTCTTCATTGAACAGCTCTCAATTGTTATTACATATTACTCATGGCATCTGAACTCATTAAGGGGTTTGTTTTCCCCGGTGCCTCTGGTTTGCCCTCTGGTATGCCTTAGACATAAACTGGGACCCTGAACAAGAACTTTAGCTACTGTCAGGCCCCAATGCTAAAACTCAAGAGTCAATAGGGAACTCAATGTCCTCCCAGCAGAGACTCACTTATGCCAGAAGCCTGACACAAAATTCTGGAGAGAGCAGTTTTGATTGAATGACGAGGTCAGAAGGCAAACTGTAGAGAATTAAGAGAGTAAGAGGAAATGAAGTGGAGGAACCCAGTGTAAATAGCCTTCTCAATGAGTCTAGCCATGAAAAGAATGAGAAATACCATTATCAGGGATTAAGTGTGTGGTTTCTGAGGAAAGGAAGGCGCTAGTAACCAAAGACAGATTCAAGGTAAGTGAGAGAGTAGGGATGATACGGGGATCAATCTGGTTGGTTAGCTGTTGTCCTTCATTCTCCAAAAGGACAAAAATGGTATCACTACATCAGAGTCAATTTACAGTGTGTCCAACTGTGGCTGATCAGACCAATATGAGCTCAAAATGTTCTACCACAGGTCGGGCACAAATAGTCCATGTGAACATTTGGGGCAGATTCTCTAAATTTGAACATCTCATGTTTCTTTTGAGCCATTTCAATTCTGCTCTGTTCACAGAGCATAGCACCTTCTCTGACGAGGGCACTCCATGTTAAGCGGTTCTGTGCCAGTGTCTCCCATGTCACACAATCAATTCCAAAGTTCTCAAGAGAGACCTGGAGAGTATAAAGAAAGAAGACAAGTTTATAATTCTAGGTGACTTTAATGCTAGTGTAGGCTCAAACTACCAGACATGGCAGGAAGTCCTTGGGAGAAAAGGAGTTGGAAACAGCAACAGCAATGATCACTTACTACTGAAGACTTGTACATCTCATGGCCTTCTCATCACCAACATTGTCTTCCATTTACCTAAATGCAACAAAACTCCATGGATGCACCCTCACAGCAAACACTGGCATTTAATAAACTATGTGATTGTAAGGAGAAGAGACTGACAGGATGTGAGAGTAACTAAGGCAATGTATGGTGCAGAATGTTGGACTGATCTTAGACTTACCCTCTCTCCAAGCTAAATATCTGCATTTAACAAAAGCAGCAGACCCAATGCAAAATGACTACCAGAAGAATCAAAGTCAACAGTTTAGAGAGCTTCTTTGAACAGGAACAGTTTGTTGGAGGGAAGGTTGAGCCAACACAGTTGGCCACAGTGGAGCAGAAAAGGAGTGGGCAACCTTCAGAGATTTGGTATACAACACTGCATTTGCTCATCTGGGTCAGAGCACTCACAAACATCAAGACTGATTTGACAAAAATGATGGGGAAACTCAGAAGCTATGAAATGAAAAACGAGAACTCCATAGGATCAATCTGGCAGAGAAAAAAAGAATAAAATGGTATCACTAGTAGATGAAGAATGGTTTGCCTTGAATGTACAGTACAGGGTAGAGGGAGGAGGGAGACTTGGAATCATAGCTAGGGATATAGTTCTCACCAAAAATGGTTTCCTGGTTTTCCATGTGCATACTAAAAAAAAGGGGGGAGGGTGCTAAAATTAGAGACTGAGTACTTAAGAGTGCTCAGTTATCATCATAGTATTTAGAGTCATTTACATACTTAGTTCCTTTACAAAGTCACAATTTTCTATTAGTGCTATTCACTAGCCATTTAAGACAGGAAGAAAGAGGACAAGAGCAGGCTTTTTTTAATTATGATTCTATGGCAAGAGGATCGATTTGACAAATTCTCAATAAACATGATGAGATTACAAGGCATGAACGAGCCTTTGTTTATAAGGAGGTGTTTCCAGTTCTCCCTCCCTACTCGAGTGCCTATTTTTCATCTACTCTGCATATACTTTGTTCAACTTGGTCCTGATTGGTGTAAATAATGAATCTAGTCAAGTGGAACTCACTTAGAAGTTATAATTATATAACATGTAGTAACTTTCAGACCAATGGAAATATGCAATAAGAATCTGAATAATAATACCACTTCATGGTATTCAATATTTTTACTAATAGGGACCTATCTGTATGTACATAGATATTTAATGGTATTGATTCCATCAAAATGTGAACTCCTTGAGGGCAAGAGCTATGTTCTAGTCTTTCTTTGTTTCCTTAGTCCTCAACACAAGGCTTAGTACATAGCAAATTTTTAATTTGTTTGTAGACTGACTTTGGACTTGCCCAAAGGTAAATAAGAGGACATGAGGAGATCCTGAGATTCCACCAGTGATCCCACTGCTAAGTGGAACTGATAGCAAAGTCCATGGAGGTGGTAGCAGTAGCAGGAGTTGAAATATAACCCAGAAGCAGACTGGAGATGAACATGCCCAAGCAGTGATTTGGTAAGCAATGCAACATCCGGAAAGATAGGGCAATAGATGACTGGCTGCAGTTGAGTTTGGCAGGGAGCCAGTACAGCAGCTAACATCCTTCCCCTCGTTGGGACCTGAGTAGAAGGGGGGAAGAGTACCAGCAGCAGCAATATGGCATGGTCTAGCAGCTGATTCAGGTAGCAGAACACTAGACCCTAAAAGGAACTTCGTGATGACTCAGTAAAGGGAGAAAAGGACTTCTTGGGCCAGAGTTGGAAGATAGCCCTTGGTCACATGTGTTCTCTATAAACATACCTCACTACTTTATTATGCTTTTTATTATTATACTTATATTTCATTTATATATCTATATCTTGTGTATAATATGTAATATATAAATATGTACTATTTATATATACACTTATATTTATTGTACTTATATATACATTATACTATACGCATATATAATATAATGTGGCATAGCAGAATGAGCACTGGTATGAGAGTTGGAATGGAGAAGGAAATGGCAAACCACTCTAGTATCTTTGCCAAGAAAACCCTAAATGGAGTCAAGAAGAGTTGGATACGACTGGAATGCTTAAACAACAAGAGTTGGAAAATATGAATTCAAACTTTGAGTCTGACATTACTAACTGGGAGATCCTTGTGAAAATCTCTGTTAATCTGTAAGGTGCCAAGAAAGGGGAGGGTGTCAGGGCTGCCCTTGCTGAGGACAACTACAGCTGGGCTAAGCTAATCATCTGTTAGGCATCTCCCCAGATGCTGTATTGCCCTGGATGCGCCCATCTCCAGGTTGCTGCTGGGTCACCTTCTAACTGCCATGGCTACTACAACCACCTCTGGTGGACTTTGCTACCACTTCCGATCTCCAGTAAGACCTGCGATGGGACCTCAGGTTTTCCTGAACTCATAGTTTCCTGGTTAGGCTTCTCCTAACCTTTAAAATGGGACCAATAATATTTGGACAATCTACTGAGTAGATTTTATTCTAACAGGGCTGTTGTGAGGAAAGTACTATATAGACATGAGTTATTATGTGATTACTTTGGTGAAGAAGGTAGAATCCAATCGCAATACTTTCATACGTTAGCTGTTAGGCCTTAAAACAAAAGCAAACAAACCATTTTTTCTCAAGTTGGAACCCATCACCATATTTTCCCATACAGAGGTACTTTTATGTCCCATTTCCCCCACCTCAAGCAAAATATGAGCTCCTTGACACCTTAAAAACTAAGCTGAGAACTCAATAAAATTTGGGACATGAATTTGCCAACGTGTAATGCAAAAGTATAAGTGGACTATTACTTCTTTTAGTTTTCTGCTGACAAAGAAATTTGTTTGTCTCTCCCATTTTTGCCTAGGTATAATAAGCTGGGCAACCTACGATAAACTGCCTCTACAGAAATGGCAATTTTGCTTAAAGACTGCAACCTGCCTCCCCAGAACTGTGAGTGACATTAAGATGATGAATCAGTGAGTTTGTGTGTAGGCTGATGACTGTCATTACTTAGCAAAAATGGAAAATCCTATTCTACTATACCAACAACCCCAACCATGGATTTCTATTTGTGTGGTATGTTTTTTAATGGCTTTGGGAGGCAGGGAGTAGGGAGTAGGAGGGGAATAAGATAAAATTGTTAGCAATAATAACATCTATATAGCACTGAAAAGTTTAAAAAGTGCTTTCACATACATTTTATTTATTTAATTTGACACCTGTTCTATCCATTTATTAAGCTCCTACTATGTGCTAGGCACTGTGCTAAGTGTGGGGGATACAAAAAGAAGCAAAGACAGTACTGGCCCTAAAGGAGCTTACAAATCTAATGTGAGAGACCACAAGCAAACAAATATGTACAAACAAGCTAAATACAGGATAAACAGGAAATAATTAAGAGAGGGAAGGCTCTAGAATTAAGAGGGCTTGGAAAAGCTTCCTGGAGAAAATGGGATTTCAGCTGGGACTTAAAGAAAGCCAGGGAAAGCAAAAGGCAGAAATAAGGAAGGGAACATGAGCAACTAGGGAAAATGCCCAGAGCTATGAGGTAGAGCTTCTTGTTCCTCGAACGGCAAGGTGGACAGTGTCCCTGAACTGTGGTGGGGAGTAAGGTATAAAACATAAAATGCAAGGAGGACTACAAACATGAGAAAAATAAAAGGTTCTGCAAAGGTTATTGCTACAATTTATTTTCATCCTCAAAGAGGGCGGAGCCATCACACTTGGACTCTTAACATCACAGTCCCAGATGTACTTCTGGAAGAGGTAGGAATGGTACAGAACAAAGAGGAAAAGCAGCCAGATTGGAACAAGGGTACATAGAGAAGATCTATGCTGGACATTTCAAAATTATGAGGCATTAAGGGATTAATATATACAGCACCAAAAGTGAGGAAAGATAATGAAGGCATGGAAAAAAATTTGGACCTTATAAATACTGAAGAAAGTGATCAAGAGAGCATCAACAAATACTCATTCGTATAAAATTATTGTAAGAGTCATCTGTACTAAAATTGAAAGCATTCTCTGTGAGGATATTAGTAAGAATAAGCAGGCTTTCACAAGAGACACTCTAAAATTGACAAGTTCATGGACCTCAGGTTAAAAACCCTTGCCTAACACTATGCCTGGCACATAGTAAGAATTTAATGTTTATTGAATTGAACCTGCATTGCGTACTTCCAACACTCCTCCTGCCACTCCCCACCCCATTCTAATCAATAACCTCAGGCACCTAAGGAAGCTAGAAATGGGAAACATAAATCTGCCCTCCATCCCCCAACACCTCAATCCTTTCCCACTAGGTAAAAGGGCAACAGCTGCATACCTTCGAGCTCTGAACCTGAGTCAGTAGAGCCAATCACTATCCCAAAGTTATGGATCCTGCTTGCCAGTTACTCTTATCTACATTGTTTTAACTTTTGAGACGCTGTTCACCTTGATGAAGTACTATAGAAAGAGGGTAATTTTGTTTTTGTTTTTTATTTTTTTCTCTTAACAATTATTTTATTATTTAATATTTTAGTTTTCAACATTGATTTCCACAAGATTTTGAGTTATAAATTTTCTCCCCATTTCTACCCTCCCCCCACTCCAAGATGGCATATATTGTGATTGCCTGTTCCCCAGTGAGCCCTTCCTTCTGTCACCCCACTCCTCCCCATCTCCTTTCCCCTTACTTTCTTGTAGGGCAGGATAGATTTCTATGCCCCATTCCCTATATATCTTATGTCTCAGTTGCATGCAAAAACAACTTTTTTTTTTGAGCATCTGCTTTTAAAACTTTTGAGTTCCAAATTCTCTCCCCTGAAAGAGGGTAATTTTTAACCAGACAAGGATTTTTCAGTTTACGTGCTAATTTCAGAAACTAAGCCTCTCAGAGCAAGTACTTCCTACCACTGTAGTGACTTAGTGTAGTCAGAGAGCACTGTTCTTGGAGCTTGGACAACCCTGGCCCTTGGTTCGAATCATGCCTCTAGCTTTGTGAACTTAGGAAAGTCATTAACCTCTTTTGATCAGATTCAGTTTCACATTCTATAAACTTGGGATAACAGCAACTACCTCTGTGTTGTTGTGAAGCTAAAATGAGAAAATGTGTATAAAGCATTTTGTAAATTATTATTATTAGGGAGGCAGAATAATACAGTGAAAAGAACACTGGCTGTGGAACCAGATGACCTAGGTTTATTATCTCACCTCCAATGCTTACTACTGATATGATGAATTCATTTAACAATTCATTTAACCTCCCTGGGCCTCAGCCTCTCATAAGTAAAATGAAGAAGGTTGACAAGATAGCTTCTTAGGTCCCTTCCAGCTCTATAACTACAAGCCCATAAAAATGAGTATGCCCATGAAGCCGACTGTGAAACTGAGGCTAAAACAGACTAAGGTGACTTGCCTATGGTCAAAGAGCTGGTAGGTGTGTCAGTTTCACTACTTTTCTTCTACTATACTGCGTTTATAGTTTTGTCCTTTACCTGTGAACTAATAATAAACAAATCATCTTAATTCTCTGTATTCCCAGAGCTTTGTCTTCATAGGGAGGAATCAATAATAAACCCGTTCTATCCACAGGAATAAATCTTGTTCAAAACAATTAAAACCCTCTAACTTAAAAAAATAAAAATTCCAAACTCTTCAAACAGCAGTGGGGAGGTGAGAGGGATGGGTGGAAAAAGAGACTGAGACAGAACATTTATTAAGCACTTACTGTGTGCCAGGCATTATGCCAAGTGCTATGCATACAAACACGAGCAAGCAAGACAGTCCATGACCTCGTGGAGCTTACATTCTAATAAGAGAAGTTTACGGTACAACCCTGCTGGGCCAGAAGCCTGGAGACTAAGATACCAGCTACTCCTTTAATGCCCCAGGTCACAACTTTACTTTTCCAAGGGAACAAATAGCAGGTCTTTGGAAGAAGAGAGCTATTATTCATTCACTCACTCACACTCACTCACTGTAAGACCACGGGGAAGTGACAGGTTTATCGGAGAATTATACAACTTACCTCACAGGGGTTTTTGTTTTTTGTTTTGTTTTTAAGAAAGTACTTGGTAAACTTAAATCTCCAATATAAATGAATTATTTGTTATGCTGCTATGTGCTTCGCCCACAGTAAGCACTTAATAAATGCTTATTCTTTAGCTCACACTTAGGACAACGGCCAAATTCCCCAAAGGCACAGAGAGAGTTTGTTCTCGTCTTCACCATCCGGGGTTTTTCCGTTTGTTTCAAGTTTTTCGTAGTTCTCGACGACTCTAGAATGAGGAGGTGGGCGGCAGCGGCAGAATGGGGTTAAGGGGTCTATTAGGGCGGAGAATTGGAGAGAATGCGGGCAGGGCACTTTCACTCTCCCAACCAGCGGGGGACGGGGCTGGAACTCCTCGGGCTTTAAGTTAATCTGATTGTAAATGGATGCACCAAAGCCCCACACTGAGCAAGAAGCATACGAGGTTCCACAAGGGGCCCTCCTTTTTCAGCTAACACGCGCAGTGCGGAGAAGGGGGGGGAGGGGGGGGGTAAATGGGGCCGAGGAGGTTCAAGTTCAGGATCGTGGCCGCGTTCTCCGCCGCAGCCCCCTCCCCAGCCAGCCCCACCCCACAAGGCTCACCAGCTGGGCCTCGCAGCCCCCGCCCCTCCGGCCCCTCGGGGTCCTCGAGCCCCGCAGGACTCGCTAGCAGCTGCGTAGGAGAGGAGCTGGGACGCCAGCCCGGGCGATGGAGGCCAGCCTTACCCGCTGAGGAGGGAAGCCGAAAGCCCGCAGGGCCCAAGGCGCCAGGAGACCCCCCGTCCGCAACGCCATGGCTTTTCGTTAGGGAACTTGACCGTGGACAACAAAAGCGTGGGGCGAAGGAGACGCGGGCCGAAGGGGAGGAGGCCGGGGGCGGGTTAAAAGGGGAAAGGCGGAGGCGGAGCGGTGGCCCGGGCTGAGCGTTACTTTGCCGTGCGCTTTTTCAACTTTGCCCCAGTTTCCTTGGAACATTGTCGGGCCGGAGCTTGTGACCCTTGCCCCAGTTAACCCGTTTCATCCCAGTGCTTTATTCGTTCCCTTGCTTTCCAAACGGTTTTGCCTTTTTACGGTCGTACCCCCGAGGAAACAGAGACATTGGAGGCACGTTTCTGCGCGTGCCTGGCTCCGCTGAGATGTGGGGTTTGCCTAAAACAAAGACTGGGTTGTGTGGAGCTTGCTTGTGTGATGCTGATAGCTAAAGATCGTGCTCACTTCTGAGCTGCTTTTTTCTTCTGGTGTATCTCAAAAGCAATGTTAGTATACGTTTCCAATAAAGTGTCACAGATTTAATGCTGGAAGAGACCTGACTTCAACTGGTGGGTTAAACCTTTAAAGTTTAAGATAAGGAAGCTAAGTTCCCTGGAGATAAAGTGACTTGCCCTCAGTCCTGACCCACTGCATCCCACTGTATTAACAAGGCATGAGCATTGAAGAAAACCTACCAGTTCTCCTGTGGTCTTTCAATTTAGCAAACATCTATAAAGGACACAAACTAAGTGATGTCTGTTCTTAAGGAGCTTCCACAGGTGCGGGATGTAAACATGTCCACAAGAATCAGAGGGAGAACGTGCGAATAACTAGAGAGATCAGGAAAGGCATCCTTTGTAAGGAGGGAGCTCACGATTCGTGGAGCATTTTGTTGGCTTTTCATAGAACACCCAGGCCGTTACCGCTGAAATGAATGGCTTCTTTGCATCGAATTCAGGCTTTGCTGCTTTTGAGTCTGGCTTTGCCTTTGCTTTTAAGAAGTAATGACCTCAGTAGCTCCCAGTTGCCTCCAGGATCAAAACCAAAGTCCTCTGTTTGGCAGTCAAAGCCCTTCATAACCCCTGTACCCTTCCAGTCTTCTTACACCTTACTCCCCACCAAGTGTTCCAGTGACCATTGGCCTCCTGGCTGTTCCTGGAACAAGACACTCCATCTCTCTGCTCTTGGCATTTTCTCTGGCTCTCTCCTATGCCTGGAATGCTCTCCCTCCTCATCTGCCTACTGCTTTCCCTGACTTTCTTTTAAGTCCCAACTAAAATCCCCTCTTCTACAGGAAAGCCTTCCCAAGTTTCTTAATTCTAGTGCCTTCCCTCTCATTTCCTATTTGTCCTGTATATTTTGGACATTTACTTCTTGTCTCCTCCATTAGAGTGTGTGAGCTCCTTGAGAGCAGGATCTGCCTTTTGACTCTTTATATCCCCAGCACTTAACACATTCCCTAGCATATTTTAGGCACTTAATAAATGTTTCCTGTTTGACTACCACTTTTTATTTGACCATCCAAGGTATGTCTCTCAATGAGGTAAATATAAATAAAACCATAAGTAAATGCGGCTGTAACATCCAAATGATGCATCAAAAAGAAAATAAAGACTGAGCTGGGATTCCACTGTTACCATTACAGGTTTTCAACTTCCCTGGAACTTAAAAATGTTAGGGAATTGTCCGATACACTGAGCGGTTAAGTGACTTGTCCAAAGGTGGGACTTCAAGTGGTCCTTGCTATTTTCATGCTAGTCTTTCTCTCCACTAACTGAGGCTGCCTTTCCTCAGCTTTATCTTTAGATGGCTGACACAATTCAGCTTATTACCTAGCCTGTTTTCTAAACCCTTCCTTTTTTTCTTTTTTAATTTATTTTTAGTTTTTAACATTGATTTCAATGTGATTTTGAATTACAAATTTTCTCCCCATCACTACCTCCACCCTGCCCCAAGATAGCACATATTCTGATTGCCCCTTTCCCCAGTCTGCCCTCCCTTCTATTACCCTACTCCCCCCCACCCTTATCCTTTCTAAATCTTTCTAATTTGGTTATCAGAAACCTTCCAGATTTTGTTCTGGGGCTGCCATGGCCTCAGAACCCAGGGTTGCACAGTAGACATGCATGACAACTTTAGTAGAGGTTATTTACTCCTACTTCCCCAATATTTCTGAAGGTAGCCATCCTGGCATAATTAGTGCTTAATCAGCAGGTTCTAGGGCATAAAGTTTCTTCAGGTACACAGTCTAGTGTCTGTAGAACATAGTAGGTACTACTGACTCATAAGGAAACCTGTCGAGTTAATACATATTAAATAAATATTTCTAAATACTAAAAACTGTACAAGGATCATTACTAACTAGAGATGGTGATGAAAAGATTTTAAATATCATAGTATGGTTCTAGAACTAGTACAATTAGGACCAAAGAGTTGGAGTTTTAAAAGGCTTAGAGGTCATTCTTGTTCAATCTCTTCATTTTTTGGATGAAGACCTTAAAGCTCAGAGTCACAGAGCTATTAATTAATCAGATCTGGGGTTCAAATATAGGTCCAGAAGTGATACAGTTTTAATTTATTGTTCAGCAATTTTATTTATTGAAATGGAGTTTAACTTTAAACCTAAATAATTCCATCTTGGTTTTAAGTAATTACCGTAGTGCTGTAGCTTGCCAAGTAAGTGCAACATTTATAACCATGTGTACCTGAAGAAACATTCAGGCAGCAAAGCCTGAATTCGATGTAAAAGAGCCATGCATTTCAGTGGTAGTGGCCTGGGTGTTCTATGAAAGGGAGGGGAATGAGGGCCTACTGAACCAGGCAACTTCACAAAATAGAGGCTCCAGGAGGTACTTTGGGATATATGTAATGGTATTGCTGGGTCAGAGAGCATGCTCAGTTAATAACTTTGTATTCCAGCAACATCTGAGGAAACAAAGGAAAAAGAACTGAACTATGACAGAGAGAGGCCATTTTATACCCAACCCCTCCTCAATTTACAGATTAAAATCTGGATGCCCATCGAGGAAAAGTGACTTTACAAAGAAAAAGCATTATTTTATAGAGCTAGAACAAATAACAAATTTAATCTAGAAGACCATCTAGAACAAATAACAAAATTAATCTAGAAGAATAAAGGTTAAGAATGTTGAGGAAATCAATGGGAAAAGGGGGGAGGAGGGAAGCCAGTCTATAATTTCCAGATTTCAAACTATATTACAAAGCAGTAATCATAAAAACAGTCTAGTACTGCTGACAAACAGTCTGGTGGATCAGATAAGTGAACCTGACTAGGTACAAAATACACAAAAGTAAATGACCTTGGTAATTAATGTTTGACAAACTCCAAGAGTTTTTTTTTTCTTTTCCTCCTTTTCTTTAAAATAAATTATATGACATGATGCTCTAGAAAGGAGCAGAAGAGGGTTATTGGAAGACATTCTGATGTAAAAAACAGTATTCCTTTCCACATCAGCTTGCTACTACATCTCTTGAAAGTATTGGGGTGGGGGGGGTGGCAGAGGCTTAGGGAAGGACTTTTTTGTCTTTGTATCCTCAGTGAATGCTGAACAAAGGTTTCATAATTGAGAATTATCCAACTGAATCTCTTCAAGTGTCCTTCAACTATGTACATGCAAGAAATATACAAGATAAATTGGAGCTAATTAGTGTCATAAGGCCCTAGCATGAAGTCCTGTTGAAGTAAGTGAGATTTCAGCTGAATTTTGTGAGAAGCAAAGAAATTCAGAAGGTGGAGGTGAGGAGATAGCATTAACTCTCTGTGATTTAGTGGACTTGAAGTCAGTGATACCTGAAGATAACATATTCTCTAATGCTGGCCACTCCTCTTTTGTCCCCTCAATCAGGAAGATTTGGGTTCAAATATACACTCTGATATTCATTTAATCAACCATTCATTCAACAAGCATTAGGAAACATCTACTATGTGCCAGGCATCATGTTGGATTCTGGGGATACAAAGACAACCCCTCCCCCGCCAAAAAAGCCTGCCCTTCAAGGAGCTTACATTTATTTGGGGAAAACAACATACACATAGGACATTAAATACAAAATAGGTACAAGTAATTTCTGGTGGAAGAGTACTAACAGCTTTCCTGCAGAAGAAGGCAAGTGAGTATTAAAGAAAGCCAAGACTTCTATGAAGAAAAGGTGAGGATTGAGAACTTTCCAGACACGGAGGGAAGGGAAGGGTTGCGTGGGGAGGGGAGAGTGATCATCCAGTGAAAAGATATAGAAACAGGAAATAGATTATCCTGTAAAGGAAACAGCAAATTAGGCAAGTTTGGCTGTAATGTACGGTGTGTGAAGGAGAGTAATATCCAGTAATGCAGGAAAAATAAACTGGAGTCAGGCTGTGAAGGCATTTAAAAGCCAAATGGGAGTTTTGATTTTCTCATAGATATTGGGTGGGAATATCTTGATTAGGAAAGAGATATGGTCAAAACTATGCTTTGGAATCATCACTTCGGTAGCTTTATGGAAAGTTAAGTGCTGTCGAAGGCTCATAGCCGGTCCCAATCAAGTTGTTCCCTAACTATATCCTGTAAGGCCTCAATCTTTTCTTTAAAGAGGGGCCATTGATACACCCACACCGGAATAGTGGTTTTCCATGTTGAAGCCGGTGTGGGCAAGGCTTTTTTTCCTTCAATGTCCCCACCTAAAAAGGCTCATTAGATAATGTGAATCTGAGCTGTGTCAATATGTCTCTGCCCCATAAGAAGGTTGGTAAACATTCTACCACTAAGGGCTGAATTGTTCCTTCCTTCTCCTCACACTTGAAGTGTAAGGGGTGCCTTGATCTTTGTGAATTCTGAGTGCCTCCAATTCCTCTAAGTCTCATATCTATGGTGTCCAACGGCCAGTGTGGTGGCCATTGATTCTTAGGGAAGACTGTAAAATCTGCTCCTGTATCTAGAAGCCCCAGGAAAAAGTATTGTCCCACTTGAATAGTGCACATGGGGCGAGAATTGGCGATGTGTTCCTGAAAATATACCCCGCTCTCCTCCTGTCCATCTCCTTCAAACAAAAGTCTCTGTGCCACACACTGTCCTGTGTCCACATAGACTACTTCATCTCCTGGATTCATTACTGGGACTTTATTATCTTTTAAATCAGACATTGTCACATAAGGGGTCAGTCTGGTATATTGATTGTGAGGGGTGCCTATAATAAGGCCTGAGCGTTGTGTCTGAGGATTCTGTCTGACTATAGGGATTTCCACTGCTGTGTGTGGATCTATCCTATAGTCACTTGCAATGTGTAACCTCTCTACTGCGTATTTTGTCCCATGAATTTGGTGAATTCCTTTCTGAGCTCCTGTGTAGCCGGGTTGACCTGACTCTCTGCCATCAGTCCCCATGGTTTTGCCTGGGCTCAGGGACAAAAGCCCACTGAGGAGTTTAAAAGGCATTCATTAGCCCAGTGTCCGGGTCGATGACATTTCGGACATGGCTTATTGGGTTGTGACCTTGACTTAGCTCCCTGATTTTGTAAGGGCTTGTTCCTGCAATCTTTTTTTTAAATGTCCCGGTCTCCCACATCTATAACAATTTCCTTTTGGTCTTTGAACGGCCAATGCCTGAGCCATGGCCTGGGCCATCATTTATGCACCATACATTTGTGTCCCTACCATCTCACATTTCTTAATTGTCTCCTGCAGGCTGGCATCTTTTCCTAATCCTATCATGGCTTTCCGGCACTCTGCATTGGCGTTTACTCTTGACAGTGCAATGATTAACTCCTGTCCTCCAACATCTCCTAGGCTTTTTGCTACAGCATCTTGTAACCTGGCCATGAAATCTGTGAATGGCTCATTGGGCTTTTGCCTTATTTGGGTGAATGGTGCCTCTTGGTCCCCTTTAACCACTATCCTACCCCATGCGTCCAAAGCCGCATTCGAAGTGTGCTGTAATGTTTCCAGGGGAAGATTGATTTGTTCATTCTGCCCCATCCACCGACCTGAGCCTGTGATTTGCTCAAACATGGTGGCAGCATTGCCAGGATTTTGTTATGTTGGCTCTGATGGATATTATCTGAGCTTGCTCATTAAACTCTGTGAGCCACTGTATGGATTGGCCAGGAGAGAGACATGCTTGTACTATCTCCCTCCAATCGCTTGCTGTCATGACATATTGAGCCACTGATTTCAAGATCATCAGAACATAACTGGATTTTGGGCCATAAACGTCTATGGCCTTCTTTAAATCTTTTATATAGTGAGGTTCCAGGTTCCCATATCTCCCGACTTTGCGTCAGAAGTTGTGCCCTGGATTGTTAGGGTCGGGCTGATTGGGATCCTCCGCTTCATCTTCTAACACTGGCATAGTAATCGCTAATAGAGATAGTTCCATTTTATCTTGGGGAGAGGCATTAAGGAGAGCCTGTTGTAAAGGACTTAACTCCTGCCGCTCTTTATCTTGGTCTTTTCGATTTTTTACCTGTACTTTACTGTCCTGACCACTAGGCAGCAAAGACTGTGTTAAATGTTGAGGGCAGTAACTTCCTATTTTTTCACTGTCGAATTTTTGCTGTACCACACTTCCACCTTTTTCAGCAGTGAGCTTTAAAGTTCTAATTTCACTTTGTAACTCCATAATCTTTGCCTCTAAATGCCCTTTTTCTACCTCCCTTTTTAAGTCAGGGTATAATGTTTTCTGTATTCTTTCTTTTTCTTCCACCGTCAGGGTTTCTCCCTGGTCCCCTGTTTCCCTCGGGGTGATCAAGCCCGAGGTCTGTGTCTGAGCAGGGGAACTCCTGACCTGTTGTAAATGCTCTTTCCCAGTGGCAATGATCAACTTTAGCATGTTATAGATGTTAAACGCCTCAATGTCTACCTCAAGGAAGCAGCAAAGCTTTTATAGGAGTTTTAGCCAACGCTAGCTCGGCACCTGCAAGGAGGCTTATTGCCAATTACGTAAAAAGTTTAGCAGTGTGTATGCCCTCGTGGATCCCCCATGCACGGTCTCACGCTCAGCTGTTGCAGAGAGTGTGGAGACCCGACCCAGCCTGTTTGACCTTGACTGGGACTGGCTGTGAGCCTTTGACAGCACTTAACAGAAAGTGAATTGGGAATAACATTGCTTGTGAGACTTACCCCAAAGGGGTGGTTAAGGCTTAAATGAAATAATCTGTGCAAAGTTCTTTGCAAACTTTAAATTACCACCAAAATATCATTAATCGTGATTTTTGTTCTTTCCTCAGGCTTATGATATATATATATATATATATCTTAGCCACCAATTTTCTCAGGGTATTATAGGTAAATTGTATTTATTAGCATTAGAAACCCATATAGGTCAGAAAGTTGTCCAAAATACAGCAGAGTATTGTGGTACCTGAAAGAAAAACTGAAACAGTAGCTGGTCAAGAGATGTTTAACTTGCAATGCAAGTTGCACAGAGAGAGATGATATCTCTGAGCACCAACTAAAATTTAATTTTTCTATAAGGTTTCTTTTATACGGAAGAGCAACAAAAATAAAAGGAAATGCTTGCTTTATTCTGGTTGGCTACACCAGCAAAGTATAGAAATATATGGTAGCAGAAAAAAAAACCCCTCACCATTAAGAAAGATATGCATTAATGAGATATGATAGAATTTTTTTGGACATGGCCTATACAGGAATTTGTTTTGCTGGACCATACATGTTTGTAAAAGGGGTTTTGTTTTTCTTGTTTTCTCAAATGTGGGAGGGAAGGGGAAGAGGTAGATGGGAAAGAAGATGGATCTTCACTTGAAAAAAATTAATTAAAATAACATAAATGATCTAGGGTAGAGACAAATAACTTCTGCTAATGAGACATTACATAAATAGGATGTAGGTGTATTATTTTGTTACTTCACCAAGAACCTCATCATACTGCAAGACAGAATGAGCCTTGGTACTCACACCTCATCAGTATCCTCTGCCCCTCTGATTGGAGGGTGGGAGTGCCGAGATCCACCCAGATCTTCCATTTAACTGGGGCCAGAAGGCTAGTGAGCTCTTCATTTCCCACCTGGTTGCATTCCTTTGGACTTGGACAGGAAAAACAAAAACATTTCCACGTGGTACCCTCTCCTGTCCTTTCTAGCTTCCTTTTGTGTGTTTTCTTCCCCCAAAAGATTCTAAGCTCCTTAGGGCAGGGACTGATTTTCTTTTTTTTATCTCCAGGTTAGCACGTGCTAGACACATAATAGGCAATTTTAAAGTGTTATTAACTGAAACTATCTGACAATAATTAACTCATTTTATGCCTTGGGGGCAAGAGAATGGCTCCTAAGCTCCAGGTGGTTCCCTACTCTGACTTTAGAGTTTTTTTTACACAGGCTAGGAAGGCAACAAACATTTATTAAGTACTTGCTGTGTACCAGGCACTGTGCTAAGCACTGGGAATACAAATACAAGCAAAAAGATAGTCTCTGCCCTAATGGAACTTCTATTCTAATAGAGGAGGACAACGCATAAATGAAACTGAAAAACTGGAGGGCTGGGGGAAGGTACCCGCTGGGGCAAGGTTGCCAAGTCCAGAGACCCAGAAGCACAGCTGAGAAAGGACAAGCAATAGGAATTCAGTCACAATTGATATGAGCCCCCAGTTAAGAAATTAATGGGAGGCTGAGCCAAGATGGTGGAGTAAAAGCAGGCGCTTGCTTGAGCTCTCCCACAAGCCCCTCCAAATACCTGTAAAAAATGACTCTAAACAAATTCTAAAGCAGCAGAACCCACAAAATGACAGAGTGAAATGAATTTCCGGACCAAGACAACTTGGAAAGTCGACAGGAAAGGTCTGGCTGGGAGAGGAGCACAGACCAACAATGTCTGCACTGGCACAGACTGCCCCCTCCCCCCAGCAAACCTGGAGTAGGCCTCAGGGGACTGAATCATTGGCAGCTGTGGTGGTTTCCATACTTCTGTAACCAGAATTGTCTTTGTTTTCTTTGAGTGACTCAATTTATCTCAGTGAGCTTTACTAGGTGCTAAGCCCCAGGCCCAAACCCCATTAGGTGTTAATGTAATCCATGTGGATGTGAACATCCCAGGGTCCTAAGGGGAGGGGCCAACTCAAGAACCAATCACCAGAGCCTGAGCTCTGGTGATTCAGATGATGTCTGATGATGTCTAAAGCCCTATAAGAAGGGAGGACAGAGCTATTGGTGTGGGGCTCTGGAGATGGTGTTGATGAGGAGACTCCGGGCAGCTGTAGCTAAGGAGCCCTCCAGCTTGTAAACCCGGACGTTGAAACTTTGTTGAACTGTGGTAACTATCTGTTGGGACTTGAATCAGACAAAGTCTATTGATGTCTGTAATTTGCATTTTGTTTTGAAGTTCAGGGTGCTGGTTTTTTTCCCCTGAACTAACTGAATGATATTTGAATTAAAAGTAAGCTTGTCAACCCCTTCACCTTGCTTTCCTTAATTAAGCAGATCGAAAGAACCTGTGCTGTTGGCAGCTTTCTGGGTGTTGGCTGTGGGTGAATCTTATACCCCCACAGAAGCTGCCAGCCAGGTTGTTGACACAACTTCTCAACCCACAAACGCCAAAGACAACTTAGAAGGTCAGTAGGAAAGACTTGTTGAACCTGAATGAGAAAGGAGCACAGTCCTGGACCCAGCCTGAGGGCAGCAGTGGCAGCAGCTGCTTCCAGAGCTCTTGGAGGTGGGGGGGGAGGACGGGGGGGGGGGGGGGGGGGGGGGGGGGGGGGGGGGGCGGGGGGGAGGGGAGAATCGAACAGCTGATCAGAGGGGAATTGCAGGGATCTCTTGCTTTGCCCATGCTTAGATCTGGGTCTCAGCCCTAAATGGCAGTCCTGGGGTGAAGAGGAGCGCTGGTGGGGCAGAGCTTGTGGTGGCAGTGGAGAAGGAATCCTCCTCACAGTTCCAAGGCAGAAAAGTGTGCTTGTGGTCACTCTCATAGACTGGAGCACAGATCAGGAGAGGAGTAAACACCTCTTCTTTGATCATACAACCTTGGAAGAACTGAAAATTTACAGGTCTCTAGAAATATCTCTGAAAGCAGCTGCACAAAACCACACTAGAAGCAGAGTCCTACCTTAACAAAGAGCTAAAAAGTCAAGTAGTTGGCTGGGAAGTTGACCAAACAATGGGAAAAAAATCAGACTATAGAATCTTACATTGGTGACAAGGAAGATCAAAACGTACAACCAGAAGACAACAACAAAGTCAAAGCTCCTATATCAAAAGCCTCCAAGAAAAATATGATTTGGTAGCAGGCCATGGAAGAACTAAAAAAGGATTTTGAAAATCAAGTAAGAGAAGTAGAAGAAAAATTGGGAAGAGAAATGAGAGTGATACAAGAAAATCACGAAAAATGATTCAACAGCTGGCTAAAGGAGACCCTCAAAAAAATAGCGTATTAGCAAGGCAATAATCACAATATAGACGATAAATGTCATTATGCCTATGTAGTTCTGTATTGCAAAATATAAGAGACTCTCCAGGGGCAGCCAGGTGGTACAGTGAATATAGCACCAGCCCTAGAGTCAGGAGGACCTGAGTTCAAATCTGGACTCAGACAATTGACACTTACTAGCTGTGTGACCTTGGGCAAGTCACTTAACCCCAATTGCCTTGCCTTCCCCCCTCCAAAAGAAAAAAAAAAATTAAAGCCATAAGAGACTCTCCATATAGAAGGTAGAGGTTAACCATTTATTTAGACACCAGACAGCCAGATCCCAAAACCAATAAGCCCAATCCATCACAGCATCAAAGAATTCAATATACAATATCACAGCAGGGAACCACTCCATCTCAAAGCCATCCCCCCGTCCCCCTCCCCACCCCCCCACCCCCGCTGGGATCTTGCCACCAACAAACACACTCACAGGACAGCCAAGCATGTCTGCACTCTCCCTCAGCTCTAACCACTCTCTCAGCATTTCCTGTGACGCACTTTCCTTTTCCTCTCATCAAGCTCCTCCTACCACATGTGACTTAGGCTTCCTGGGCCTTAAGCAGGTCACATGGCCTATTAATGGGTGGGAAAGATCTTCAAATCTAAATTGTCATTACAAATAGACTAATCCAAATGGCAAAAGAGGTCCAAAAAGCCAACGAGGAGAAGAATGCCTTAAAAAGCAGAATTGGCCAAATGGAAAGGGAGGTCCAAAAGCTCAATGAAGAAAATAATTTCTTAAAAATTAGAATGGAGCAAATGGAAGCTAATGACTTTATGAAAAATCAAGAAATTATGAAGCAAAATGAAAAAATAGAAGACAATGTGAAATATCTCATTGGAAAAAAACAACTGACCCAGAAAATAGAGATAATTTAAAAATTATTGAACTTCCTGAAAGCCATGACCAAAAAGACAGTCTACATATCACCTTACAAGAAATTATCAAGGAAAATTGTCCTGATATTCTAGAACCAGTGGGTAAAATAGAAACTGAAAGAATCTACTTATCACCTCCTGAAAGAGATCCCAAAAGGAAAACTCCTAGGGATACTGTAGCCAAATTCCAGAGTTCCCAGGTTAAGGAAAAAATATTGTAAGTAGCCAGAAAGAAATAATTTGAGTATTGTGGAAACACAATCAGGATAACACAAGATCTAGCAGCTTCTACATTGAGGGATCAGAAGGCTTAGATTATGATATTCTAGAGGGCAAAGGAGCTAGGATTAAAACCAAGAATCGCCTACCTAGAAAAACTGAGTATAATCCTTCAGGGGAAAAAATGCATGAATGAAATAGAGAATTTTCAAGCATTCTTGATGAAACGACCAGGGCTGAATAGAAAATCACAAACACAAGGCTCAAGAGAAGCATGAAAAGGTAAACAGCAAAGAGAAGTCCCAAGGGACTTATTCAACTGTTTAGATTCCTACATGGAAAGATGATATTTGTGACTCACGAGACCTTTCTCAGTCTTAGGGTAGTTGGAGGGAATATATAGATATAGATATGGATATAGATAGAGACAGAGACAGAGGGCACAGAGTAAGTTGAAAATGACGGGATGATATCTAAAAAATAAAATTAAGGGAGGAATGTATTGGGAAAAGGAGAAAGGGAGAGGCAGAATGGGGTAAATTATCTCACATAAAAGAGGCAAGAAGAAGCTTTTACAGTGGAAGGGAAGAGGAGGGAGGTAAGAGGGAATAAGTGAATCTTACTCTCATCGGATTTGGCTTAAGGAGGGAATAACACACACACACTCAATTGGGCATAGAAATCTATTTCACCCTACAGGAAAGTAGGGGGGAAGGGGTTAAAAGGGGAGAAATGATAGAAGGGAGGGCAAATGGGAGGAGGGGTAACTAGAAGGAAACACTTTTGAGGAGGGACAAGGTCAAAGGAGAGAATAGAATAAATGGGGAGTGGGATAGGATGGAGACAAATATAGTTAGTCTTTTGCAACATGACTGTTATAGAAGTGTTTTGCATGACTACACATGTATAACCTATATTGAATTATTTGCCTTCTCAATGAGGGTGGGGAGGGAGGGAGTAAGAGAGAAAACGTGAAACTCAAAATTTTAAAAATTAATGTTAAAAATTGTTTTTACATGCAACTGGGAAATAAGATATACAGGCAGTGGGATATAGAAATCTGTCTTGCCCTACAGGAAAATAGAACAGAAGGGATAAAAGAAGGAGGGAGGTGATAGAAGGGAGGGCAGATTGGGGGAAGGGGTAATCAGAACGCATGTTGTCGTGGGGTGAAAGGAGGGGAGAGATGGGGAGAAAATTTCAAACTCAAAATCTTGCAGAAGTGAATGTTGAAAACTAAAGATAAATTAATAAAAAGAAAAATAAAGAAATTCCTAACATTCTTGCAGAGGCTGGGTTATCTACCTAACTTTACTTAATTCCTGGTCTCTTCACAATTGAGGCAAAATTCATTCTACTAGAAACATTTGAGTATAAAAGTATCTGTGGATAGATAGGCATTGTGAGGGGAAATCGGGGGAAAATAGAAAGATAAAGCCTTCATTAAGCATTTACCATGTGCCAAGTCCTGTGCTAAGCACTGAGGATTCATATACAATAAAACAAGTTTGTATCTACTTTCAGAGAATCTATATTCTAATGGGGAAAATGAAACACAAAAGGGGGAGGGGAGCTGGAGCTGAAAAACTAGGAATTTCTAAATATACCATCATATCATTGCCTATTTTTATTCCTTCAATTTCTTTTCCTTATTTTACTGCTATAGCTAGTGTTTCTGGTATAATACTGAATAATATTGGACATTCTTGCTTCACTTCTGATCTTATTAGGATCTCATAAGTTTATCTCCACTAATATTTGCTCCTGGTTTTAGATAGATACTGCTTATAATTTTAAGAAAGGCTCCATTTATTCCTATACTTTCTAGTGTTTTTAATAGGAATGGGTATTATATTTTGTCAAGGCCTTTTCTGCATCTATTGATATAATAATGATTTTTGTTGATTTTGTTATTGATACTGTCAATTATGTTTAGTTTTCTCATTGAATCAGCCCTGCATTTCTGGTATAAAATCCTACCTTGTCATAACTGTATGATCTTTCAAGCTTCTCCTTTTCATTTTTTTAGCCTCAGAGCAGCAGGGCTCTACAGTTGCTAAGCAATAGACAGAAACAACAATTTCAATTTTCATCTCTATTCTGGCATGGTATCTTTCACTGTTGTTGCTCACACACACACATCATTCCTCCAGGATTTATCCCAATCTAAAAAGCAGAGCTAGCAACATTAAAACTATTTTTTGGAGAAATTCATTATTGGACCACAGATCTCTAGCAGGAAGCCACCTACTCTAATGCCCTCATTTTACAGATTAAGAAACATTATAATGCAACATAAATTAATGAAAACGAATTTTAAAATCTGAAAATGTATTGTACTCAGCACTTCAATGTTTTTGTAAAAAAATTTTCTTTGAAACATCAGTTCTGTCTTCCATCCTACTTAGAAGTACATTTCTGATTGTTTTCCCCTCCACGAGAAAAACAAAGTAGAACAATTTATGTTGAGATGAAATATAAGCTAGATAGGGCCATCTTTGGATTTGCTAGCACCCAGCATACATCTTGAGGTATAGTAGGCATATAATTCAGTGGCTGAATTGAACTTCACCGGATCTTGGTCCAGTAGCTTCAATTTAATAAATATTTTTTAAGTGCCTACTATGTGCCAGGCACTGTGATAAGTTGCTCATTAGTGGAAAGGCAATTTAGTGTAGCCTGTTCTGGATTTCTGGATATGATTAGAATCCCATCCCTAATTACTCTGTGTGATCTTTGGAAAGTTACTTTCCCTCTCTGGGCATCGAGATTCTAATGCGCAAATTGAGCAGGGGCTGGGAATTAAATGGCCTTTTAAAATCTCTTCCAGTTCTAAATCCCATGAAGTAATACTGGGCAAAAAAAAATCGGTCTGGAAGTCTAGGCTGTTTTCCCTCCGCCAACCACCAGGTGGCGGGGCAGTGGCCAACTCTTCCTTTTCCTCACTCGTTCTCATTCTCTGAACTCGTGGGGGGGCGTTTCCTAGTTTCCGGGAGCGCGCACGTCGGAACCAGGAAGCAACGTCAATCACCGGCAGTCCTCGCCGTTCCCGCGCGTGAAGGGGCTCAGCTAGAGCACAGCTTCCGGAGTCCGGACCTCGACCGGGCTCATGTGGACGCTGCACCCCGCCGCGGGCCCGGCCCGAGGTAAGGACGGCGGAGCCATGGGTGCTGAACAGGTCCAAGCTGGAGGCCCCACGCGGGCCCACAGCCCTAGCCCCAGAGGCCAAAGGGAGAGCAGAGAAAGGGGAGAATTGCTGCTGGGGTAGTTGGGGGAGGGGAGGAGCACCGGCGACGGTTGGGGGTTGGGAGACGTGCTTCAAATCACTCCCCCCTCCTTAAACTGGTAAAGTTTTTCTCCAGAAATCCCGGTCCCTCGGCTCTGATCCTGGCTCCCTGCACTTATCCGATTGGTCAGGCGGCCGGAAGCCCCGCCCCTGTCAGAAGGGGCGGGGTTGACAGGACTGCAACCTCTCTTAGAGCTCCTGAAAACCCTTGAGAGAGAGGCGTGGTCAACTGCGAAATCTCTGATCAGCTTGATGAGTGATCAGGTGGCTTTACGGGCGACAGGTTTTTTCCTGGCGAGAACAGTAATAAATTCGGTTTTATATGGTGCTTTAAGGTTTGCAAAACACCTCACAAATGTTAGATCCTCTGATTCTCACAACCCTAGGAGGTAGGTACTGTTAGTATCCCTATCTTACAGATGGGAAAACTGAGAATACGTCTTCCTGTACTGAAGGGCTTGAAGAATGAGTTTTAAAGGGGAAAGAAACTATAGTTGATCATTTGTCAGTTGGTTAGGCCACTTATACGGTGCAGTGAATGGAGAGCTAGCTTGGGATTCAGGAAGACTTGTGTTCGAATCCTGTGTCAGACCGTTTGTAAGCTATGTGACTCAGGGCAAGTGGCTAACTCCTCATCTTCCTCCTCCTAAAATGAGCAGGTTCCTCTCAGGTCTAAGTATACTTCCCTATCTTGTCCAAGGGTGTCCCAGGTTTTTAAGTAGGAGCCACATTATTTTGTGCTCTATAACCGCAGTGTAATTAAGGTCACTCAGTCACAGGTCCAAGCCATATATTCTGGCGCTGGGATGGATTATTTGTCATCTCATCACTGTTGGTCCTCCCCTGGTGCAGATCGCAATACATCCTCACCTTTTCATCCTGTGATTGCTCTTCAAGACTTTCTGTTCTTTAATGGATATATATTTAGAAAATGGCTGTTTATCTGTTACTCTCCATCAGCCTATCCTCTATTCATAAATAGGATTGTTTAAAAGAGAAGTAACAAAGTGACTCCCACTCTCATCAAAAAAAAAAGAATATTCATACAACATTGTATATTTTTAGTCCTAGTGCTAATTTTTAATTCATTTCCATCAAATCAGTGATAATATTTGCATTTAACTAAGTTGCTGTGAGGGCACATCTCTGATTCTGATTGTAGGTCTTATTACAGCTCTCTTCTCATCAATATAGCAAAAGATAATATAAACTGAATCATCTAAAATTTGGCCACATACCCAGAACTTTTAGGTTATTAGATTCTAATTAACTTGGTAGTTCATGTGTATTAGTTGAAGTCAAGTACAAAATGATTTTGTTAAATATTTCATGTGGTCAGCATTCCACCATCAAGTAGGCTGGGGCTCATATTGGATACTCAGAACCTAGTCCCACCCCCTTAGTTTGACACTTGAGAAACGATAGCTGTGGGTGAATTTACTTGAGTAAAGGTCATATCCCAGATTTTTAGATTTAAGATTAGAACCCAGTTCCTCTAATTCCCTATCCCACTGTGCCTTTGATCTGAATTTTAATTAGTCCACAGTACTTCAGCCCAATTCCTGGACTAAATTCCATAAAGATATTGGTGGTGAAATAGCAAAAGAGTTGATACGATTGGTTCACCAGCTCTTTGCTGCTCATTTTTTGCTGTAAATAGTTTTTCTTATTTCAAGGTAGCAGTGCCAAAGACAAAATTTCCTTGACTAGCCCCTTGCCCTTTTTAGCTCTTCTGGTGCAACTTGTTTGCTGCCTATGTTAAGTCCTGACTTGACACTGGATACCAACAGATACCAAATATGTCTCTAAAAAAGCAATCTTCTGTGCATTATGATAATATAATACAGTTTTCACAACTGACCACAAGATGGCAACAGAGGATCAGCTACAAGAATTCTATTATTTGTAGTGTAAGCAGGCATTTGTTACATCTACTGCCAACTTGGGGGATGGAGGCAGTTATTTCATGTCTGTTTAAACAACTTTTATGAGAATAACTTTTAATTTATGGTCCACACCTGTGATTTCAGTTTTGTGAGAACCTCCCAGCCCTTGAAGTGGAAAATCACCCCAATAGAGATACTATAATGCTTTTCTGATTGCCCATGTTCACAGAAGCTTGACGCCTAGTCTTCCTAACTCCAAGGTCAGTCCTGTATCTGCTAGGCCACACTGCCATGAGAATCACCTAACTGAGCTCCCTGAGGCTTGGGACTTTGTCTCTTTAACTCCCTGCCCCACTAGACATTTGGAGACTTGAATGAAGTTGCACAAAAGCATGAGACATTCCAGCAAATACTTAAGGCAATAGTAAGTCTTTATTATTGTGCATTTGAATTTATGTAAAGAAAAGATTAAGGAAATACCAGAAGGCTGATATTTAGTAAAGGAAAGCTTTAACCTGAATCTTCAGTAGTCCAATACTGGAACTGTCAGTTCCAAGGAAGGGAGACACCATGATAGCCAGAAGGCATGGCCATTAATTTTTTTGGATGAGAAGAAATGTATGTATTTTCCTGTTTAAGCAGTAGTCACATGGTGAAGTTGTCATTTAAAGACTTGTTGAAGGAGATGTGACTTGAGTTGGGCCTTGAATGAATAGGGTTTTAGAGAGGTATGAGATACAAGTGCCTAGCTCTATGTCTTGCATACTCACTGTGGCAAGAGTAGCAGGAAATACTAATTATAAGTACTTAAATTTTTAAGAAGGATCCTTGATTTTCTTTTTGATATGCATATTCCCTCCACTTGCCTCCAATAGTAAGCATTTATTAAGCTCCTACTATGTATGAGGCATTGTGCTAAGCACTAGAAATACAAATAAGAAAAACAAAGGCTGTCTTTCCTGTAGGAGCTTACAAACTAATAAGGGAAGACAATACATCTAAGGAAGCCTACCGGAAGGTGCCTGGTGTGGGGGCATGATGGTCGTGGAGTAGAAACCAAGCAGAGTATTGGAAAATAGTGGGAGATAGTAGACCTCTGTATTAAATATGAAATTGTGTTCATGAGTTTCTGTGGCTGAAAAAAATCATTCTGTGACCATCCCAATAATGTTTCTTCAAACTAACTAGGCTGATCTTTGGACCCAAGATAGGTAAATGTTATATACTATCACTGTGAAGGCACTTGAAACATTTGTAGTTTGTGAGAGGGCTGCTGAAGCTTGTGGTCTTGTGGCAGAAGAGATCACTCACTCACAATCATGAAGAACAATTACATAGGGTTTCATTGGATGAGTGGGAAGGTGGGAACAGTAGGTAAGTACCGGATTCTGGCAAGCCTTGAATACGAAGCTAAGGAGTTTGGGCTAACATAAGGAAATCAGTGTTTTAGGAGTATTAATCTGATGTGTAGGGTGGTTTAATTAGGAGGGAGATTGTTTTGGTAATGCTTCCTTTCACACTTACACATTCTTGCATTGAGTGATTCCCTCTTTCCCCACATTGTTCCAGTACTACCTGGGAAATAGGAAGGCAAGGAAGGTCTGTGGTAGACTAGAAAGAAGAGACATAGGAATGATGAGGGCTAAACTACTATGTAGTAGTCCCCTAACTTAAGGATTTCTGATTGCTGGGTTCCCTGGGGCCTGACAACATCAAGTATTTATAATTACAAAACTTCCTATTATTCAGTAATAGATGTAAAAGTGCTTTGGAAAGTTAAAAACATAAGATGTCATGCTGGTACTGTTTGAAAATGAAGGTGCTTAGGACCACTTGAATTCTAATCTTCAGACACTTATTAACTGTGTAACCCTAGTAAGTCACCTAACCTCCCAATTTCCTCTTTTGTAAAATGGTTATAGTAGTAAAACTTACCTCATAAGACTTGTTGTGAGGACCAAATGCAGTATATATATGTATATGTATGTCTGCATATATACAGATGCACCCACATATATAGTGCTTTAGGACAACTAGGTGGCACAGTGGATACGGTGCTGAGCCTGGAGTCAGGAAGCCTTATCTTTCTGAGTTCAAATCTGGCTTCAGACGTTTACTAGTTGTGTGACCCTGGGCAAGTCACTTAACCCTGTTTGCCCCAGTTTCCTTATCTGTAAAATGAGCTTGAGAAGGAAATGACAAACTACTCCAGTATCTTTGCCAAGAAAACCCCAAATGAAGACATGAAGAGGCCAGCATGACTGGAAAACAACTGAACAACAACAAAAGAGTGCTTTGCAAAACTTAAAGCACTACATAAATGTTTATTATTATTAGTTTTATTGTATTTATAGGAAAATGTTAATCACAGCCAGATTGTGGTTAATCAGCTAAAAGCAGGTGTGTTTTGTTTTATTTTTTCCTAAGCCATACAAAACGATTAAGTGTTCTTCATGCTGAGTCTTCATATTGGTCGATAATATTAACATTTTTATGTTCATTTTCACAACTCTTAAATGTTAATTTAGTGTAGGCTTTGTTTTTAAAATTACCTGTATTAACTGTATGCTTGATTGACAGTAGCTAGAATTTGCCACCATTTGAAGGAATATTTTATAGGATACTTGAGAAACTGATTTTTAAGTTGAATCATTTAAAATCAAGTAAGAGAGCTGTTTAAGAGAATCTTGTAGTGCATGATGTGGAAAAAAATTTTTTAGTGTAATTCTTCCTACATTTAAGTTTTATCGATTGGCATTTTTGTATAATGAGTGTTTTTTTTAAAAAAACAATATATTTTTATTAATCAAGGAAATTGACTTGAGGGAGTGGTAAAGGATGGTAGTTGGACAGTCCTAGTACTCTAATGATGTCTTCTTCATATCAGGATGTCGAATTTATGAGCATCAGATGTCACCAAATGTCAAGCACGCTTGGGTTGTGATCTTCGTCATTGGAAGGAACATCCATATTGATAAAATCATAGATTCATTTGAGTATTTGATAAAGAAATACTTCTTAACAATATATGCCTATTAATATTTACTTGATCACTAACTTCTTCTTAACCTCTCAGTGACCCAGACAACTCTGTTGCAAAATATTTGCTGCTCTGCATTAATACAGATTCTCCTTACTTGAAGCTTCTTACAGGTCCAGACCAAAACAAACTCAATACCTTAACACATAAATTTTATCTGAGTAGAGAATTTCAGTAGTATTTAGCTGGCAAAATTAAAATTGTTTCTTTAAAATTATTGCTTTATATGGAAAAATCTTTATGCTTTATGATTTCCTTAGGGGACCCTTATCGACTTTTGCTTAATGTCGATTACGTTGTTGGAAGAAAAAATTGTGGAATTCTAATTGAAGATGATCAGTCAATCAGTAGAAATCATGCTTTGTTGACTGTCAGACATTCTATGACCAACCTGGTATGCTTCTTCCTTTATTACCATAGATTATTGTAAGGTTAGTTGAGCTATATGTTTGTGAAAACAAAAGATTGTTTTGAAATTGGAAGAAAAGATTTCATGGGGCTTCTTTTTAAGATAAAATGGTCTCCTTTCTTAATGATAGTAGAAATGAACAATTGTACCTTGTGAAGAATGACCACTTATTTATTGACACTTTTTGATATTCTACTCCAAATCTTCATTTAGTTTTCAGAAATTATACAAATAAACAATATGTGTACCTATGCTGAAATTATTATAATTTTGCAAAAGCCTGTCTGTCAGACCAGTTTGAGGATTTTTTTATGTTCCATCATGGCGTCAGTCACTTCGTGTACCTGTCTTTCATAGGGAGTAAAATGCTGAATCAGTGGACAGTTGCAGCATTATACCTAAGATTCAAAATTTGGACTGTTTTGGCTTCTTTGTACTTTTAAAAAAAACATAAACCCAGTTCTCTTTCTTAAATAAAGACTGGGATTGAGTGATAGCTTAGAGCTGTGTAAAATAGAGCATAGTATAATGGGAAAATATAAACACAGGAACACAGATTCAGAGATAGTATCTTGGGAGGGAGGGAGAGTCCAACACTTAAATGGTGGTGTTGGGGTAGGGAGAGAACAGAACACGGACAAATTGGAGCTACTTCCATAGGAAAGGAATGTGTTTGGGAAAATGGTGATTGATGGGGGTTAGATAGCAGGTATAGAAAGTATAAGAAAAAAAAAGGAAGTATAGAAAAACTTGGAAAGGGGGAAAAGATAACATAATAGAATTACAAACTACTAAGATCTGGGAGTATAAAGTCAAGGAATGGTGAAAATTCTTCTGACCAAAGGAAAGCAAGACACAGCCTATTGAAAGAAGGTAGTCTGAGGGACGATGTTTGGCTGGAGAAGTTATGAAAGTGCTCCAAAGAAAAAGCAAATTGCTGAATAAAGACAATAATTCCTAACAGGAAGTAGTAATGGTGACTATACCATCCGGTTTATCATGAAGTTGGCTATCACCTTAGCATCTTCGTCACCAAATTTTTCAACCTATTTTGTTAGGTATCCTTTTTCCATGTAAATTAATCTTTGATTTCATAGTGTTTTTCCTATTGACATTACAAACATATATTTATGATTTCATCATGTGTAAAAAAAATAGTGTTTTAAAATGTATTTTCTGAGTGGCAAGAAACATTAATACGTGTGTTCATTTCCAGAGTCAGGCTTCTGAAATCCCTATATTGACAATAAAAGACAATTCTAAATATGGTACGTTTGTTAATGAAGAGAAAATGCAGAATGGGATTCCACTACCTTTAAAGACAGGAGACAGAGTTACCTTTGGAGTCTTTGAAAGCAAATTTAGGTAAGTACTTTTTAGATGGATATTTAAGTAGACAAATTGGCCTGTGGCCAATTTTTGTTTTTTTAAACCTGAGTTGCTGTTTATTTTGTTTTTGATTCCCAAAGCCTGTAGGACCATGAACCAGTTTGTCAAAACAAAATTATACGATACACTATGAATCAGTCATAGAATCTCAAAGTTAGAAGGGACTTCTGAGTCTATTTCTACCCCAAAGCCAATGCTAATCTAGGACAAGCAAATCATAAGGATCGTGTTATATTCCACCAATAGAAAAAGAGAAGTGAAAACTTTTTCAAAATGCCTATGTGAGGTCCATTAGCAGGGATCACCACTCTCAAATTTTAAAGGTAGTATGATATATTCAGAGATGAAAAATTAGAAGAGAAATTGTTTGGTTCCTACACAATGCAATGCTGATATTGGAGCCACATTTGTCCAGTGCATTTTTAGGTCCCAAAGTGTCACTTCCTATATTGTTCTTTGTTTTGATTTTTTTGTTGTTAAATTTAATGTGGTGGGTTTTTTTCCCAATTAACAAAAATCTATCTTCTTTCCCTCCTGTCTTCTCATCCCATCCTTCCCATTGGAAAAACCAGACTGGTGTAACAAATATTCACAGTCAAACAAAATAAATTCCCACATTGGTCATGACAACCCCACCTCTGAATATCTCCTTCTATAACCTCAGTTCAACACTTCTGTGTAAGGAGGTAGGGAGCATGCTTTCTTATTGATCTTCAGGAATCATTGTTGATCATTGATTACATGGATCCAAGTTCTTGAGTCTCGAGTCAGTGAAAGTATAAGCAGATCTTTTAGCCTGTTGATTATAGTGTTTCTTGTTTTTATACATGGTGAGATTTAAAATAACTCTTTTTGAACAGTAATGAACACATCTACTGAAATGAGAAATGTTTCATGGTGGAATAGAAACTGATCTTGTTTAGTCTTTACTAAACAAATAATCATTTTCCAACTGGTCTACTTCTTTATTCTCATTAAGCCCATAATAAAACTTGTGTAACTTTTTATTCCCTACAGAGTGGAATATGAACCATTGGTTGCATGTCCCTCTTGTTTAGATATGTCTGGAAAAACTCTTTTAAATCAAGCTGTTTTACAACTTGGAGGACTTGTTGTAAACAACTGGACAGAAGAATGTACTCACCTTGTCATGGTGTCAGTTAAAGTTACTATTAAAGTAAGTTGACTGGACTGTGGTGTTGAAAATTCGGTGAAGCTTAAACTTCTAGTTACCAAACATAACATTTCTCTTTGCTGTGTAAAATGATCATGCAGTTTTCTGACATAACTTCAGAGTTTGAAAGTTTGTCGAAATAAATTATTGCTTCAGTGCATCATCTTCATTTTCTAAAAATGAAAACTATCAAGTTCTGGATTATTAAAAAGAATTAAAATTACATTCACCTATAAGAATAAACAAATATTCCTGACTAGGCTATAGTATAAATAAAATGCACCTTTTCAGAAACAGGAGACATCAAAGGAGGAGGAAAAGCCATGAGTGAAGCAGAGATGAAAAGTTCACCTACGTAATTGCCAAGTGATACCCACATGCTAATGCTTTTAGGTAGAAACGAGTGTCTGGGAGTGACTCTCACTATATATTTTTTCTTCTGTGAAATGAGTAAAAATTTGCATTTCTACAACCATTATATTTAGGTAACCTTTTATTTGAAATCAGTTTTCACTTGTGTTCATTTGTATAGGATTATAAACTAGCCCCAATAATAATACATTTTGAGAAAGATTTAGGAGGTTAATCCAGTTCAAGTGCTCCATTTATCAGATACCTTTTGAGCTAGAAAGGGAATTTTGAGGTTGCTTCATCTAGCCCCCTTGTTCTATAGATGAAGAATTAAGGCTCATAGAGGATATATGTGACTTTGTTCCAGGTTATGTAGCATGTTTAGCAGGGACCCAAGCCTACCTTCTTTCATTACAAGTTGAGTGCTCTTTTCACTGTTATTACTATGATGGAATTTTATTTTGAAAATCACTAGCCAGAAGTGTTCAGTATCACCTTAGCATATGTCTTAGTTAAAAAAATAATTACTTGTGTTTCTGCATTTATTACTAAACTTTGATCCTTTCTTAGATCTGCTCATAGTATTGAAGGATTATTTTTTAATTGAATTTCATTTTTTTCAGTTTTTAAGCATTTTTTTTCTCCTACCATCATCCCACCAAAAAAAAAAAAAGGAAAGGAAAACCCTTATGATAAATATGCAACAGATAGTCAAGAAGAACAAAGTTCCACATCCAAAAAATGTGTGTCTTATTCTGGATGCTTAGTCCTTAATAATATTGCTAGCATTTATATAGTGTTGTGAGGTTTGCAAAGCATATTACATAGGGTATCTCACTACAACAACCCTGTGATATAGGTGCTCTTGTTATCCCCATTTTCTGGAAAGAGAACTCTGTCAGGACACGGATAGCAGCCCGCCTCATCAGTCATCTGGAGTCATGGCTGTCCATTATGTTGAGTGTCATAGAATTTAAAAATGTAATCCAATTCCCTCAATATACACATAAGGAAATGGAGGCACAGTGACTTGCCTGTGGTCACAAATGAAGTAAGGAGCAAGGTTAATATTCTAGAGTGTCTTGTAAAAATCTAATGCTTGTCCAAGCACATCATTGCTACTTTTTATTCTTTTACCTTCTAGAAACTATTTGGAGACAGATACAGCTGGTTTTTCAAGGGGTGAGATGAGGAAGGGGTCGTACGTAGGCTTTGTGAAAGACAGTGAGACTGCAAGGCCCCATAACTCTGATCTTAGAATGGCAGGATCATAGATTTAATGAGTTGGAAGAATCCTCAGAGGTCACCCAGACCAATCACCTTATTTTGAAAACTGAAGCTCAGAGAGTAATTGTCTTGCCCAAAGTCATACAGATAAGTAGCATAGCAGAGCTGGGAGCTGAACTTAGGTCTCCAGACATCAATTCTAATTCTTTCTACTGCACTATGGCTTTGCTATTGAGCATATCATCTATGAAATTAAGCGCAGTATGAATACTGCAAGTAAGTAGCAGTGATTGTTGCCTCCAGTTGAGTTGGTTTTCCCTTTTTTCCCTCCAATCTAAAGGAGCTGTAGGATTAAGCCTTTTTCATATTTGATGCTTTCTAAAATTATCTAGAAAGTCACATATGCATTATTTTAAATGCAAGTTAGACCCCTTGTTCTACGTGATACCTACTTTACAAATAGTAAATTAATGTTTTATTTATTAAATATTTATTAAAAATATTCTAACGAAAAAATTCCATACTAAAATAGGACCTGTCTTTGACTTTTAGCTACTCATTGAAGAAAGGTAAGCTATATGGTTATCTTGGGAACAGCCCTATTCTCTGTTGTTGCCAATAAGGAATGTGAATGTGAAGATCTTTCTCTCAGTTAAGCTTTCTATTATCTCTGTGTTACATACAAATTTGGGTTACATTCTTAATGTTCATTAGCTACCATTATTAGTTTTTGGTACTGACAGCTAATAAAATGAACAAATTTGTTTCTCTCATTTTAGACAATATGTGCACTGATTTGTGGTTGTCCTATTGTAAAACCAGATTATTTTACTGAATATCTCAAAGCCGTTCGGACAAAGAAACAGCCTCCAAAACTTGAAAGGTAAAGTATATTTTCATTATCACATTAAGGAAAGATTGGCTTAAAATATAATCTAAGATTTGATTATTAAAGAATGAAGACATAAAAATTGACATACTTACACTTTCATACTATTTAGAGCTAGCAGGCACCTTAAAAGTCATTTAGTCAAGGACAGAACCAAGATGGCAACATGAAAACAGGGACTCCCTTGAGCTCTCCCCTAAATCCCTCCAAACACCTGTACAAAATGACCCTAAACAAATTCTAGAGCTACAGAACACACAAAATGATAGAGTGAAACATGTCCAGGGGGCAGAGCCAAGATGGCGCCTGGAAAGCAGGGACTTGCGTAAGCTCCCCCCAGTCTCTCCAAAAACCTATAAAAATGGCTCTGAACAAATTCTGGAGCTGCGGAACCCACAAAATAGCAGAGGGAAGCAGGGCTCTAGCCCAGGACAGCCTGGATGGTCTCTGGGTAAGGTCTATCACACAGAGCTGGGAGCACAGCTGAGCAGAGCCCATCATGGGCTGTGCCCAGACCAACCAGACGGGGGAGCTGGGAGGAACAAGCCCAAGTGCTCTGAATCAGTGAACTATGGCAGTTACCAGACTTCTCAACCCACAAACACCAAAGACAACAGAGAAGGTTAGTGGGAAAAGCTGCGGGGACAGAGTGAAAGGAGTTCACAGTTTGGCCACTGCCCTGGGGGCAGCGGAGGTGGTGCAGCTACAGAACTACAACTGCAGTTGCTTCTGGCCCCAGGCCCACATGGTGGGAGGAATTAAATGGCGGATCAGAGCAGGAGTACAGAGCCTGCTTAAGATCTGAGTCAGGTCCGGGTTGGCGGTTCTTGGGGGAGGAGGAGTGCTGGTGTGGCAGAGCTTGCTGTGTAGAAAAAGCTCTGAAAACAACAGTGCAGCACCTCAAGCTTGGGACAAAGTACTCTCTACTCTACAAGCAGTCATACCCTGACAAAAAGCTCAAGGGTCAAGTAGTTGGCCGGGAACATGAACAGACATCAAAAATGGACTCAGATTCAGACTCAGACTTTGGAATCTTTCTTCGGTGACAAAGAAGACCAAAACATACAGCTAGAAGAAGTCAACAAAGTCAAAGAGCTTACATCAAAAGCCTCCAAGAAAAACATGAACTGGTCTCAGGCCATGGAAAGCTCAAAAAGGAGTTGCACTTATACTTATTAAGTACTCACTGAATGAACGAATGACTGAATTAATGTTCTTTTTATGGGTGTTTTATTTATTGCAGATTGTAAGCTCCTTGGGTAGTTTTTTAACTTCTAAACTTTAGTAACTTAGGTTGCATAACCCTATCAGGACATGATAGAAATAAATTGTAAACAGCACGTAAGGGACAAACTGAAACCTTCTCACAGCTCAATTTTGAGGAGCTGTAGGACAATTATATACCTGCATAGCTCGAGTAGCCTTTTTTACTACAGGTTCTGAAATAATTCATTTCGTACAAGGATTTTATAAAGAGTACTACCTACATACATACATTCCTACATCCATACACACAGCAACTTGGTATGAGGGCTCAGTGCTAGACACAACAGAAAATTGAAAGTGAAAATGCCCCCTTTTCTCAAGGGACATACTTTGTTTTTAGGTGAAGGAAAATTCACAGCAGGCATCTTCTCTGAGCCCAAAAGGAATAGAAGAAGGAATTTATGTGGTTTAAAAAAATGTATAGGTTTTGCTACTTTTCCTCTTCTGGGAAGAAAAGTAGAGGGTATTGGGAAGGTAGAAAGCTGCAGAAATGGTGAGAGTATGGGGAAAGAAAATATAGACAAAACTAGAAGGAAGGACAAGAAGAGATCCAAGGGACAACATTAAGAAACAGATTGGTAAAAAGGCAGCTTATTTGTGTGGTGCCAGCTGGATTGGTTTAGCAGTTTTCCTTAATGCTCTATGACCAATTCCTCTTTTAGTCCAAACTGGTATCTGCTTTATATATAGCATCTATCACATCATCATGTGCCAAAAAGCTTATCATGGTATTTCTTTCCCAGTGTTCTTAGTGATCATGTTCTTGTATAAGTAAAGCCATCTTATTGTTCAGATAGTGATAATTATCAAAGTAACAGAACCTCAGATTGTATATTATTTTAATATAATTCTCTTGTTCTTACAGTTTTTATCCTCCCATTGATGAACCTGCTATTAATAATGAAAATCTGGATCTAACAAGGCGTAAAGAAAGAAAACAAATATTCAATGGGAAAACTTTTATATTTTTAAATGCCAAGCAGGTAATACCAATGGACTTTGGTCAGGGGGTGGGGATCTGGTCCTTGCTTTTAATGGCGTAGGAAGCTTCCTCTACTAAGGTAGATGGGGAGCTGTTCTGCAACTTAGAATCTTAAGAGAATCAGCTAAAACATTCAGGAGGTTAGGTGACTTGCCCAGGGTTATGCAGACAGTGTATGTCAGAGGCAGGACATGAACCCTGGTGTTACTGACTCAGAAGTCATATAATAGTATCCATGCTTTGTTGCAGCTTCCTTATTAGAAGGATACAAACACACGAAAGTATTATAACTCATTTCTATACATCCGTAATAATAATTTTTATGCATGTCATATATATGCATTTGACATTTTAAAAGACTTGCTAAGGATTGTTTTTGGCCCCATCACTAGGTAGAATTTTTGGTAATCGGTAGTGCTGCTCCAGTTTGAGCCTCTGTACAGTATAATCATGTTTATTAATATGTGTTTTTTGAACAGGCTGTGTAAAAGTAAAATATGGATAATGGGAGCTGCATGGTGTAGAAAAGAAAAAAAAGAACTTTACTAGGTGTCAGGAAACTTGAGTTCTCACCATCTCAGTTACTAGGGCAAGTCACTGAACGTCTTTGTGCCTTATTTTCCTCATCTATAAAATAGTGATGAAAATAGCATTTAGCAGACTGTCTTGCTAATGAGCTATATAGCAGATAAGCACCCAGTAAATATTTATTTTTATGAGTGATTCTTTGTTGTACCTACTTTAAAAGGTTATTGTGAGGTCAAATAAGATTATGGACATTAATACTGTTTAGTAGTATAATAAAATTCTATACCAGGATGGTACTTGACTCTAAATGAGTTTCTCTAAGAAAAATTTTTTTTTTGGATTGTCATTAAGGTTTGCTACCCACTTTTTCAGAATCCTGCAAGAATTTTGATTATATAGTTTGAGCCTTTCAGAGAAGTTGCAATTCCCTAGAAAATTTCCTAGAGGAAGCTTTTTGTGTATATAGTTTTTTGTTTCTGTTTTGGGGTCTAAACCTGTGATTCTACTGCAGTAGAAGCTTCCTTCTCCACTGCAGATCTGTAAATCTGAGAATTGCCGGGGACACTGAGAGATTAAGTAACTTCCTTATGGTTACACAGCTAGAATGTATCAAAGAGAGGACTTCCAGGCCTCCCAGGCTCTTCAGGCCATCCTCTAAGCCATGAGGCCATGTTGTGCATAAGAGGAGACATATTATCTTCTATTGGTCATACTGTTCTTGATGAAACCTATGAGAGTAATATATGTACCCTGAAGTAAAATACAAGTGCAAAAGTCAAGTAGGTGGAGCCAAGATGGCAGCTGGTAAAGAGGAACTAGTATGAGCTCCGTACCGAGTCCCTCCAAAAACCTATAAAAAATGGCTCTGAACCAATTCTAGAACGGCAGAACCCACAAAACAGCAGAGAGAAGCAGGGCTCCAGCCCAGGACAGCCTGGATGGTCTCTGGGTGAGGTCTATCCCACCCGGAGCTGGGAGCTGGGAGCTGGGAACAGAGTGGAGCAGAGTCCAGCATGGGTGGCGTGGACCATCCAGACCAGAAGCCAGGCGGAGGGGGCCCTAGCGCCCTGAATCAGTGAGCTGCGGCAGTTACCAGACTCCTTAAACCACAAACACCAAAGACTGTGGAGAAGGTTAGTGGGAAAAGCTGCGGGAGTAGAAAGAGTTCGCGGTTCAGCTTCCAGCCCCGGGGGCAGCGGAGGTGGGGCAGCTACAGTTGTTGTTACTTCTGGCTCCAGGCCCACTTGGTGGGAAGAATTAAGTGGCGGATCAGAGCAAGAATGCACGGCCTGCTGAAGATCTAAGCCCAGTCCGGGTTGGGGGTTGGGTAAGGAGCAGTGCTGGTGTGGTAGAGCTGGCACCTCCCCCCCAAACGTGGAACATAGAACTCTCTAGTCTACAAGCAGTCATACCTTGCTGAAAAACTCAAAGGTCAAGTTAGTTGGCTGGGAATATGGCCAGGCAGCGAAAACGCACCGAGATTCAGTCTCAGACTTTGCATTCTTTCTTTGCTGACAAAGAAGACCAAAACATACAGCCTAAAGAAGTCAATAAAGTGCAAGAGCCTACACCAACAGCCTCCAAGAAAAACATGAACTGGTCCCAGGCCATGGAAGAGCTCAAAAAGGATTTGGAAAAGCAAGTTAGAGAAGTAGAGGAAAAATTGGGAAGAGAAATGAGAAGGATGCGAGAAAACCATGAAAAACAAGTCAATGACTTGCTAAAGGAGACCCCCAAAAATACTGAAAAATACACTGAAGAAAACAACACCTTAAAAAACAGACTAACTCAAATGGCAGAAGAGCTCCAAAAAGCCAATGAGGAGAAGAATGCCTTGAAAGGCAGAATTAGCCAAATGGAAAAGGAGGTCCAAAAGACCACTGAAGAAAATACTGCTTTAAAAATTAGATTGGAGCAAGTGGAAGCTAGTGATTTTATGAGAAATCAAGATATTATAAAACAGAACCAAAGGAATGAAAAAATGGAAGATAATGTGAAATATCTCATTGGAAAAACCACTGACCTGAAAAATAGATCCAGGAGAGATAATTTAAAAATTATTGGACTACCTGAAAGCCATGATCAAAAAAAGAGCCTAGATATCATCTTTCAAGAAATTATCAAGGAGAACTGCCCTGATATTCTAGAGCCACAGGGCAAAATAGAAATTGAAAGAATCCATCGATCGCCTCCTCAAGTAGATCCCAAAAAGAAATCTCCCAGGAATATTGTCGCCAAATTCCAGAGCTCCCAGATCAAGGAGAAAATACTGCAAGCAGCCAGAAAGAAACAATTTGAGTATTGTGGAAACCCAATCAGAATAACCCAAGATCTGGCAGCCTCTACATTAAGAGATTGAAGGGCTTGGAATACGATATTCTGGAGGTCAGTGGAGCTAGGATTAAAACCTAGAATCACCTACCCAGCAAAACTGAGTATCATGCTCCAAGGCAAAATATGGATTTTCAATAAAATAGAGGACTTTCAAGCTTTCTCAGTGAAAAGACCAGAACTGAATAGAAAATTTGACTTTCAAACACAAGAATCAAGAGAAGCATGAAAAGGTAATCAAGAAAAAGAACAAGAAAAAGAAATTGCAAGGGACTTACTAAAGGTGAACTGTTTTGTTGACATTCCTACATGGAAAGATGATGTGTATGATTCATGAGACCTCAGTATTAGGGTAGTTGAAGGGAATATGCATATATACATGTTTATGTATATATATAAGTGAATGTGTATGTATGTATATATCTATGTGTATATGTATGTATGTGTGTGTGTATATATATATATATATAGAGAGAGAGAGAGAGAGAGAAGGAGAGAGCAGACACAGGGTGAGTTGAAGATGAAGGGAAGATATCTAAAAGAAATAAAATCAAATTAAGGGATGAGAGAGGAGCATACTGAGAAAGGGAGATAAGGAGAGATAGAATGGGATGGATTATCTCCCATAAAGGTGGCAAGAGGAAGCAGTTCTGTGGGAGGAGGGGAGAGGGCGGATGAGGGGGGAATGAGTGAACATTGCTCTCATCAGATTTGGCCTAAGGAGGGAGTACCATACATACCCAATTGGGAATCTTACCCCACAGGAAAGAAGATGGAAAAAGATAAAAAAAAATGGGGGGGGATGATGGAGGGGAGGGCAGATGGGGGTGGAGGTAGTCAAAAACAAACACTTTCGAAAGGGGACAGGGTCAAGGGAGAAAATTCAGTAAAGGGGGATGGGTTGGGAAGGAGCAAAATATAGTTAGTCTTTCACAACATGAGTATTGTGGAAGGGTTATACATAATGATACACATGTGGCCTATGTTGAATTGCTTGACTTCTTAGGGAGGGTGGGTGGGAAGGGAAGAGGGGAGAGAATTTGGAACTCAGAGTTTTAAAAACAGATGTTCAAAAACAAACAAAAATGTTTTTGCATGCAACAAGAAAATAAGATACACAGGCAATGGGGCGTAAAAATTTATCTTGCCCTACAAGAAAGGAAGGGAAAAGGGGATGGGAGGGGAGTGGGGTAACAGAGGGGAGCGCTGACTGGGGAACAGGGCAACCAGAATATATGCCATCTTGGAGTGGGGGGGAGGGTAGAAATGGGGAGAAAATTTGTAATCCAAACTCTTGTGAAAATCAATGCTGAAAACTAAATATGTTAAATAAATTTTAAAAAAAAAGAAAAAAAAATACAAGTGGAACAGAAAAATATTTTCATCAAGTTTAGAGTTAAGTGACCTAAGTGATAGTCACATCAATTGAACAGTGGTTGTCATATCAGCATTAGCCACATTTCTAAAAAAAGAGAGGCACAAAGATTTCCTGTTAGAGTGTCATTATTCTAATGACAAAAATAAACATTTTGGTATAAATAATGTAAGAATATTCAACAGGAATGCATTAAATCAGCTAATTTTTTTCCCTCAAAATACATAAATTTTAGCATAAGAAATTGAAATCAGCCATTCTTCTTGGAGGTGGTGAAGCTAAATTGGCAACAGAAGAAGATGAAGAAGCTGTTTCTTTTATAACTCCTGGAACATGTATTGTTGATGCAGGATTAACAGATTCACAGGTTTTAGTACCTGATTCTACGAGAAAATGGATTCGTTCAATTATGGATATGCTTCAAAGGTATAAAATTGCTCTTTGATAATAGAACAATAAATATGTGCAAGGTCATTGCAATCTTGCTCCATTTCCCAACAGAAGTATAGAAAGAAACAGGAGGTACAGTGAAAGGACTCAAAACTCGCAATTTAAGTATGCTAAAATTGGTGCATTTTAATGTCAGGCATTTTTTCTTTTGTGCTGTAATGTTTTTTATCCTCTCTGGCATGAATCCATAAGTCAGATGAATTTTAGAAGAATTTAACTCTTTAAATTTTAGGATAGAATGCATAATAATTGAGGAAAGTTATTTTGTTGAAAGCCTCAAAGTGGAGGCAAAATTTTACTGAATTGCACTGTAAGTAAAAATTATACTTACTTATAATCAATACATAGGCAGAAATGAGAAACATGATAAACAGTGAAGTTGGTATTTTGAAACTGTGTCTATCACAGTGGGGAAAAGTAAGTCTTACACAGTAGGTGGTTAGTGTTGTTGGAGACTGTGGGAGAGAGCTCTGTCGGAGTGCAGAGAGGATCCCCCATGATAAATCACTCCTGAGTAATGCTCTAAGTTTTTAAAAGCCTTTTCCTCATAACTACCTGTGGTAGTGCAGTTATTAATTCCCATTTTGTCAAATGAGGCGATTGAAGTTTAGAGAAATAAAGTGACTTCCATAGTCATACAGCTTATTTAAAGTCACTGATAGTTTTAGAATGTCATTACTACTATTAAAATCTCTTATCTTTAATAGCCAGCATCTTAGAGCCATCCCTGAAGCAGAAATTGGATTAGCTGTTATTTTCATGTCCACAGAGACTTATTGCAATCCTGGTGCAGGTAATTGAAACACTGTTTAAATTTTTTTTTTCAATCTTGTTTATGAAGTAAATTTATCTGAGTTTGATATGTTTCTCCTCTATTTGACAGGGTAAGATAATTTAGCTTTCCTGCATTTTTTTGTTGTTTTTTTTTTTTAAGATGGCATAGAACTCTATTGCTGTTGGGTCAGAGGCTTTTTTATAAACTCATTTTGCAACTATTTGTACTGAAACTGTTATACTGTTTCCCAAGGCAGTCGATTCCAGTTTTGGACAGCAAGCATTGTATTTACTTTTCCACAACTTGTACTTCTTAATCTTAATGCTGCCCTTTGTTCCTAACTAGAACAAGTCCTTTTCTGTATGGCAGCCTTCAGATACTTGATGATGGCTACCCCTCAGATGTTCTCTTTTCTTTCAGTTTATCCCTGTGTGGTATGATCTCATCCTTTCTAAATGTGCTTCACATTTTCAGTATCATTACTAGAATCTCATGCCCAGAACACAGTATTTTAAATATGGTCTGACCACAAAAAAGTACACCATTGCTGTCACCTACCTCGTACTAGACTTTCAGTGCAGCTTAGGAAGTTGAAGTTTTGATTGTCACGTCATGATGTTGACTCATACTGAGCTTGTGGTTCCCTAAAATCCCCAGATAGCTGTACCTCCCCCATCTGGTATTCATGAAAGTTGATTTTTTTTAACCCAAGTGTAGTGTAGACCTTTAATACTATGCCTGTAAATTTTATCTTTATAAATTTGGCTCACTTTGCTAACCTGACAAAATCTTTTTGGCTTTTGACTCTGCATCCAATTTGTTAGCTCTCCCACACAGTTCCGTTTCATCCATAGATTTCACAAATGTGCCATCTGTAGCTTTATGAAGAAAATACAACTTGTGCCCCTTGGCTTTCTCTGACTACTTTGCTGTTGACATTATGGCTTGGGAAATGACTATGGTGGGTTAATTAGCAAGAGCTTAGAAGAGAAATGGTAAACATGACAACTTGGTTAAGATTTTGACAGTCTGGTACTTTTTATTCTTTTAATTCCTAAAAAGTCTGATCAGTGTTATTTTTGGAGGTTTTGTTCTTTTGTTTTGGTTATAGAGAATGATTATCCTATGTGGATTAAGACTGACTTAGAAATGACCAAAACACACAAATAAGAGTTGAAAGGTGGTCTGAGTCTGCCCTGCTCCATTTAAGGGCAGCTGCCTTTTAATTTCCTGTTCAGAACTCGTGGGGAAGGATTGGTCTAGGCAGGGGTTCTTAGTTTTTTTTTGTCTCATGGACCCCTTTGGCATTCAGGTGAAGCCCATGGACCCCATTTCAGAATAATGTTTGTTGCCTACATTCAAAATTGAAGGAAATAGTAATTATTTCAGTTAGAGGTTAGTGCAAATAAATATGTGGGGTTTTTTTCCTATCCAACTTCCCTGAAATCTTCCTTTCTATGAACGTGGATCCACCTTAAGAACTCCTATCTTATATGTAGGGGCACAGTAGTTCTCTCATACATAGCATAGAACCTCAGAGTTGGAAAGAGCCAAAGATGTAGGAACATAGATTTAGAGCTTGAAGAGACCATGGGAGTCATTTAATCCAACCCCCTTATTTTACAAATGAGGTAATTGAGGCCTAGAAAACTCATCTAATCCTACTCCTACCTGAACAAGAATCTCTTGTACGATATCCTTTGATTACTGTTCATCAAGTCAGCTCTAATTGTTAGGAAGTTTTGCCTTCTGGGACTAAACAAAGCAACCTTACATCTCTTCCATATAAAAACTTTTCAAGTACATGAAAATATAACAATCACTTCCCCTCCACATCTCCAGACTAAATATCCTCATTTTCTTTAACCAATCCAAGTAGATAGAAAATAGATAACAGGGAACATTAACCAAACTGTAAAGGTAAACATCACTTAAAAACCAGAGAATATGGTATACTATCCCTGATCTATTTGTTTACCAAACTCTGCCATTCTTCTGTCCCTCAACTGGATGTGACTTGGCACGTGCTGTCCCCCCACTCTTATCCCCTAATAAGTATCTTATTCCCTTTGGCTTCTCAAAACTAAGAAATATCCCATTCTGAACTAGCAGTTTTCTGTAAAGATTACAAATCTTACATCTGTTCTTTGCTCTTGAGAGACAAAGGAGTCTCAAAGGTTTTCTTGACTCCACCCCATCCTTTCCAAAAAATATGAGTATTCTTCCTAAAAACAAAATCCTTCTTTCTGGTTTGTGAAGAATGTGCAATATCAATAACAAATATCCTTTTTGTAAGTTAAATCTGACATAAGGAATATGCTATGTAATGTTACCCTGACTAACATCGTTTTGCAATAACATTGATGCATTATAGCCTAACCCTACTGTAAAGCCACAAAACTCTGCCTCATTTGGCTAGTCATCCATTTTTATAGCATTGTTCTCATGAAAAGAACTAAGCTTAAATGTTACCTGTGATGTGGTTTCAATGAATTTAGAATAGAGGAGGTCTTAGATAATCGGATTAGCTCTCTTCATTTTACTAATAAGGAAACTCAGGTCCAGACATAGGAAATAGCCTGCTCAAGGCCCCACTGATAACGAGAGGGAACCTGCAATTCAAAACAAGGCCTCTGACTAAACCCAGGCTAATTCCACCCAGAAACCAGTTAACCATGTTAAGCAGGCTATTACTAGAGTGACTTAAGTGCTGATTCGTTTTTAATTGATTTGATTAAAATAAATCCATTCTTATTACTAACCAGAAAGAAACATAACCAATGTTACTAGCCTATTCATTTTCTGTACATGCAGTATTAACTCCATGTGAGTAGATATAAATGTATGTTGTCTGTCAACTTGTTACCATGAGGTATGAGGAAATGACTTAGAGGTATTCATTATTCTTTTTCTTTTCATGTGTAATTTATAGGACTGACTCCAACTCCAAGGCCAAGTCTTTCTCAGAACATAGTGGTAAATGAAACCTTAATGCCAGGCACCACAATGAATATCACGGCATGTATACCTGACACAGAATCAGAACATGCAGATACTTGGTAAAGTTTCTTTGTAAATGTACTGGATTTTTTTCCTTTTCTGACTTATTTTATTAATAAATTAATAGCATTATAGGAGTCTTCTAATACCCAGAATAATTAAGTTGATAATTTCATTTTTACTACTATACAAACATTCTAATCACCTTTAACTTCCTGGTAATTTTGTCTCTCAAAAAATAAACTTGAGGAGCACATACAAACAGATACAGATACTGATCAAGAGAAAATTATTTCTTATTCTTTGAAAAACATGTATTTCATTGAGGCTATAAAGTGATAAAATTACTTTTTACGAATGGCTTCTAGAATGTTTCCTTTATAGAGATATTTCATACACACATATAGAGAGAATATATTTATGTCACAGATTTATAACTACATTTTTATTTTTTGGAATCTATTAGATACTAATGCATTTTATTTTTAAAGTATTTAGAAAGAGGGAATTTATCTTGAAGACTAGATCTGAAACTAGTAACAGACAAATTTTAATTTACACTAGTTCATTTTATTTCCATTAGGTTTTACTTTAATTTTCTCTTTTGTCAGTTGATTTGATGTTTTGAGACAATGATTTGACAGACTTTCATATTTAGATGGAAGTGTTTTAGACACTTTCTGAACTTTAAAAACCTCAGATAGAGAGGCAGTATAACAGTGGATTAAAAACCAGCCTTAGAGTCAAGAAAACTTGAGTTCAAGGCCTGCCTCTGACATGCACTGTCTGCATGATTCTGGGCACGTTGTTAATTTTTCATTGTTGCATGCCACTAAAAGACAAGTTGCAGACTAATTACTTAACTTGCATTGGTAGAGAGAGTTTTTCTTACCATAAGTTCCCTAAACCAAGTTCATAGGTTTGCACCAAACCACCTTTTCCCATTCCCAATTTCAACTTGTCCACGTGAAGATTTGTGACATGGATTAATATTGGGTACTACCTTTTAAACCTCAAAATCAATTCCTGTTAGCTATGTATGTCTGGCAAATATTAGTGGCATATATTTCTGAAGAAAATTGTATATTATGATTAACATTTATTAAGCACTTGTTATGTGTTCAGCCCTGTAGAGTACCTAGTAGACTGTATAGCAGAAGTATATGCAAAAAATGTATATAAGAAATATATAAAAAAATTCTTACAAGAAATAACCTGTGCTATCAAAGAGCATAGATGAAAAAGAGTAGTGCCTTTTTGTGATGCTGAATTGATAATGTCCTCTCAGATTGATGTTCAAAGCTTTTTAAAATTTCTAGAGAAGTAAAGTGCACAATTCTATTTAAATCCAATTTTCTCTGTATTGAGTTGCTTTCTATTAAACTCATCTTAATCTAGGATGTCTTTTTTATTTCAGCATGGATTTAAGTGAAAGTCCAAAAGAGAATGAAAATGCCCAAATGGAACAGAGGTCCAAAGTGTTCTCACAAGAAATATTCACTGTAAAAGAGACTGCGAACACAAATTACAGTGTTAATTTAGGGACAAAGCCATTTAATCATACTATAGAAAAAACTCCAAAGAATCATCTTTCTCCAACTCAGATTTCAAGCAGAAGGAAAGAACAGGCTTCTCAGCAACAACAGGCTAACTCCATTAAAAACTATTTCCAGTCAGTTACAAAGAAAAGGTAAATTTCCAATAATCCTACTTATGTTTATATTATCTGGAACAAATATATGTTGGTCTGTGGTATTTGGTGTGTTTTGCTTACTTCCCATTAAGATTTAGGATGTCTTTGCCTGCTACTTAACTGAAAAAATGAAAGCCATTCCATTTTTCCCACCTCAGAGGAGGAGGTGTCTCCATTTCTAAGCTAACCCTTCCATTTGTGCCCTTGAAGCCATTCACTCTCCCCTCTTCTCTAAGATGTTTTTACTTTTATTTATTCCCATTCTCCAGCAACTTTAGTCTCCCCCTAACCACTTAGTTGCCTTTTGCTTCTAGCTATTATTTTTCCTTCTCTTCACAGTTAAATTCAAATGAATGAACATTCATTGAGTAAAACAGAGTGTATGAACGCAAAAAAAAAAATTAAGGGCTTACTCTGTGCAAAGAACTGTGCTAAGGGCTGGGGAATTCACATGGAAGAGTAAGACAGTCCATGCTCTCAAGAAGTTCACGTTCTAGTGGGGAAGACAGCACATATGGAAGATTTCAGCTTCGAGGCAGATGAAAAGATCCAGTGGCCCTTAGCAGGTAGCAGACAGCAATGCCTCTTTAATGTCATTACTACTGATGAAATCATATTATTTTCTAATGTTGAGCCATTTAACAGCATTAAGGACTTTAGTGGCAAGAATCTTTGAGTCTTCAGTAGCTGTAGTTGGCCAGCTACATCTGCACAGGAATTGCTTCCCAGGATGACGACAACAGGCACTGTGCTGGAAGCATTGTGCATTCCAAGGCTCTTAGGTTCAGGGCTGTCACTAATGGGGTCTGAGGGTAAAGGGTGGTCATGGTGGCAGTGGTTTGACATTCCTGCCACACATCGCCTCTTGTCTCTTCCTCTGGGTGCCTTGCTGCCATCTAGATTGGCCAGCCCTGTGGATAACAGTTGGTTGGCAGTTGGTGAGGAGAGCTGGCCCCCATCCACAGGTCTTGCTGCCTCAGATGACATATGTCAGGGTTGGGCTAGAAGACTGGTGGTCTTGTGGTGGGGAGGGGTGCTGCTGTGCCCAAGGCTTTTGTTGATGGTGATCAGTTAGCCATTGTTGCCAGTAGTCTTAAAAAAGATAGACTCCCTCCCTTGCCACAATCATTTTTCTCTTCTGTGATAGCTTCCCAGGGGCTGGGCTTTAAGTAAGTCTATTTTGTCCGCTCAAAAAAGGCGGGAGGAGTTGGCCTATTCTTTGTTTCCTCCTATTACCTCCAGGTCCTTGCTCTGCTATGGTTACTCAAGCACTTCTATTGAAGTTCATGCCTTTACATTATATCATCCTGCCCAGATCCTTATTCATTTATTAAACTCCAGGACATACTTCTTCCATCTTCTATGCCTGCCACACCTGTCTCATGGTCTTTCATCTTCCTTGAAATCAAATTCATCTGTGGATAATCTTCTTATCCCATTGGCCTCCCAATTCATCTACTGCTTCTTTTAGCATTGCCCATCTTCACTTTACCTCAGCCATCCATTTAGAGGGGTATACAGCCACCTTACTATCACCAAAATTATTCCAATTCCAGGATCCAGAACTTTGCATTTTCTTTCCGTGGTAGTAAAAACCAAATGAAATGGAACAAGCTGTTTCCTATGGTTGGAAGATTTTTTCAGGAGTGTTGTATAGGGAGTTTATGCTTTGAGGAGGAGGTCAGACGAAATATCCCCAAAGGTTCTTAACGCGCAGTGATACTACTTAAAAGGAAACACCTATGGATTATTTACAGTGTGTATCTGACTTAAAAAAAGCCAGTTGGCATTGTGAATAAAGCGCTTCATTTATAGTCAGACAGACCTAAGTTTACTTTCTGCCTCACATACTTAGCTGTCTGTGGCACGATGAGCAGACCACTTCACCTCTGGTGCTCAGTTTCTCTATCCATGAAATGGAGGCAAGAATGCCTCTGGTGCTAACCTCAGGGTTGTGAAGCTCAAACTAGATCATGTGAAACGCTTGGGAAAACTTAAATCCTTCAGATACACAAACGCCAACTTTTCTCTGCTGTTTCACAGTTGTCTCCCCCCTCCCCCCCGTCATTCCGGATCTGTCTTGTTTCTAAGCCCTTTGGCTAGCTGTCACACTATGACTGACTTACTACAGTAGAGGTATCTGCTTCTGTCTCTCTACTTTTCTGGTTTCACCTTTTCACCTCCTTGCTAGGAAAGAGAAGGCAGCTTTGATACTGAGTTTCACAGGATTCGTCCTATGTAGGGACCCGTAGTATTATAGCATATGAGAGGTCTATAGTATTATATATCTGAGTAACTGAATTAATTACCTGTGCAGTTTCTCCCCTAAGTACAAAAATCTACTTTGCTATTGATTAAAATGTTCTTAAATATCAAATGAAGGTTGAGATACAACAAATGCAAAGTATTATTTTGTTTTTCTTTTTAACTCAGGGAAAGGGATGAAGAAGAGCAAGAAGAGTCTGTATCCAAATCTGCAAAGGTAGAATTGTCTTGTTCTCTTTTAGACCAAACACAGCCCACTACTTCTTCCGCATGGAGAAACCAAGAACAGTACCAATCCCAGAAAGGACCATGTGCATTGGACAGAAAAACAGATGAAACATATGGAAGCATTAATCTAAAACCTAATGTAAATAATCCTGTTGATGAAGTTCTTAAGAAACCCAGCCTGAGAAAGAGGAAAGAAATGGATGATTTAGCTATGAAAAGTGAAGTGTTAGAACACTTACATGAGGGGACAAAACAAGAACCAGAGGTTGAAGCTGGAGTTCAAGGGCCAACAAATGAAATCAGTTTAGGGAAAAAACGGAGACTGGATATAAGGAAAAATGACTCTGAGGATAATGAACCAATTCAAGAGAGTTGCAAAGTTGCTGTAAGTAATATTTGTTTGCTATTTGTGTTAAATTAGGAAATAGGAATTTAGGAACATCCCACTAATGACTGGCGAAGTCTTGTGTATCTGTTTGAAGTGAACCTTGCCCATCTGTCTCCTAAGGAAAAGTGAATTCCAGTCCACTGATTTTACAGGATAAGAAAGCTGAAGGTCAGAAAGGAAGAGTGGTTTGCCCAGGGCCACATTGCTAGTGTGCTAACTCCAACCAAAGGTGGAGTTGGAATCCAGGTCTTACAAGGTTAGATCTGATGCTATTTCCATTGTGCCCCATTGCTCATCTTAACCTGCCATCATCTGCAGAGTAAACAAAGTGAGGATGGGTTAAACAGTAAGTTGTATTATGTTGCCTTTAAAGAAAAAGACATGTGGTTGCATCTGGTTTCTCTGAAGCTCCCCAGGCTTTCCTTTAGTTAAAGTAGAAAGTGGTCTTTGTTCAAATTCCACACTAAGGACAGGATTATCAAGGCCTCCAGCAGACCACGTCATGCTTGGAATGGTTTTATCGAATGCAGAAATCTGGCCCGTTATCTTAGTTAATTCTGACAAAGCTAAGATGAATAATTCTGCTCTTCACAGGGGTAATTAGCTTTCCTTTTTGTTCCAAAGCCGAAGACTGACCATCATAGATGAGACTTAAACCCAGCTTTTACTTACTCCAAGGGCCTGTCTCTATCCCCTACAACACCATGTTGTCTCCCTTAGGTACATATGAATGACGAAAATGACTTGTTTTGCTCTGTTCTCTGTAGGAATTATTATTGAAGCCAGCTACCTCAAATAGAAGACAAAATCTCAGTGTTAAAATGGATCTCAGCAACCATCTAGTCCAACTCGGACCTGAAAGACAGTGCTTTCTCTACCCTGCCAAATTGTCTCACAATTGTAGAACCAAAGGAGATAATATAAACTTAATGTGGATCAATCAGTATGACTAATCAGCTAAAAAATAATAACTTTGGGGTCTTGAACCACTACTGGAAAAATGCTGCAAAGGGTATGCCTATAAAAAAGCAGCACGTTGTTTTAGCATGTGTAGCACTTTTGATTATTGAAATTTTGATATCTACAGTTTTATAGAAGGGTGATGAAAACCAGTTGTGTTGTTAACTAAACTGTTTTGTATGAGCCCAGAACACAGAATTGAGATCAATGACTTAAAATTGAGGAGAGGAAGATTTTAGCTCTGCATTAGTAGAAAATTCCTTAATAAAGCTATTCAGAGCTACATGGCACAGTGGATATAGCAGCAGCCCTGGGGTCAGGAAGACCTGACTCCAATTGCCACCACTCCTCCAACAATTAAATAAATAAAGCTATATAGGAGAGGAATATGGGCTGCCTTGAGATGTGGTTGGCTCCTCGCTGTGGAGACCATCAAATAAAGACCATGTAACCAATGTATAGGGTTTTTAAAGAGGTATTCTGTCAATGACCAGTTGGACCAGAGGGCTCTAAGAGCCTTTCCTGCTGTGAGGTTCTGCGGTTTTTGCCTTCTCTTTGAAGGGACTGGCTTTGGGAATAACTCCTGTGCTAAACGAAACAAAATAATGCTCCTATGTACTTGAGATGCAGAAGGGCACATAGATTGAGTACTGCTCTTGGGGTCAGGGTGATCTGGGTTTAAGTCGTTCCTCTGACCCATAGTTTTGTGACCCTTGTTAGGTCATTTAACCTTCAAGTGTCCTGGGAAATCCAGTACACTGGAGAAGAGTTCCTGATATTAGGAGTTTCCCACTGGCAGTTTGCTACACATAGGAAATTGGAAGTCTCAACCTTCTCTGTCCCACCAGTGAAAAAAAGAAACAAGTATACTTAATATTTCTATAGAAATCTACTGATGATTTGTTAAGTTTTTATTTTATAAGGGCTCTGTTTGCCTTGTGGTTAAGAATAAGTGGTTAAGAATGCTAGCTCAGTTTTTGAATTTGCTGTTTTCTAGGGATGGGACTGGTTAATCAGTGATTTTCAACCTTTCAGGAATGGGCTATAGTATGGAAAGAGGCATGTTGTCAGAACTGGGCCTTTTGGAACATATTTGATTTTTTGTTTCTTCCGTGCCTTTTATGTTCATTTCCTGCTTTCTCTTTAATATTTTTTTAATTTCTCTCCTACCTTCCTCTCCCATGATACTTTGCTTCTTTTCCTTTTGCTATTGCTTTTCCTTTTTCTCTTTTCTTTTTCTTTTTCCTCTTCCTATTCCTTTTCCTTTTTCTGTTTCTCTTCCCTGACTTCCTTGTACATAAGATAGTAACCACTTTTCTCCTGGAAACCTGGATACCAGATGAATCAGAGATAGTCAAGTTTCCTAGAACTTAGCTTTCCATTTATCATTCCCCAAGAGAATATATTCAGTCTAAGAATTAAGGGGATTGCAAGTACTCTGATGCTATCCTTATCATATCGTGCTCAGAATCTGAGAGACTACACCAGCACAACAAACTTCAGAATCTCCTTGGAACTTTGGGGCTAGTTTGTTTCAATATGAGAGGGTAGAGAAGAGAGCCTTAAACATAGCCATAGTAGGCAAGAGAACCAATGAGAAAACTGAGGAGGTGAACTGGGAGAGAGAACTGCCAGGTAGACAATCCTAGGCTTTCTTCCTCCTCAGATTGTCTAGTTTTCACTTACCTTCATACGTGTTATCTCCACTCCACTTCCTCCCCCCTCCCACCTGCCTGAGAATGCAAACTTCTTGAAGGTCAGGACTGTGTTCCATTTTTGTCTTTATCATTCCTGAGACTTAACTGCAATGGTTTTTACATTGTAGGAGCTCAGTGCCTTTTAAATGAAGGAGTAAATGAGGTACTACCCGTGAGGAAAGGATAATATGAAAGATAGGAGATGGTGACGTCGAGGTGGTCATCTGCTTTAGCAAGTAGGAGCTGATTAGTGACTTTGGAGAGGGCATTCTTGATAGAATGGTCAGATTGGCAGGCAGATCGCAGGGGGTTGGTAAAAAGTAAATGATCAGTGAGGATACAGAAGACAGAACTTAGAACAAGGCTGAGAAAGCATCATGCAAACTGTTTTAAGATGTTTCATGGAACAAATGAGGACACCAATTGTATGTCCTATCTAGACTATTTAATAGTTGTTAAAAACTCTTAAATAATGAGTTCTGTGATTCTTAAAATTTATTTTTTTCTAACTTTAGTTTTATGTTTCAGCATTCATAACCTTTATAGTAATGTAATTAAAAGCAAAACTAGTGTGCCTTTGGAGAGAATACCACTTTGATTATGAAATCAGTGACTTTAATATAGGGGGCACTTAATATATACTGAATTGAGTTGATTTGTTTAAGATGGCAAATCTTACTAAAATCAAAAAAAGTTTCATAGCCTAGGACTAAAATTTCTGACAAGAAAATTGTGACTTTGATGATTCTTGTCCCAAGAGGGAGTCTGATAAAGATTAAGACTTGGAGTCAGGATAGTTAAGTTTGAACCTTTGTTTCTTTGGGCAAATTACATAACCTTTCTAAGACTCTGTGTCCTTGTTTTAAAAAATTAGAATAATAATCTGTATTAGCCATATTATAGGGTCATTTGGAAAATAAAATGAGATAAAGGCAGTTTTTAAACTTTAAAGAGTGATATGGTAATTAGAGTGGGGCTTTTTTTTTTTTTAATACTGTTTTCTCTTTTGGAATGCTGAGGTAATCAAATACCTTTGATGAGTTTTGCTTTTCAAATGTAATGGCAAGCAAAGTGAACTTTTTGTTGTCTTTGTTTTGGAAGTGCTTCTCAGCACTAAGGAATCTTTGATTGAATCAGGAGTCTTCCATGACCTGCTAATGCCAGGGGAAGGCCTAATTCACGTATGTTTGAGTCTCATGGTTGTGACGCCCTTTGACCCTGAAGAAGTGTATATAAATTCAGAGGTTAGGGTTTTGCCTTTGGGGCACACTCATTGAAAAAGTGTTGGTGATGTGACTCTGGGTAGCTGTTGAAGCAGCCACCCCCTCCCCAACTTTGAAAACCCAGATGTTGGTGCTTCTTTCTCTGGTAACTGTTGGTGTACTGCTTGGACAGACAACTAGAAGCCTGTCTGTTGATTTGTGTTTATTTGTTCTGTTTATATAATGTATGCTTGAAATTTCTCTCTCTGAAGTTCAGGGTGATGGCTTTTTCCCCCTGAACTAAGTGAAAGATATATGTATATTTAATTAAAGTAAGATTGTTAACTCCTTAAAGTTGCTTTCCTTAGAAAAGCAAATCAAAGGACCTGTGCTAGCAGCCCTCCTGTGTGCTGTTATTGGCTTAACACAGCCACAGTAGCAGCAAGCAGCATTGTTGTTACAAAGGGTTAGAGAGATGGAATTTTTAATTAATGAAATCTTTATCGTTTTTAAAAAATAATTTGTGAAGTCAAGACCCTTGTCACCTTTAACCAACTAGTGGATTCACACTCAGTTTCACAAACTACAAAGTTATGGAGGTCCTGTCTTATGGCTATGAGCAAAATCAAATTGCTCATTTAAAAAAAATTAAGTTGCAGTTTTAACTTAATTAGAATGATTTCCTGCTTTTCATGCTGTGGTCTCTAAAATACACTTTTTGGAAAGGTAGTACCTAAAATAGTTGTTGTTGGAGTATCCATCTTCATGCTTTTTGAAAACTTATAAATTATTTTATAGCACTTATTATGTTTATTTTTCATGTTAAAGCCAGCAAAATCATGCTTTTTAGTTTCCAAGTGGTTGCTGGTAGGTGACAGTAACACCTATTTAATGCCTGAATAGCCTGTGTCTCTTCATGTCTCATTTAATGAAATCAGTTTCTTCCCATCAATTATTCTGTACAAGGTTGGGTTTAAATCAGTGGTATCAAACTGAAATAGAAACAGAGGCCACTAAAAAGTACATAAGGATCCCTGCTGGCCTCATCGACTAAGAAAAGCATAGATTAACCTTGTCTATATTCTATTACATTTTAACTTATTTTGTTAAATATTTACTAATTACATTTTAATCTGGTTCACACAGTACATGGTGGTGTTGTGAGCTGTGTGTTTGTCGCCTAGTTTAAAACACAGACTGTCTTGCTATTCTATAATAGCCCCATGTGCTCATTGGGGGCCAGTTGTCCTGATCTGTATCTTGCTACTAGACCCTGAAGGCTCTGGAGGAGAAAGTGAGGTTGGTACTTTGCACAGCTCTCACTCACTCAAATCCAGTTCACTTGCAAATCATGGTATTACCTTCTTGACATTATGGTCCTCTTCAAGAACAAAGAACAAATAACAATGAAGTAAATGCTGAGCAACATTCTCAATCAAGGCTACACTCCCTATTACCTGCCCCAGTGATATTGGGTCCTCTGTAGTTGGCTCTCCTTTCTATTTCTACCTTTTCTCATTTTTCATCCTTCTCGGCTACTTTCCAGGCAGCTTCTAGCAGCTTTTCTGTCTACTGAATCTTCTCTGCCTGGAGCAAACATCAAAAATAAAGCCTATTTGTCTTCCCTCATTATATAGTCAGTAGTTTCTGAATTCCATCTTAAGTATATAAATTCAGTGGGATTTTTACTGTAATGTCACTGTGAATTCAGTCTTTATGGATCATTTATAAGGGAATTTAATATTCCTGTAAGCTCCTTGAGAGCAGGGACTACTTATTTTTGTCTCTGTAGTCCCATCACCTAGCATAGTGGTTGGCACAAAATAGATGCTTATGTTTGTCAAATTGAATCAAAGTGCCCGGAGGAGATTTAGCATTCTTTTGCATAGAATATAGTGAGGAGGTCTGGATGCTAAAGAGAGTATTATAGAAAGGTTTTAGTTTTAAAGGATGGCCAAGGCAGGGTTTCATTGTATTAGGAAGAGTTTTTTAAGAAAGTATATGAATTAGAGCTACTTTTCCATGTATTAAGTGTAAAAAGGTAAAGTATTTATGTAATAACATGTAAACCTGCTTTTGTTTTTGACAGCAAGAAAATGAACTAGGGAAGAAATGTGAGGTCAAGCAAGAAACACTTTCTTCTGTAAAAGAACAGGTAACTAGGGGAAATTTGCAATAATTTCAATTAAGTTTATAAGAATAAAATTAACATTTGATAACTTCTGATGGCAGGATTAACAACAAAAAAGAAAATTTCCTAAACCTTGTGTGCCATAATTTTTAAGAGCCTTACATATAATAGTTCTTGAATATTTTGTTGATCAAACAAATGACTTAATGGTCATTCACCAGATGTGTAAAGCTTCTCAGATTTTTTCATTTGTTTGCCCTTTTTTCAGTTTTTGGGTAAATTTGGAGCTGATTTCTTTTATTAACCATTCTCATAATAGATTGTGATCATTCAGAATTACGTTTTTCTGTCTTCAAGTTTCCACTTCTTGCCAACTTAAGCATTTGTCCAACTTAAGGTTTTTCCATTTCAGATATATAAATGTCATATTTTCTCCTTGACCTGGGAACTTCGAAATTTGTTTCCAGTTTTTTGCTACCACAAAAATGCTGCTATAAATATATTTTAATATATTTCTGTGACCACCTTGGAATACATACCCAGTACTGAGCTCTCTAGATCAGAGGGAATGAATGTTTTAATGATTTTTTTTTTTGCATAATTTCAAGTTGTTTCCCAGAAGGGTTGGACCAATTGACATCTCTACCATTACTTTCAACTTGCAGCTACTCCAATGTTATTTCTGTCTTTTATCATCTTTGCTAAAGTGATCAGTGTTAGGTGAAACCCCAGAGTTGTTTTAATTGTCATTTCTTGTAACATTTCTTTTATGTTTGGACCATTTTTTTCACATGCTCATTGACAGTTTACATTTAAAGTTTGAGCCCAAGTATAAGACTGTATTTGTCCCTAATAAAATATTATCTTCATAGTATAGACCAATATTAGTGTTCCCAAGATATTTTTAGATGTATAATCTATCATCGAACTTATTATCAAACATTTTACCAAAATCTAAATTATGTTTACATTATTCCCCTGATTTAATCGTCTTACAATTGTGCCCAAAAAGGAAATTAAGTTAGTCTACCATGAACTGTTTTTGTTGAAACCATGTTCACTACCCCTTAATCACATGTTGTAGAATTCTGTTAGGAATTGAAGTCAAGGTCATTTTCCTATTATATCAGACTTCCATTTTGTTCCTTTTTTTTTAAACATTGGGATAATGGTCACCCTCCAGTCAATGGTAGCTCCATTTTCCACATTTCCTTCGAAGATTCATGACAGTGGTTCAGCAAGCACCTGTTTTACTTCTTTTAGAACCCAAGATGTAGTTCATCTGGACCTGGTAACTTAAACTCATCAAAGAGAACCAGCTTGACTTTTACTGACTCCCTATTGATCCAGTTCAACTCTCTATTAGCTATATAATATTCTGATGTAAAGATTATTTTCCTTGGTAGAGAAAACAAGCAAAATTAATGTTTCAATTATCTGTTGTTATTGTCCCATCTACCTCTTAATCATCTTTTTCCTAATAACAGTTTAAGAAGTTAAAAGCCTTTTTTGTTGTCATCAGTATTCCTTACGAGCTTCAGCTCAACATGAGTTTTAGAATTGCTAACATTGTTCTTATAGAACCATATCATGCATTTATATTCATTCAGTCTCTACTACCTGCCCTTACTTCCATTTTCTGTGCATTTTTTTTAAAAATCTGAATTAGTTGATGACTCTACATGTACTTAATTCCTTATTTGAAAGAAAAGTTATGTTGTTTTTGGTTTTTCCATTTATATTGTAATCTTAATGTATATAGCTTTTCTGGTTCTGCTTACTTTTTATCAGTTCACAGAAGTCTTCCAGTGATTCTCTAAAAACATTTGTTTTTAAAACTTTGAGTTCCAAATTTTCTCCCTTCTTCCCTCCTCACCCCCTCACCCCCATTGAAAAGATCAGCAGTTTGATATAGGTCAAACAAGAGGAGTCATGCAAAATATATCCATAATAGTCATGTTGCGGAAAAAAAAACCAGACCAAATTAAAACCTCAAGAAAAATAAAGATTTTTTTAAAAAGTATGTTTTGATCAGTATTCAGAAACCATCAGTTGTTTCCCTTGGGGTGGATAGCATTTTTCATAATAAGTTCTTCAGTTTTCTTGGATCATTGAGTCGTTCATAGTCATTCACAGCTAATCATCTTGCAATATTGCTGTTACTTTGTACTCATTACATTTCAGTTTGCATCAGCCCAGATTTTTCTGAGAGGATCCTGCTTATCATTTCTTATAGTACAATAGTATTCCATCATAATCAGATACCACAACTTATTCAGACATTTCCCAGTTGTTGGGCAATCCCCTCAACTTCTAATTTGTTACCCCCAGAAAAGAACTGCTATAAAAATTTTTGTACATATAGGTCCTTTTCCTTTTTTGTTTTTTATGTCTTTTGGGATACAGACCTAGTAGTGGTATTGCTAGGTCCAAAGGTGTGCATGGTTTTGTAGCCCTTTGGGCATAGTTCCGAATTACTCTATAGAATGGTTGATTTAGTTCACAACTCCACCAAAAGTGCACTAAACTTTCATTTTTCCCATGTTCCTTGAACATTTGTCATTTGCCTTTTCTGTCCTATTAGCCAATCTTGTATGTACGAGGTAGTGCCTCGGAATTGTTTTAATTTGCATTTCTCCAGTCAGTAGTGAGTTAAGAGTATTTTTTCATATGCCTATAGCTAGCTTTGATTATTTCATCTGAAAACTGATCATATCTTTTGATCATTTATCAATTAGGAATGGCTCTTATTTTTATAAGTTTGACTCAGTTCTTTATATGTCTGAGAAATGAGGCCTTTATCAGAGAAACTTGCCTCAAAATTTTTTTCACAGTTACTATTGCTGACTATATTTCCCTCCATCCTATTCCCCTTTCCTTGTTGATTCTATTCTCTCTCCTTTCACCCTGTCCCTCCTCAAAAGTGTTTGACTTCTGACTACCCCCTTCCCCAGTCTCCCCTCTCTTCTATCACCACTTCTTTCCCTCCTCCTGTTCCCTTCCCCTGTACTTTCCTGCAGGGTAAGATAGATTTCTCTGCCCAATTGAGTGTGTATGTTATTCCTTCTTTGAGCCAATTCTGATGAGGGTAAGGTTCACTCACTGCCCCTTACCTCCCCCCTCTTCCCCTCCACTGGAGATAATTTACCCCATTTTACCTCTCCCTTTCTCTTTTTCCCAGTACATTCCTCTCTCACCCCTTAATTTTGTTTTTTTTTATACCATCCCTTCATATTCAAGTCACACCTGTACCCTCTATGTATACTCCTTCTAACTACCCTAATAATGAAAAAGGTCTTATGAGTTATAAATATCATCTTCCCATGTAGGAATGTAAAGAGTTTAACCTTATTAAATCCCTTACAAATTCCCTTTCCTGTTTACCTTTTAATGTTTCTCTTGAGTCTTATATTTGAAAGTCAGATTTTCTGTTCATATCTGCTCTTTTTCATCAAGAATACTTGAAAGTTCTCTATCTCATTGTGTATCCATTTTTTCCCCTGAAGGATTATACTCAGTTTTGCTTGGGTAGGTGATTCTTGGTTGTGATCCTAAGTTCTTTGCCCTCTGGAATATCATATTCTAAGCCCTCTGATCCTTTAATGTAGAAACTGATAAACCTTGTATTATCCTGACTGTGGCTCCACAATACTTGAATTGCTTCTTTCTGGCTGCTTGAGTATTTTTCTCCTTGACCTGGGAACTCCGAAATTTGGCTATAATATTCTTGGGAGTTTTCATTTGGGGATCTCTTTCAGGAGGTGATAAGTGAATCCTTTCAGTTTCTATTTTACCCTCTGTTTCTAGAATAGCAGGGCAGTTTTCCTGGATAATTTCTTGAAAGATGATGTCTAGGCTCTTTTTTTTTTTTAAACATGGCTTTCAGGAAATCCAGTAATTTTTAAATTATATCTCCTAGATCTGTTTTCCAGGTCAGTTATTTTTCCAGTGAGATACTTCACATTGTCTTCTATTTTTTCATTCTTTTGGTTTTGTTTTATTGTTTCTTGATTTCTCATAAAATCATTAGCTTATATTTGCTCCATTCTAATTTTTAAGGAATTATTTTCTTCAGTGAGCTTTTGGACCTCCTTTTCCATTTGACCAGTTCTGCTTTTTTAAGACATTTTTCTCCTCATTGGCTTTTTGGACCTTTTACCATTTGGCCTAGTCTGTTTTTTAAGGTGTTATTTTCTTCAGTATTTTTTGTGTGTCTGCTTTACTAAGCTATTGATCATTTTTCATGATTTTCTTGCATCACTCTCATTTCTCTACCCAAATTTTTCCTCTACCTCTCTTACTTGATTTTCAGAATCCTTTTTGAGCTCTTCGATGGCTTGAGACCAATTCCTGTTTTTCTCTGTGGCTTTAGATGTAAGAGCTTTGACTTTGCTATTTTCTTCTGAGTGTGTGTTCTGATCTTCCTTGTCACCATAGTGACTTTCTGTAGACAGTTTTTTTCCATTGTTTGCTCATTTTCCCAGCCTATTACTTGACTTTTAACTCTTTGTTAAGGTAGGGCTCTGCTTCAAATATGGAGGGCGTACTGTCCCAAGCTTCAGGGGTTTTGTGCAACTATTTTCAGAGATACTTCTAGGGACCTGTAAGTTTTCAGTTCTTCCAAGGTGGTATGGTCTAAGGAGAGGTGTTTTCTACTCTCCTGGTCTCTGCTGTGGTCTGTGAGTGACCACAAGCACTCTTTTCTGCCCTGGAACTGTGAGGAGGGTCCCCCCTTCCACTGTGGCCATAAGCTCTGCTATGCTTGTATTCCTCCTTGCCCTGGGACTGCCACCCAGGACTGTGACCTGGATCTGAGTATGTACAAAGCAGCAGAGTCTTGGCCCAGTGCTAGCAAAAAGACCCCTGTAATCTCCTGACCAGTTGTTTGACCCCTTACCATAAGTCTGTCAGCTGAGAGCTCTGGAAGCTGCTGCAGCTGATTCAGTAGCTCCCAAGTTGTCTTTGGCATCTGTGAGCTGAGAAGTCTGGAAATTGACACTGCTGCCAGTGATTCAGTCACCCTGAGGCCTGCTTCTGGTTTCCTGGGGCCCAGTCTGCACTGGCATGGCCTGCACTCATCTCTCACCCTGGTACGACAGACATTTCCTGTTGACCTTCCAAGCTGTCTTGGGCTGGAAATTTGTTTCACTCCATGTTTTTGCAGGCTCTGCTGCTCTAGAATTTGTTTAGAGTCATTTTTAAAGGTATTTGGAGGGGTTTAGGGAAAGCTGAGGCAAGTCCCTGCCTTTACTCTGCCATCTGGGCTCCGCCTCCATCATTGTTTCTCATAATACAGCCATATTCCATTATATTTGCCTAGTGCATCTTGTGTACTATTGATATACTGCTGCATCATTTTGTACAGTTTAGCTGTTCCTCAGTTAATGAATGTCTGTATTGTTTCCGGGGTATATGGGGTGTTCAGAGAGGACTAGCGCTTCTGGTATGAGGGTTTACCAAGCCCTTTTCAGGGCTGCTTATTAAACCTTGATATCTAGCTGGCACTCACATCTCACCTGTCACTCCAAGAAGCTATAGCACATGCGCAGCCACACCTCAGTAAAACTGTCTTGGCAGACTGGCTAAACCAGGTTGAGGATAACTGCCCACTAGTGAGTTAGGAAGGTGTCTACCCCAAGGATGTGAATATTCCCCTGGTGGAATGGATGGATGAGAATAGTTTGTTCTAGCTGCCATCAGAGTGGCTGAAGCAGGTGCTGTGGAGCACTTTGAGTCTGGTCAGACATCACAGACTCCAAGATCATTTACCTCACCCCAGGCCATCTCTAGTCATTTTGACTTTTGGCCTACCACTGGACTTTAATGACTCAGGAAAAGGGAGTGTGGCTGACAACTTTATGCAGCTCTGCATCACTTGTATCTAATTCATGCTCGAGTCAAAACATTGACCCATGATATCGTTGGTCCTCTTTGAAAATAAAGGAGAAACAACAACATTGTTTCCAATTCTTTGCTACTACCGAAAAATAAAAGCTGCTGTAAATATTTTGGCATATATATGGGGACTTTATTTTTATTATTTACCTCCTTTGGTTATTTGCCTAGCAGTGCAATCTCTGGTCCAGAGAGTTCCCTCTTCTCTCCCCTGTTTTTGGTTACTCTTGAATAAGTTGTACTTTTCTTCTTTGTTTTCACTTTGAAGCCTTTCTTCCACACTTAAGGAATATTTCATTCTCTCTGAATAACTTGAGTTCACCAATCATCTTTAACCTTCTCTTCTAGCAGGGAGACAAGCTTACACTTTGAACTTGGATAGCAGTTACTTGGCCATGGCAGAAAGATAAACATTGTGTGCTCTGTGGTAACTGCTGGGAGAAGCATAGTGTAGTGGGTAGAGAATCAACCCCAAAGCCAGGAAGACCTGGGTAAAAGTTCTGCCCCTGACACATCTTGGCTGTGTGACCACAGGTCTGCATTGATAAAAGATACTTGGCAATCCCTGTCTCTGTGATAGTCACTGGGAGTTTTTTCCCTGTCTTCTAGAAGCAAAATCCACAGTCACTGGCTTTCCAGTTATTCAAGTAGATATTTAATGCTAGTTAATTGATAGTTAATTGGTTAGACTAATTATCTAAACTTATGTTAAGTTTCTTTAAGCTATTGATGGTAAGGAGCTTGTTTTATTTATCTTTTGTCTTTGTGTTATTCTTCAGAACTTAACCTGGATGTTCACTTTCTTGAATAAGCAGTGCACATGGATATTACTAATACCCCTAAGGTATAGGGAAAGGAGAACACAAAAAGAAAGAAAAATGAGAAGAATGCTACCAGAGTTAAAAACCTTGTAGCCCCTGTATGATTGATTGGCATTCTCTCTCCTCATCCATCTATCTCTAAAGGAGGTATAAATGAGTAGTAAATGCCTCATGAGTATAAAGGAAGAAATAAAAAATGTGAATAAATACAAATTGGTTTTTAAATCTAATGAAAAATTGACTGCAACTGATGAGAATTTACATAGTATGTATTTAGATCTGATTTCTCCATATATTGGTTTAAAAAATCCTAGATTTATATATTTTCATATCTATAAGAAGCTTTAAAAATAATTATATAATTTCTTCTTTCTTCATATGTCTTTTTTTTTAATCCCACTTAAGAATGATCAACTTCAAGATGGTTGTGAGATGCTTCCTAAGAAGCTTTTATTGACTGAATTTAGATCACTAGTGGTTAGCCACCCTGGATCCAGAAATACATCCATTATAAGAAACGATTATGGACAGCTAAACAACTTTAAGAAATTCAAAAAGGTAGGTGCTTCTTTTAATATATCACAAGAGGGCACTGTTTGAAATGCCTTAGGAAGAGCCATTGCTAGTAAATAAAAGCAATGTTATGCTTTAACATTAATCTGCACTATACTTAGTGTCTAACCTGTTTTGTATATCTGCAGCTAAAGATAACCCATGCATCAAGTGTTTTAGAATTGTTGCTTGATTATGACTGATTATATATTTTCTTCTTTCGGTCAGCCAATCTATAAACTCAGTATTTGGGTAGGTTTTTTTTTGGGGGGGGGGTAGAGGAGGATGGGTATAAAATAAATAGATGTCTCTTATAAGTATTAAGGATTTACTCATTAGTGCCTAGTTATGTTTTCAGTTGAATGCTTGAATTGTATTTCTTTCTGTCTTGCCAATCATAGCATTTATTTTAGTATGTAAAAACTAGAAGTCATTTAAAATTTTTGGAGTTGCTTAGAACTTTATAAAACATTATTCTCCTGGTACTCAAGTCAGGGAATTGGAATGTTTTGAGAATCTGGGCTGAAATGTTTTAGACTTTTAGAGGAGAATCCAGTACTTCAAATTTCATCTTCAGGTGAATATATTGAGGTTTTTATTTTTGGATGCTTCATCATGTTCCATCATGTAAGTTCTGAGGCTATCTTTAAAGGGTCATGCCAAACTGAGTTTCAACAACTGTAAAAACATTGGAATTTTTTCTGGTTAAAGATTTTGTACTAAAGCTCATATCAGAGAGAGGGAGGGAGAGAAAATTTGGAACCCAAGAATTTGTGGAACCGAGTGTTATAAACTAAAAATAAAAAATTTATTACTAAAAAATACTCATATCACAGAAACATCTAGTGATAGATAGTAATTTAATAAAAATGAACAAATTATGTAAATTTTTTAAATAGTAAAAGCACAAGAAAAAAATTATATGCATCTCCCTGAGCTTAGCAGGAATTCATATGTTTTGAATTACTCTAAAGCATCGATGGTAATAGAAATAGTTGAAAAATTAGAAGCTCTTTGAAAAAACTTGTAGAAAAAATCATTATATAAAACTTCACAAATTTCAAAATGCTATCAAATACCCAAGTACTGTTTTGACTACTGGAGAATTAGTATTTTGCTACTGATTTCAAATACTATCACTTGATTCTGTCTTAAGCTACAGTTTTTCAGAACAACTGAAATAACTTCATTTACATAGCTCTTCTTTGTAAAGTTAATGGCCCTTTTCATCTAGTTCTTTTGAAAGTATCATAGTTTCACTTTTTACAGTGTATTTTATTATTATAATAATTTTGGACCTTTTCTGCCTGACAGGTAGCTTATCCTGGGGCAGGAAAACTTCCATGCATCATTGGAGGCTCTGACCTAATAGCTCATCATGCTAGAAAGAATGCAGAATTGGAAGATTGGTTAAGACAAGAAATAGAGGTCAGTAATAAGTCATGCTATATGTTTATTTTATCTCTATTTTGTCCTTTTATGGTATTCTTACAGCAGATTTTCAAACAAAAAAGATTTTTTAAACAAAAATATACACTTCATCTCACGATTAATGCTCATGCTGGAGTGGTAGCACACAGCTATAATCCTAGCTCCCAAGGATCTCTTTAGCTGGTGGATCTCTCCTGAGCTGCAGTAGGCTGTGCCAGTCAGGTGTCTCTAGGGGGTTTGGCATCAATACAATGAGCCCTGAGAAGTAGGAGGCCAACCAGGTTGCCCAAGGGACACAGATCAGTGTGGGTCACAAATGGAGAACATCTAAGCACCCATGCTGATCATTGGTGGAATCAAGCCTGTTAGTAGCCCTCCACATTTACAGCCTGGGTGAGATGGAGAGACTTAGTCTTTCAAAAATACATATTAATCCTCACCAGATAAGAAATGTCAGAGCTATGATCTGTCCATCACTTTATTTAGAAATTAATACTTACAACTGCAAGCCATTTTGGTTAAGAAAATACTACAGCAAAACAAGTAAAAAAAAAAAAACTAGTATTGCCTGAGGTATAGAGATACCAAACACACTTGTCCTAGCACTTAAGCTGATTTTCATAGTAGCTTTCCAGCAATATTTATTTTATTAGGGGTAAGGAGGATTGTGTAAAGAAAGTCAGTAGCATCATATTCCTGAGCTACTCTGAGTCAGTCTGTTAATTTACAGATTTTGATGTGGTATAGTATAGTCTAAGAACTGTTACATCGGCACAGGGATTCTAACCCCCTCTGCTCCTAGTCTGGTCTGCCAAGTTCTAACTTGCTTTGTCACCACTAACAACCATCCTTTTCTCTGTTCTTCTTGCTGTTGTTTATCTTTCTGTCTCTTCTGGGGTGGTATCTTGACATGTTTTATTCCTCTGTAAGAGGTCTACTTTTCGGTGTCACCATCTCCCATTTTTGGAGTGACAGTTCTGCAAATAATAGTGCTGGGAGCTGTTTTTCCCATTATACTTAGATTCCAGCTGACTTGCTCCTATCATTTAGTCATATGATAAAAAGTTACCTTGTAGCATGAAATCTGAGCTTTACTTATATGCAGGGGAAGTTACATTACAAAAACTACTGAAATACTTTAATTGTGTAAGTCAGGTTTTATTCTGCCTAAATCAAGGAGCTCTTTATTCTTGCCTGCTAGGATAAAATTTGGCAATTATTGACAAAATAAATGTTTTGTGACTATTATTTCTTAAAGACGTATAAAATTGGTTTGCAGCTTCATGATTAAACAGGTGTTTTTCATCACTCCCTTGCCATTCGTAAATTTACAATGAATGGAGACCACCATTTAGAAAATATATAACCATACTTTTCCCTTTTTGGGTGGTAGAGAGATGAGTGATGGCAGGGTAGGGAAGGTCTGGAAGTGGCATTATGAAACAAGAAGTATTATCTACTCCTCCTCACCCCAGTGTATCAGGAGGCATGACAGAATAGAATTTTATTTTCATTAAAATAAGATCACATTCATATTTTGCCAACTGAGCCATCATCTAAGATCCCTTCACAATCCATATTCACTTTTTGGATCTTAGCATTTGTCCTCTGACCATTTCACTGAAATACATTTATTATTTAGAAATAAAAAATAAACCATTAGGTGCTGTTTAAAGTACAGTTTTTGTTTAGAAGTTTTTAAAATCAGAACTAGCCAACATTTTAAACCAATTATTATCCTTTCTGAGTCTTAATGCCATATACCTTGATGAGCTAGCGTATTCTTGCATCAGAAATTTCAGATCCTTGACTTTTTCGTTACATGTATGTAGATGTAAATTTTCTCGGATTTTACACAAGTTTATTATAATTTTCTTTTTGTTTTTCACTGTAGGTATTTTGGATGCCAAATGACTCCATATTTTATCTTGCTGTAGAGTATACCTAGCACCCTTCTACCGTTTTTTTCTTTACTTTGAATGTAGTATAATTATCTTGATATCTTACCACCTTTCTCATGTTTCAGTTATCCCCAGCTGTTCTTGCTGGTGTTTATCCCATCGTGGTTTATCTGTTACCTACTTCCCTCCTCTTTCCATTGGTCTTTTTACTACTTTACTCCTTCCCTTTCTATACTTCCAAAACATGGCTTAGATTTTATAGCTACTTGATTGGTCACAATTTTTATGAATTTAAGGTCATTTTATCCTCTACCCACATACACAATCAAGTGTAGTAACTCTTGATACTTCAGTGATATTGATTTCAGTTTTGAGTCTTTTAGGTACCCAAAGCTGTAGTTTTTGCCCTCTCAAAAAAAAGCAGTTACTGGAGAGTTGTCTTTTCACGAGTTCTACTGTAGTATATAAAAATAAACTGTTCTGGTGATGTTTGTGCTGAGTACATTATAAAATAGTTTACCTTATTAATATTCTTTTGAATGTACAGAAAATAGTGGAAAAATGATAAACATGAAAGAGATATTGATCAAAATTAACAGATATTCCCCACAGGGCAAAATTTTAAACTCTTTTTATTTTGGTAGGTACAGAACAAACATGCAAAAGAAGAATCACTTGCTGATGATCTCTTTAGGTAAAGATTTGTTTATTTCAGGTTTCTAGTGCTTTCAAATATGTTACTTCAAAGCAAATACTTAATGTATATGGCCTGTTAGTAGCCTTGAAGTAGTGTGTTATGTGTTATGTGTACATCTGTTTTCAGCCTTATTACAGTAGTAATAATAGTTTACATATATATGTATGTGCGTATGTCTCCGTGTACACACACACACACACACACACACACACACACACACACACACACACACACAAAATACCCTACATACAAGCTCTTTTTTATGAGAAGATACCACTATGAAAATTTTCAAGAACTCACCAGACTGGTCTATTTTCACTTTCTGAAATTCTGGATAATTTTATCCATTTTTCTCTTTTTCTGCTTAGCCTAAGTTTAGATTCTCTAACGAAAGCTTCCTTTAGATTTTGGAGCTTGCTATATGTCAGTTATGAGATGTATCTCAACTTGAGATGTATCAGTTAAGATATATGCCACAACATACTTTAAATCTTTTTGCCGTCTAGAGCCAAAAAATAAAATAAATGGCACCAGGCTAACACATTTAATCTACTAGTAATGTAATTTGGCTGATAAGTTGTGACATTTTCATGTCTAAGCAAAAGCATTAATGAATGAGTTCTGACTTAAAGCAAGTTAAATGCCAGATCATTTGTTTAGCCTTAAGTTGTTCATGCATGAAAACAAAAGGCTATATTAGAATTAGAATTGGCTTTTGGTGGGAAGGGATTTAAGGTTGACTGTGATTTAATTCCTATTCAACACATTCCTATGGGCATAGTAAAAATTTACCTATCCTATCAAATGTTTTCTTAACTATCATTAAATAAGAGTTGGAGGATATGCAGGGAAGTATAATTATACAACGTTTTCTAAACTGTAGAACAAAAAGGCTTTTTAATAAAAGTGTTTTAAATTTTTTTTCCTCCGGAGAAGAACATAATTCTGATTTTAATTCATTGCCATTTAAATTATCTGTGGAGATTTTATGTTGTTTTGTTTTGTTCTTCTCCTCAAAAGGAATCTTCACTAAAGAGGGTATCTGCATGCTCAACTGCCCAATATATTTTATTGCTGTAAGAAAACTTGTTAACATATTGGGGAGTGTTAATTTATGCTTTTGATTAAACTCTTCATAGTACTTGTGTAGATTATGAGCTGAATCTGTATGTGGGAAGTTTTCAACCTTAACTTTGGAAGCCTGGGGGAGATATATATTGATTTTAAGTTATCTTTTAAAGGTGGTAGTTTTTTTTTTTAATTAAGTAGTGATTGTCACAATTAGAGGGTAAAGCAGTGGAAATACAGAAAAATGGATGGGTAGATGACCACATTTAATTAGTAGGGGTAAGGGTAGGGATAGGAATAGGGACTGGTCCTGGGATTTCATTTATTTTGGGAACTCTGATTGGGGAAACTTTCTTTACCAATACAAGTTAGTGATTCTTTGCAATGGCCTCTCTTCCTCTTTATGACAAAAGAAAAATCAAAACTCCTTCCTTGCTTACCCTGCTGAAAAACTCTTTAATCACTTGTATATTTCAAAGTAACAGAAAAGCACTTTTAGGTCATTTTGACTTCTTTTTCCTTCTTTACAGATATAATCCTAATGTAAGAAAGAGAAGATAACTGAAGAGTTAAATAATGAAGCAATTATATAGCAAGCATTCACTTGAATGTTTACAAGGTTATAATATACAGAAGAGATTTCAATAGCAGATGTTTTATAACTTCCTTTCATCGTTCAATAAAATACAAAAAAAAAAATGCACTTTTTTTGTGTGGAATAGTTTTAGTTTCAGATATCTTCCAGGAACTTTTTTTCCCCCCAAAGGTAAGAGGTGTCAGTTCATCAATTATGGTGATCTCTTTGATCTTCTAGGGGGGCCAGCCTTAGGAGGTAAGCTTTTCACATTAATTCCAGTCTGCTACCTTGCCTATCTAGCCTATCAAGTTTCTTGTATACCAAAACATCTCATGAGAAAGATAAAATTCAAATTAGTGGTATATTATGTGTCCTGCTTATACTGAAAAATAAGAGGCTTACTAGAATTGATGAGAAGTAAATTTTAGAATAGAAAGGGACAGCTAGACATCACGTCTCTTAATTTTAAAAATGAAGAAACTGACAGAACTAATCACTCACACAATTCAGGGATCCCAACTTCAAGTCCAGTATTCTTTACTATGCTTGTTTTTTGTATTCTAATTCAGTTTAACTCTGAGTTGATGAGGCTGGTCATATGCTCTCCACATTTAAAGTTCTTTATGAGTAGCCCTTATTATACCACTTCCACCCAGTTGGCTTTCCCATATACCTAAGACTTATTTGTCATGGTCCTTTGTTTCTGTCTAATCAATTACTACTTCCTTATAAAATCCCCTGAAATTTTATTTCATGTAGGAAGCAAAAAGAGGGTTGTGTCTGTGTGCATTTAAGGTGTTTTGTAACTGTGAATCTACTTATGAATTGACTTACTGAAGTCTAAATATGAGCCTACAGTAATAATCATTCTGTGTTTACAAAAGTGTTTAGAATTTGGTTTTCTTTATAAATAATACTCCGATATTTCACTGGATAGTTAATCTCATTACTGTGAGTTTTCCCCTCAGTGATACATATACCATTCAACGCATTCATGCCTCTTCATCCTGTGTGGCCTTATCTGTGCCCTTCCATAAATTCACCACTGGGGCGAATTTTTACCCAATATGCTAGAGGCCTTCCTGATGTTCTCTTGACATAGCAAGATACAGCAGAGCATGTATGTTTTCTATTGGATATCCTATTCTTGTGGGGATAGCTCATGTTTTTTATTCCTACTTTGATGACACCCTTTATACCACTTCTCCTTTGCAGTTATTTGCTAGTTTAGGTACTATTTCAGACTTTGAGAACCTTTGCCTTCATCAGATTACATGTCATAAAATATTAGCATACCAGTTCTTGGAGGTGTGCATCATTTTTCATTCATAAACTTAATGTAGGTTCTCTAAATTCAGGAAGTTAGCCCAAAATGAAACAATACTAGCCTTTGTGTCAGTCAGGTATTTTTGTTGGGGTTTTTTTTTTTTTTCCGTTTTCAGCATCAGCCTGTTATTAAAGGGCCTTAAGAGCTGGAAGTTACCCTTGAAAAGAGAAGGAAGAATGAGACTTTAAAAAGTTTTGATGGTTTTCATATGAGTGTAAAGTAAATTTGTAAATTTTAAAATGTCTCAGAGCTACAGTTCATTTAGGGAAGTGAGGATGTGGGGAGGATGAATATTCTACCTCGGAATATAGGCATTTGCTGTATTGGAGCTCTGATGCTTTCATGAATGGTCATTGTGCATCAAAATCTTTACAGTAGAGGTAAAATAGTTGTACACAACTTAGTTCATGTAATTTTAATTTATTTTCTTCAAAGCTGGTTATCAGTCAGGTTGCTTTGTACATAGTCGTATAATTATAACATTTAGAAAAATCAGATTCTGCATGTGATGGTAGAAACTAAAAGGCTGTAAGTGGGCTCTTACACTAGAATGTCCCTTTTTAAGTTGTCTTGTAATAAAAATGGGTGAGTTATTCTAGGTAACCCACCAGAATTCACTTAGTTGAACATCAGATTAATTTTTAAAAGCTCAACATTCATAAATTTGAACTCGTATTTTGTAATCTTCTGAACTTCCATTATAATCACTTGAAGCATAAGTTATGGCTGATCTGAGTGAGGAAAAACACACCAAACTTTGACCTCTAGCAAATTAGCCAGAGAAGATTGTAATATGGCAAAATTTGAGTTATTTACCTATTGACTTGGCTTTTCTCCTGAGGCTTCCAATTATATCTCTGTGCTCCCAGCTCCCATAGGGGCCTATTATATAACTTTGTGACTAATTTACATTAGTCTGAACAATGTTAAAAGCATACACTGTAACTGCTTAAATTAGGTCCTGTTGGGGAAATGAACCTATAACATGCAATTCATTATTAGTAAACTTATGAGATGTGATCTTTTCATATATCTTTTTCTTTTCCCATAAACCTAATAAAAAATTCCATGCTGTACCACAAAACTCTTTGTTATACACATTTTCATTGGGGGTGGGGGGAGTAACTGTAGGAAAGCTGGATTTTTTTCCCCTTTTTGTATCAAACTTTCTCACCACTTTTGCCCTTGTTTTCAGCCGGTTTCCCACATAACTGGAAGTGATGCATCTATTGAGGAACTGAAACCTAGCTGTGTCCCACTGGGCTGACTTTCGTATTGGCATCCTCAAGAAATACTCCAGTTAAAGACTATTTAGACTACGATAAATTCTCTTTGTTTCATGAGTAGGCCTGGATGGGTCGTAGGAAGTAATGCTTACGCCAGTCAGATCACAGATGTGTTTGCATGTGTGATAGCTCCCACGTGTTCAGTGCTGTGCTACTTAGAGAATGCCATTTTCATAATCCTGTGGGGTAAGGAGTTGCGAGTTGTAGGATCCCCATTTTACAGATGGTGAAGCCAAGCCTGAATTATTTAGCATCACTGCTAGTTAGTGACAGAGTTGGGAGTCAAACATTAATCTTCAGATTGTAAATACAACACTGTCTTGATTTTATTCAACAAACATTAAGTTCCTATGATATTCAGGGCATTGTGTTGTACAAGATGGGGTACAACAAAGGTCTTCTTAAGCAGAAAGATCAAACACAGGAACCAGATTAAAATGTAATTAGGAAATTTTAAAAATACAACAAAATATAGATGTTACATTTTAAAATTAAGTCAATATTTGGCCAGCAAGCATCCTTATGTACAGATTGGTGGCTCTTTTTGAGTTTGACACCGCTGCTCTTAAGGAGCATATAATTCATGTGGGTAAGGGAAGGAAAAGTTAACAGGAAGCTATAATGGGTTTGAAGAAAGTGCTATAAGAAATTTGAAATCACTTTTGAGATAGAAGGTGAGGGAAGGATTTGTGGAGAGGAAAATACATTGTTTGAATCTTGAAGTAATGAAGGAATTTCAATGTAATGGAGAGATAACAGGCAAGAAGAGTCTGTTCCATATGTGGGTAACTGCATAAGCAAAGACAATGAAAGCAGCATGTGAACAGGAGACTATACTTTGGCTAGAATGTAGAAAATTTGAATAGGGAATACTGTAAGATAAGACTGGATGGTTAGGTCGGAGCCCAATTATGAGGAGTTTTGGAATCCATCAAAGGATTTTAAATAGTGAAGTGACATAGCAGTTGGTTAAGAAGATTATATAGGCAGCAGTGTGAAGCAGATGGCTTCAACAGCGGATAGACAAGGCAAAAACAGTTTTGTTGTTTAGTGATTTTTTTTAACCCTTGTGGGGTTTTCTTGATAAGGAAAGATACTGGGATGGTTTGCCATTTCTTCTGCAGCTCATTTTACAGATGAGGAAACTGAGACAGGGTTATGTGACTTGCCCAGGGTCACACAGCTAGTGTCAGAAGCCAGATTTGAACTCCAGTGGATGTCTTCTGGATTCCAGGCCCAGCTGTACTGCTCCATCTATCTGCATAAGATTTGAACTCAGGTAATTGCAGTTTAGTGAATGGGAGAGACCTGAGGTGAGAGATAAGTGTTGAGATAGAAATGACAGGAATTTGGAACTGACTGGATGACATATGGGTTGAAGAAGAAAAGCTAAAGGTGGCACCAAAGATTTTGTCCAAAGCTGCTGATCTCACTAATTGGAAAGAAGTGAGGGTGAAAAATACAGAAGATGAGTTTCATTTTAGACATAAATTAGGCAGTTAGGAATGTAGGATTAGAGTTCAGGGAAACTGGAAGTGAAAGAATGAATTTGGGAGTGATTTGTATAGTCACTGAAGTCAAAAGGGCAAATGAAATCAGAAATAAATACATACACACACAGAGAAAAAGAGAATATTAAGGTGCTTAGGACAGAACACCTGTAATTAAAGGTTGAGAAGGAAGAACTAGAAAGAGATAAATAAGAGACTGAAAAATCATCCCGAGTGAAGTGTTTACAGAAGCGATGGGAGCCTGGGACATTAAGAATGAAGATATGTTCCAGGATGTCAGGTGTCAGAATAATGGGCCATGAGAGAAGGATGACCATTGGATTTGCTAAAGAAGTTAGGTACTTGTGAAGAGCATGGTCTAGGTAGGTTGGCAGGAGGGAAAGCCAATTTGCAAGGGCTTGAGGAGTGAGTAGAAAGTGCTTTTTCTAGTTTAGCAAAATGATGACCTGAAGCAATTGCAGGGTCAAGGGAAGGTTTCATTTTAGCGTTGAAAAGACAGGAGCATATTTGTAGGATGGTAGGAAAGACACAATATAAAAGAGTCAGGTAGTAGATACATGGGGGATGGAGTGGCAGTGCAGTCTAATAGATAGAGCGCCAGATCAGAATGAGCTAAAGTCAAATCCTGCTTGTAACAGCTGTGCAAACATGGGCAAATCATGAAAATTCTCTGCACTTTAGTCTCCTAATCTGTAAAATGAGGGTGTCACTAACTGTAGTACCTACCTCAGAGGTTTGTTATAAGGATCCATTGAAATACTGTAAATGTTCCGCAAACTTCAAAGTATCGTGTGAGTCAGTTATTCTAGATCAAGTTTAGAGAAGAAACCTCCTCAAGTCCAGTATTGTGCGCTACTGGAAGAACTTTTTCAGAGAAATTTCTGATATAAATGAACACATCAGTTAGCAGCTCTGCTGACGTGGCTCCAAAATTGATATCCTCACCCCCATTTCTCTCTAGAACTCCGGTTCCATATTTCCTGCTGTTAAAAAGTCTGATTTTATGATATAGAATTAAAGAATATGTCAAAACTTTGTGAACTCAGAGCCAAATAATGTAGAAACAAATGACTTCAGCACAAGGAGGCATTTTATGTAAAAAGTTTTTAAGATATAAAAAGTTGTAAGGTTTATTGTATGTCAATTACTTACTTTACTGCATCCAAGGTAATGTCCCTACCATAGGAATAGTCAGGTGAGTTCAGCACTACTTGAATGGCCAAAACCAAAAGTAGTCACTGTTAGTTTACTGTGAACTTGGAAGGTCCTGATGATCCGTTCTTGATCCGATGCTGCCGAGTGCTTTTTTTTTTTTTTTTAATCAGTAATGTGGGTAAAGGCACAGGTGGCTTTCTTATCCAACTTTCAGATGACTGAAAGCCAGAGGAAGAGCTAATAACTTAGATGACACACAGTCCAGCATCAAAAAGATTTTGACGGGGTAGAATGTGGAACTAAAACAAGTAAGATCAAATTGAATAGGGAAACTGTAAGATCTTAGAGTTCAGGTTTTTAAAAAAACAACTCTTTAAGGCTAAAATTAAAGAGGCATGGCATACATCAAAACAAAACCTTGGGAATCTAGTGTATCACAAACTCAATATGAGTCGATTGTGTGATTCAGAAGACAAAAGGCTAATACTGTTTTAGGCGACAGTCAGAAAAATGGTATTCAGCACTAAATAGGAGATAGTCTTAAATATAATAATAAAAATAATAGCTAACATTTATATAGCACCCACTATGTGCCAGGCTCTGTGCTAAGCTCTTTACAATTGACGACATTTGATCCTCACAACTACTCTGTGAGGTAGGTGCTCTTATCTCCACTTTACAGATAAGAAAACTGAGGCCAAGAGTGACTTGCCAGGGTCATGCACGTTAAGTGCCTGAAGCCACTCTTGAACGCAGGTCCTCCTGACTCCAAACCCTGCACTCTAACCACTGTCCCACTTCCTGACTCCAAACCCAGTACTCTAAGCTGTCTCCTACTCGCTAGTCTAAATTATTATGTTTAGTTCTGGACAGTACATTTTAGGACTATTTGTGTTTGTAATGGTGGTTTTGTTTTTCTTTTGTTCTCAATTGAGGAAGATGAGGTGAAAAAGAAAGTGAATATTTTGCTGATTTAAAAATGAAATTTTAAAAAAAATCTCTGAAATTGCTCTCATTTCTTATTCCTAAACTGAGTTTTCCCAGTACTTTTTTCTTATTCTCTCCTATGTCCACCTTTCCACTGAGACCACCAATTAAATATTCATTTAATTTAGTCTTACTGATTTTTTTTGGTAGAATTTTTCTGCTGTCATACTCTAACACATTGGTGCACAAACTGCAATTATTTTCATGGCAGCCTTTTTGCCAAAGCTTATCATAAGCACTATGAGATGACATTCCCTAAAATAGCACTTCTTTGGGGGTAATAAAACCAATTATTCCAACTGTGCCTCTCCAAAGATGACTTCAAGCATCCTTTAATTAGCTGCAACACCCTCTTGTTTTAAGTCTGTGTCAGTCCTTCAGCAGTATGTCTACTCATTGGACCCTGGTTAGGGTTCTCATGTATATAGCTTCAAGGGCTAAATTCATGTTTATAGACAGTCTCAAAACCGGGTAATTCAGAGGACTTGCATTAAAATAAAAGAGATTCACTAGCAAATAAAGACTTCAGCATTAAATTTTGTCACATTAAACTTTAGGGGAAAAGGCTCGTCTCACAAATAAAATTTTGTTTTAGAGAGTAGCTGAGGCTAGTTTCTGTTTGGAGTAGGAATTTGTTAACTGTGGGTCAAAGAGAGAAATGGAAGGAAAAGCTACACACACATATCTCCCCCCACCCTTCCCACCAAATATACTGGACATTGAATAGGCAGTTGGCAACAATAACAAAGAACTGAGGAATTCAGATCTAGCACATAAGGGGAAATTTTTCAGTGATCTCCAGACAGTACTTATGTTTGCCTTTTTGCCAGGGTAAAGTAACAGCTATATGCACACAAAATGAATGTCTGTCACCTTAGTATGCAAAGGATTTATTAAGGATTCAGCAAGGACTTATTAAGCACCTACTATGGGTCAGGTACAGAGGATACAAAGACAAAAACAGTCTATGCCCTTAAGACACTGACATTGTACTTGGGGCTTGGGAGGAAGGAAATAACTTATATGCAGATGAGTAAATACAAATTAATTGGGTAGAGGAGTGCTAACAAAGCCCCCAAGAGTAAGAAAGGCTCCTGAAGGAGAGCTGAGCCTTGAATAGCGAGCACTAGGGTTTCCAGAAAGGTGGAAAGATGAGGAAGAAGATTGCAGTGCAAAGGCGGAAATGAGATGTCAGAAATAGCAACTAATGAGTTTGGTGGAAGCTTAGAATGAATAAGGCATTGTGCTCTCACTCTCAGTCCAGAAAGATAGGTCAGAGCCAGATTGTGGAAGGCTTTGAATGCCACAGAAATTTGTGTTTCATCTCAGAAGCAACAGGGGGCTAGTGAAGATTCCTGAGCAAGAGTAATGGTCAGATCAGAGGCTTAGTATTATTAATATGGTAATGATGTGGATGTCTAACGGGGAGCGGGGGCAGGGAGAGAGACAGACTAATAGGAGAGTTACCATAATAGTTCACTAAAATAGAAGTGAAAAGGCTGTAAGGACACCTCTATTTGCCAGATTATCAGAGAGAATGTTTCTTTAAAGACCTGAGTTTTAATCCTGCTTTATACAAATTACTAGCTAGCTGTCTAGCCCTGGGTAAATCACTTAGCCTCTCTCAGCCTGTTTCCTCATCTATAAAATGTGACAACTACTACTAGCATCTACCTTCCAGGGGTATTGTGAGAATCAAATTAGAACATATGTAAAGTGCTATTATTAGAACAATTATTATTGAAGAACGGAAGTATTTAAAAAAGAAGACAAAAGGCAAAAAATTCAGAGCAAGAGGGGATAGAAAACTGAGTCAGGAGGTTTGAAGGGTGTAACATGTGGGTCATGGTAGCTATGTAATAAAGGGTGAGGTTCTTCCCATACAGCCAGGATTCTTAACCTGACCATGAATACTTTAAAAAAAATTGCTAACTATATTTCAATATAATTGGTTTTCTTTGTAATTCTGCATATTTTATTTTATGCATTTAAATACATTCTGAAAAGGCATCCATAGGCTTCACCAGAGCGCCAAAGGAATCCCCAACAGAGAATGGATCTCTAACACTGTGAGGGAGAAGTAGCTGCTTGTGCCTGAGAGCAATGACATACAGCTGCCACCAGGAGAGAGGCTGTATTCTACTAGAGACAGAGGAACTGCAGTAAGCAAGTAACAATTCCTTGTTAAAAGTACTGAGAAGTGACTTGAAATGCACAGAGAAGGATGCTATCTTCCAGGAATGTGTATGTAGAACACAGCGGAATGCTTGCCAGGACTTATCAGATCTGCCCACCAATATCTGTATTTCTGTTGGGACCAGTGATTCAGAATCACATTTCTACCAGTCATCTATGTCATCTCATACCTGAAGAAGAATACCCAATACAACATATCAAGGGGCTAGTTGGTCTCTTCCAGTACAGGAGAATCCACTACCTTCTGAGGAATATCCCCAGAATGAAAGCTTCTTCAGAGATTGTGATAGTTTGGGCAAGAAGCTACACTTTTGGAAGCACAGTAGCTGTTTCTGTAACTAAAGCAGAGCTGTCCAACCTTGGGTTTTTATTGAAACAGTAAGACAATATATAATATAGCCCCTGAGCTAAAGGAAAGGCAGGTTTGGCTAAGTCTAAGTTTGGCTAAGAAGTGGTATCTGAGAATGCAGTCCGGTTTTATGCACCACTGTTTAATATAAAGGAATGATGGGGTCTTGGACAGTGGTGGAAAGCACCTAATAAGGAGTCTGTAAAAAATATAATTGCTGGAGTGTAGCAGATCTAATTAAGATGGTCTTTATCTGAAAAGATAGGGGAGGGAAAAAACAGGGTACTTCTGACAAGCCAGGTAATATAGTTGCATCTAAAATTTAAGTATAGAGGTGCAATAGCTCTCACAAGCCAATACATTACTATTGTGGATGCTGGTCTCATTACAAGGAACTGAAGTAGCCATTCCACCCTTGAGTTTGCTAAAAGTAATAAGTGTATACATACAATGATACATATGTGCCCGAGATTTTGATAGAGCAATTTTCACATAAATTAAAAAGGCTAGGTAGGATCACCTGGCTTAAAATGCTATAGAAGCATGCCAAAAAGTAACACTCTCAAGAGCAAAATTCTGACAGGAAAAAAACAAACCAATCTATTGGGTGGGGAGAGAAGGGTTGCTAGAAAACGCACAAGGAAACAATGAACAGAATTCTAAATAAAATGCATGGAAGACAAAAGGGCAAATGACTGAGAATGCATCCAAAGGGAGCTGCACATATAACCTTTAGGATTGGTATCACTAACACATTCCAGGGAAAACAAAAATTAAACAGGTTATCTTTAAAAAGTTTTATTCCAAGCACTAAGATCTTGGGATAAAGGTAGTAGATGATGAAGAGAAGCTTGTCATCTGGCATTTGTTTTCTGTCTGGGCTGGGAAAGCAAGAATAAAAGTGGTTAAGAAGGAATAAAAACTCAAGATCCATGAGACGATAACTGGGCATACCTAGCTTGCCCTCGTTGAAGGTTATTGAAGTAACTGGTGAATATAACAACTGAGCCATTATCAGGAAACTCTGAAAAATCTAACAGGCAAGTTAAGTTGTTCTAATTCAGGAGACAAGTAAATGCCTCCGTTTTCAAAAGAGAAAGGTGTCAACTGTGGCCCTAATTGGTAAATACTTGACAAAATAAAAATACATGTTAATTTGTGGTTTTGGGAACTATTTTTAAGTTATGACATCATTTCCAACACTCCAATGGGTTTGACTAATTCTTGATGAATTTTAAAAAGAAGGCAGCCAGATGGTGCAGGAGATTGAGTGATGGGGCCTGGAGTCAGTTAGACTCCTCTTCCTCAGTTCAAATCCAGCCTCAGACACTAGCTGTGTAACCCTGTGCAAGTCACTTAACCTTATTTGCCTCATTTTCCTCATCTGTAAAATTAGCTAGAGAAGAAAAAGGCAAACCACTCCAGTATCTTTGCCAAGAAAACCCTAAATGGGGTCATGAAAAGTTGGACATGACTGAAAAACAACATAATAAACAAAATAAGTGGTTTCTGGACATTTAGGAAATAAATCAATCATTACTAAGAGCAAGCCTGGCTTCACTTTAAGAAAAAAAGACAAAACAAGATTTGTGATTTCATTTTAGGTAACAGTTGAAGAACTTCCTCTAATGAAAATCAGCCCTTTCTGCTTCTTAGTCTTAGAGAGTTGCCCAAAGCACTGAGTATAAGGGATCTGCTCATAGCCAACTGCCAGCTCTCTGTCCACTATGACAAAATGTTGCCTGCTATATGGATTAGTTAAAAGCAGGTAATATTGGACTAAATTAATTTCATTTCTTAATGGATTACTTGACAGGCAATGTGAAGAAAGCTATATAATTAGTCTACCTCTTTCAGCAGGGGACCCTGATGATTCTGTTAATCTTCAAAAAAAATGTAGATTAGGTGACAGTGTAAGAATCACCACAGTCAAAGGACTGGACAACACTTATCCAAAAGGATCTTGAAAGGCTGGAACATTGAGTCAAATCTCTAAACTGAATTTAATGAGGGCGAGCCATTCCACCTTTTGGGTCACTGCATCAACTGTGTGGCTAAAAAGTTCTGATGAGTCATCGTCTGTTAAGGCAGCTGCAATAGGAGGCATAGTATCCAAAGGAGAATACCACTGAGACAGAGCATAAGTTCAGTTTGGGGTGTCACAAATTGGGAAGGGCAATGACAAATGGAAATGAATCTAGGTCAAGCCAAGATACGAGAACTCACCATATCATATAAGAAGCAACTGAAAGAATCTGGGATGCCTGGCTTGGCAATTTGAGGGCCATTACAACAGTCTTTGAATAATACCTGAAGTGCTATCGTATGGACAGGGTTCAAGACCAGTCTCTGAAACATACTGGTTTTGCTACCCTTGGGCAAGTCACTTAACCTCTCAGTGTTTCAGGCACCGAAGACACTAGAGCAGGCGTGAGTAACCTGCGGCCTCAAAGCCACATGCGGCCCTCTAGGCCCTCAAGTGCGGCCCCTTGAATCCAAACTTCATAGATAACAAAAAGAAATGTGGAAGATATAGTATGCTTTTCTCCTTGTCCCCAGCTGGAAGAATTAGGAGCAATGGTGGAGATAGATTACATGACTTGGTAACATTAGATTGTAGACTCATTGAGAGCAGGGATTGTCCTTTACCTCTTTTTGTATCCCCAGCACTTAGCACAGTGTCTGGTACATAGCAGGCACTTAATAAACATTTATTGAATTAACAAGGTAAAATTTCTTTACAGGTAAAGGTGTCCAAAAGTTGATCAGGCTGCTGACAGAAGACCGAATACTACCTGGAGTTCTTCAAGTAGTGTGGCTAGATTACCGCTTGGGTAGCTGTCAAGGAGGTATCTGTTCTAGCAAAACTAGATAGTCTGGGATAGTCCCAGCTCCAAAGTTATGACTCTGTTTTCCTGTAACTATGGCATTTCTAATTATTACACATCAATGAAAATATTAGACCAGGTAACAAATTTAAATGATTAAGACTTAACATATTTTTAAGATCTCTCGGGGGGACAATGGGAGGACTAGGAATGGGTGTTCTATAGTAACAGTTACCTTGGAAATGGAAAAGACTTACATTCTTCCATCTAGCAATTATAATTTCTTGAATACCTCTAGAAGGCCAAAAGCCAAAAATAATTTATAATGAGGCTATTAATAATTGCTCTATCACGCAGGCTTGTTTTGAGAAAGCATTTTTGTCATAAGCTCTTTCTCCCAGCATAACTCAATCACTGTTTTAATGAGACATCAGTGTAGTGGGGAGTACCCTGGACTTCAAGTCAGGAAAACCTAAGTTGAAAGCCTACTATTGACACTAGTTGAGCAACCAAGTTACAACTTCAAAGCTTCAATGTACTCCTTTATAAAAATTTATGTAATATTACCGATTTCACAATATTGTTGTACAGCTCAAATGAAATAATGTATATATAGGACTTTGCAAACCTTAAAGTGCTAAAAAAAAAGCATACTGTATAAATGTGAGCTATTAAAATTATTAACTCTATTCACACAGTAATAAGAGCACTTTTATAAGCAATTTATTATTGTACTTTCAAAGTATTACTGGAAAGCTTTATAGAAGTCTAGCAGAGAACAAACCTCCACAAAACACTTTATTAATTTGTCTTGAAATGGCCAAGTTTGTAGATATATCCCAACGTTAACGGACTGTCAGATTATTATTAGAATCTAAGATTAAGAAGTCTTCATACAGAATTAAACAAAGAATCCTCTTTTGTTTAAAGAACATCTCAATCTAAGTGACAAAATAAGATTTACAAAACTGATGATGCGGCAAAATAAATCAAACCTGTTTTAGGAATTGTTTCCCCACATAATACTCTCCTTGAGATCTGACATTATACAAAGTCAACTTCCTGGCTTAATCAGCTGGTTTTTGTAGTTTCAAGATAACATTTTGAAAATTAAATGTAAGCAACTGAAGAAAAATAATTGAAACCAAGTCTTTTGAAATAACGTCATAGTGCTTCAGTTAAAATAAAGGCCTAAAGCCGGCCAGACAAACTGACAATGTTTTCTATTCATTTGCAAATTATACCTCGTGGTATAAGATAGTTTTAAATGAAGAAAACAAAGTTCTCATAACATTTCAAAGTGATGAGTACAGCTGTGTACCTCCTTGTCAGGCAATATAGCCCTAACAAAATGAGATTGCAAATCACTATTAAAAATGTTGATGGCAAGCTGTCCACATGAATTAGTTATGAATTATTACTTGTAAACACAATAGCTTTATGCTATACCATCACCACCTCCTCTTTCAACAATTAAATGTTGTTTCCTCTTCTGTCTATTAAGAAGACAGCGAACAACACCCAGTGCCCCACCCTTTAAAAACCGTACAAAATTGTCTCCAACCAAAGGCCCCAAAGCAAAAAGGTTAGCTTCTTTAGTACACTCGTATGTGTATGGATCAATTTCCACTGGATTACCTTTACATGTAATTGGCTGGTTTGAATTATGGCCCAAGTCATAGCCTTGTTCCTTCAAAAAGGACAGATTAGGATGGGAGCCTATTAATACCACTGCTGCAGATAACTTGAAGATTTTCTTCAGTCCAGAGACACTCTGAAGAACACATTTCATGTCCATCTTAAATGAAAGCACATGGTGCTCAGGATAACTGGTATAAGCTGATGAAAGATTAGAGTCAACAGAATATGACTGAGTACACATCATATGATAGACTTTATGGTATTCAGGATAAAGCTTTTTGGGAAGTTGTTTGAAAATTAAACTTGGATCAGTGACCCGTTTCCGGAACACATGAATTACAGGAATATTACTGTTGTAAGCACACAGCACAGCATCAGCTGCTGTAAGTCCAGAACCTACAATTAAAACTGGGTCCACTTTGCCATGTAACTTTCCTTTGCTAATGGCAGCTCCAAATTCTGGCATTGAATGAAACACAAAGGGAAAATCTTCCCCTTCAACTTTCAAGTAAGTAGGAGAATCCAGAGTTCCAGTTGCTAGAGCTACATTCTCAGCGAAGAGACAAAAAGGAACATGAGAGCCATCAGCTATTCTTTGATAGCCTCTAATCTCCCAGTTTCTCTTGATAAATGTTGATTTCTCCATTTGTAACTGTTGTGTTGAAATATCATCACCGTCCTGGTCATCATCATCTTGATCTCTGTAAAGTCTTGATACAGAGGTTATATAAGTATTTTCTCGGAAATTCTTCTGAAGACCCATAACTTTCACATAGTGCTTGTAGTAGCAGGCTATCTCCTCTGGCGTAACTCGGTCACTCTTTATGTTCCTTTAAGGGGGAAAAAAAAATCAATCCTTTTGTTACTATAAACAACCTCTCTATATTCAATAGTGCCTAAGCATTCTGCTTCCATATGATGTAACTAATTTTCAATTATTCTTTAGTTAAGCAAATCTTGGGCTAAATTACAATACAGGTACCGGGATTAAGAACCATTTGAATGAGTGGATCCCAAAGTAAGTCTCTCAAAGCAGTCAATGTTTCAATGTTGATTTACAGGAAGGCTTATAGTGGAATACTCCAGGAATCTGCCCTTAGCTCTGTATAATTGAACATTTTTATCAATGATCTAGAGTCCAGAAGTTCCCACAGTGGGTAATACCATGCCCTCGGAGGCGGGGGCAGCGCTATAACAATCCAGGAAGCCTCGAGTACTACTGGGGGCTGTTGATATAAGGGGGCCGTGAAAGCATAAGGAAAGAGAAGAAAATTCTGAAAAACTGTTCATACATGTTTCATCTGTTGCGTTAACAGAGTTAAAGTTGTAGTGATTACATTATTTTCCAAATAAACACACAAAATGCAAGTTATAACTGATCAATGATCAAGTCCACCAACAGGTCTTAAGCAAGTGTTGGCAGACAAGCATGTCGTGCACTGTTGGGGAAGTCCAGCATGCATCAGAAGGAATATGTGTATGTAATGACTTGTTTACAATACTATACTAATACAGTTACATGAGACAATATTGCATCATCAAAATTTCAATGCAAGAAAAAACTCACAAATTTACAATAAATTCTGAAATGTAAGATGAATCATTTAAAAAGTATTTCACATAATTTTTTTTAAATGATGCAAATGTCAAAAAAACTGTTAAAGGGTTAAAGAAAGGAGATTTCCAGGGTGGCGCTGAGTACATTTTTTTTTAAAGGGGCAGCAGGCCAAATAAGTTTGGGAAGCTCTGATCTAGACCAACAAACACTTATTGAGCATTAGGTGACAGTGTAAAACACTGTGGATACAAAGGCAAAAGTAAAACAGTCTGGCCCTCAAGATTACGCCCTCCTGGAATTAACAACATAAACATATAATCTATACAAATGAATACAAGGTCGTTTTTAATAGAAGTACACTGAGAATTAGAGGAAATCAAGGAAGGTTTCATAGGGTACTTCAGCAGGAGACCAAGAATTCTAGAAGCAGAGGGACAGGGAAGAGGGACATTCCAGTGCAAAGGGAGCTTGACTGTTGTGACTGCATCACAGGGTTCAAAGAAGGGTGAAATGTAGAGGGAAAACCAGAAGGTAGGAAGGAACCAGTTGTGAAGAGATTTAAATGTCAAATAGAAAAATCTGTATTTCATCCTAGTGTCAATAAGAAACTACTGGATTTTACTGAGTTGGATGGAGGGGTGTGTGTGTGACATGAACAAATCTGCACTTTAGGAAAAATTGTTCTGGCTGATGTGTAGAAGATACAGTGAAGCTAGGGAGACCAAACAGTAGGCTACCACAGTAAACCAGCCAAGAGATGAGGAAAGCACAGTCTAGAGTGGTGACTGTGGGAGTGGAGAACACCTGATGAAACTGCTAAAAGAATATAAAAAGAGAAGGCCCAGACCCCAAATGTCAGTATACAACCACAGTTAGTGGATGATGAATAAATAAAAGGGACTGAGAAAATATGGTCGAGAGATAGGAGGTGGCCAGGAGAGAAAAGCATCCTAAAAACTTAGAAAAGAGAGAGTGTCCTGGAGGAGGGTAGAGTCAACAGTATCAAATGTTTCAGAGAGGTAAAAAATGACCAGAATCCAGAGGAAGTCATAAAATTTGGTGACTGGGGATCACTGGTAACTTTGAAGGGAGCAATTTCAGTTGAAACATAAAGCTGAAAGTCAAATTCAAGAAGTTATGAAGAGAGTAAGGAGAGGAAATTAAGGCCCGAGTGCAGACAGGAGTTTGGTTTGAGAGAGTGAAGAGAGATAGAGTGAAGAGAGAAGAGTATACAGCCAGCATACAGGGTCTTGATGGGAAACTGAGGTCAGGGAAGAGTTTGGAGGCCATTAAGAACAAGGTTAAAGGTTATAAGACATAGGTGGAAGGACACAAGATTATGATCAGATAAAGGAACTTTGGGGTTCATGAACATGGAAGTGAAACAGTCACAACAGTAATGTCAAGACTATGATCATCTCTGTGTTTAACTAAGTTGGAATAGAAAAGGTCATGCGAGTGGAGTGGACTGAAGACCTAGAAAACTGGAGGGCTTGAGGGAGTATCAATATATATGTTAAAGCCTTCTAGTATAAGGGCAGAAGTCAGATCTGAGAAACTGTGAGTCAGGTTGTGAATTCACTGAAGAAGGAAGAAAAGTATCCTGGGGGGATCAGGAGAATATTGATGCCAAAAATTTAAATAAAATATTAGCAAAGATATTATAGCAATTTATCGTTAGGATAATACACTGTGACCAGGTGAGATTTATACCAGGAATGCAGAGCTGGTTCAATATTAGGAAAACTATTAGCATAATTGACCATATCAACAACAAAAGATGATATGATGGCATGATGAGAGAATCCTTGCTGTCTTGGGGAGGGGGAAGGGAAGGAGAAAAATTGGGAAGTCAAAATCTTACAAAAATGAATGTTGAAAACTATCTTTATGTATAATTGGTAAAAATGCTATTTAGTGCAAAAAAATCGCACTGTGGGCCACATTTTGGACAGCCCTATCCTAATACAATTTTTGCTGCCATGTACCGTTGAGAAAAAGGTATATTCCTTTCTATCCCCATTCAATTTTCTCCAGAGGGCTATCATATCTAACTTTTCTAAAATTCTATTCACCTCCTTAGATTTATCCTTTCACTAATATAATTTTGCTCTCTATTTCTTCCTGTAACTCACTTAACTTCTCTACACCAGTTGGTGCATATATGTTTAGCATTGATATTACTTCACTGTCTATGGTACCTTTTATCAAGATGAAGTTTCCTTCCTTATCTCTTCTAATAAGATCTATTTTTGCTTTTGCTTTGTCTGAGATCAGGATTGCTACCCCTGCTTTTTTTTTTTTTTAACTTCAGAAGAAGCATAATATAGTTTGGTCCAGCCTTTTACCTTTACTCTGTGTGTAACTCTCTGCTCCAAATGTGTTTCTGGTAAACAACACATTGTAGGAGTCTGGATTTTAATCCACTCTTATTTGTTTCCATTTTATGAGAGTTCATCCCATTCAAATTCGCAGCTATGATTACTGTGTATTTCCCTCCATCCTATTTTTCCCCATTTATACTCTTCTCTTTCCCTTCACCCTGTCCCACTTCACCAGTGTCTTGCTTCTAACCACCACCTCCCTCAATCTTCCCTCTCTTCTATCAGCCCTTTTTCTTTCCCCTTTCCCCTCCTACTTCTCTCCTCCCCTCTATCACATACACCCCCTCCCTTTTCTTTCCCCTTTCCCCTCCTACTTCACTATTAGGCAAGATAAATTTCTATACCCAACTGAATACGTATGTTATTCCCTCTTTGAGCCAAATCCAATGAGTAAGTTTCAAACAATGCTCATCCTTCCCTTCTTTCCCTCTACTGTAATACATCTTTTGTGCCTCTTCATGTGATGAAATTTACCCTATTCTGGCTCCTTCTTTCCTCTTCCTACAGTACAATCCTTTTTTTCACCCCTTAATTTTTTTTTGTATCATCACATCAAAGTCAACTTATACCTAAACACTCTATCTATATATACTCCTTTTTACCGTCCTAATAGAGATGCAGCTCTCAAAACTACAAGTATCTTCTCATTTAGGAAGGTAAATAGTTTAATCTTGTTGAATAACATGTTGGGGTGTTTTTATGTTTACCATTTTATGCTTCTTTTGATTACTGCATTTGAAAATCAAATTTTGTGTTCAGGTCTGGTCTTTTCATAAGTAAAGTTTGAAAGTCCCCTGTTTCACTGAATGTCCATTTTTCCTCTGAAAGATTATGCCCAATTTTGCTGGGTAGTCGATTCCTGGTTGCAGTCCAAGCTCCTTTGCCTTCGGAAATATATTCTAAGCCCTCCAATCTTTTAATGTAGAAGCTGCTAAGTCCTGTGTAATCCTGACTGTGGCTCCTTGATATCTGAATTGTTTCTTTCTGGCTGCTTGTACTATTTTCTCTTTGACCTGATAATTCTGGGATTTGGCTACAATAGTCCTTGGAGTTTTCATTTTGGGATCTCTTTTATGAGATGATCAGTGGATTCTGTCAATGACTATTTTATCCTCTAGTTCTAGGACAGCAGGGCAGTTTTCCTTGATATTTCTTGAAAGATGCTGTCCAGGCTCTTTTTTTGATCATGGCTTTCAGTTAATCCAATAATTCTTAAAGTAGCTCTCCTGTATCTATTTTCCAGGTCAGTTGTTTTTCCAATTAGGTACATTTTCTTCTATTTTTTTTCATTTTCTCAATTTTGTTTGACTGGTTCTTGATGTCTCATAGAGTTATTAGCTTCTATTTGCCCAATTCTAATTTTTAAGGAATTATTTTCTTCAGGGAGCTTTTGTATCTCCTTTTCCATTTGGCCAATTCTACTTTTAAAGGACCTGTTTTCTTCAGTAAATTTTTTCCCATTTGGCCAATTGATTTTTTAAGGAGTTGTTTTCTTCAGTCAATTTTTGTGCTTCTTTTTCCAAGCTGCTGATCTTTTTTCATAATTCTCCCACATAACACTCATGTCTTTTCTTAGTTTTCCTCTACCTCTCTTACTTGATTTTTAAAATCCCTTTTGAACTCTTCTAAGAGGACTTTTTTGCCTTGAGACCAATTCATATTCCCCTTTGAGGAGTCACATTTAGGCATTTTGACACTGTTGTTCTCTGGGTTTGTGTTTTTATCTTCCCAGTCACCATATTAGCTTTCTACGGTCAGGGCTCTTTTTTGTTTTTTCCTCATTTTTAGAAGTTGAGCTCTGGTCCTGGGGCACCATCCAAAGCTTTTTAAGCTGGGGGCCAGGAGCCTGGTCACTGCCTCCTGCTCCAGGGCCTAAGGTAGTGGAGTCTTGCCCACTGGGCTGGTATGGCCCTGCTTAATCATGCCTGTTGTGGCAGGGTTCTGGGGCTGGCAATTTGTCTTCTGTGCTGGGGCTGGAGGTCTCACAGCTGGCCTGCTTTGCCACTAGCCTGCTAAGCCAAGACTGAGGGGCCTCAGTTGCTGATCTGTGCTGTGGCTTGTGCTCCTGCTGGCTTGCCTAGACACTTCTGCACTAGGCTATGCTCCCCTTTTACCCAAGTGAGATAGGCCTTTCCTGAAGTCCTTCTATGTTATCTTAAGCTGGAAAACTGTTTCACTCTGTTGGGTTTTGTCGCTCCAGAATCCATTTAAGGACTTGATTTAACACTGTTTCTGAGGGAAACTGGGGAGAGCTCAGGTAAGTTCCTGGTTTCTCTCCACCTCCAACTCACTGATGACCTGTTGCTATCCAAAATTTAACTTTATGTCCTGAAATGTCATTCGTAAATTTTAAGCAAAAGCACCTCAACCTACATACAACATGCTTCTCTCATGAAACAAGAAGTAGATCTTTTATTTACCACAAACATTTAAAGTAAAAGAAATTTTTGATTTTCTACTTTGGAAACATAAACATCTCTAATTTATAATAATAATCTGAAATTTTCATGGCATTTTAAACGTTTGTGTGAAGCACTTTTCATTTAATATTTAACCAGATGCTTGCAACCACCCTGTGAAATGGTTTCTCTCTGTGTGTCTTTTTCTCTCTCTCCTTATATGTATAATTTCCATCCTACAGGTGAAAAAACACTAAAACACAAAACCTTGTGTCTTGACTGCTAGTGTCCAATGTAGAATTCAAACACAGATATCAATAGTGTTTCTTTCTTACCATACCACATAAATTCTTTCATTTCTTAGACACATTATAATGCAACAAGAGTAAATAGCAATAAAAATACCTCAAAATGATTTTATGGCATTAGCCTAATACACTTTTTAAGTAAGAAAAAATTATTTCTAAAATGTTTTCTGATTAAATTTTAAAACCTAGTATTAGGATTTAAAACTAAAATAATTAAGTAAAAAACTTAAAAATCTACTTGCTACCCAGGAAATACTCATTTCCTTAAATTACCTCAGATTTATAAATATGAGGATGAAAACTTCTAAAATTCAATTATAAGCTCTTTGTTCTTACACCTCAGGCAAAGAAGAAAATCAATATACTGTACAATTTCACTGACTTAAAGCTACTTGCATAACAAATTTCTGGATTTTTCATAAGGACAATATTTTCAAAGTTTGTAATGTTATAAATTACCCAGCATTTTGATAAACCATTAAAACTACATCCTTAGATTGAAGGTAAAATAAACTCAATGAAGACAGGGACTAAATATTATTCATGTTTGAATCTAGTACAGTGCTTGTAAGTACTAAACACAAATCCGTTTTCAAACTGGACAAAAGGTATACCTTGAACTATTTTACTTAGATTCAATGTGCTAATATGATGGCAGCACTGGAAACAGCATTTTTGTAGACCCAAATATTAGCTGATTAATTTTCTGTTTTATGGTCTACTGTTTCTACATTTGCAATCTCAAATTACAGTGGTTTCTAGGCATTAGGAATTCACATATACCCAAACATTCGCTATCCCTAAACATTATCCCTAGTGTTTTTCCTCTTATTTCTTCTCTGGTCATAATTTGTTTTTTTCTCCCCCTTCCCAAGTATTGATTCTAACCCTTCACTATTTTAAACTGAAATTTCATCTTTTGAGCATCTCCTTTCGTATTTCCTGTCTAGGTATTTAACTCAGTTAAGGACTCACCGTCATCTGTCCTGAAAAGTCTGCCAGCATTCTCATTTAGCCAATTACATCTCCTCCTTTCCTCAGATCACATTCCTGTTCTACAATTCTCAGTCATAAACTATTTACACACTTCCTTCTTACCCAGAGATACACCCATACTCTCACAGCCAGATACCCACAAACAGTCCGAGTGGATAGAGAGATGAAAGTAGTTAAGGGAAGAGGTGGGATAAGAAGTTAGTGAGGAGCCAGGCAGGTGGAAAATGTAGTATTTTAGGAGAATAAATAACCAGATGAGAAAACTGGAAGGAATGCTACAAAGATATCTTTTCATATGCAAATAACGACAACTGCATCAAGACTCAAAAGAATTTATATAGCTTCCTAAGTGAGATCCAGAAATCGCTCAATAGTTTGGCTTGTCCACCCAGGAAAGACTCTGAATAGTGCCTATTATCTAATATGCAGACAGATGGACAACCCAGAGGTTTGTCCATTAGTTTATGTATCACGGCCAGACACTGTAGATAAACAAAAAATTACCCCATGTTAGTTAAGGAGGAAAAGAATAGGGGAGATAACAATTGAAAAACTATAAAATTCTATCTTTTAAATATTATTTTAAAATTATTTTTTCCAGTAATATATACCTACAAAGCACAGAGTACCAAATTCTCCACCGAATCAAAAATGTGAGTCCCCCAAAGGACAATGAAGAGATGATGGGCATCAGAAGACTAGAGCAATGGTCACTACCCCACATGGAGTTGTGACACATAGTTTAAGAAGTGCTGAAGGGGTCAAGTGGAAGAAGTGTGAGAAGCCCTGGACTAAAGTATATTACTAGTGACAAGCTATATGCGAGAAGCAGAATAAAAGATATCAGGAGGTAGCTGGTGGCACAGCAGATAAAGCCCTAGGCCTGGAGCAAGAAAAAACCTGAATTCAAATCCAGTCTCAGCCACTTACTAGCTGTGTGACCCTGGCATGTCACTTAATCTGTCTGCCTCAGTTTTCTTGACTATAAAATGCAAATAATAGCACCTACCTCCCAGAGTTATTGTAAAGCTCAAATGAGATTAATATTTATAGTGTTTTGCAAACTTCAAGGCACTATATAAACACTAGTTAATATTCTAGATAGAAAAGGCATAGGTCAGTGGGTCAGTGATGAAATGAAAATGAAGAAAACAAATGCTGCATTGCTATCTATGCAATGGATAGAGATCTGCCTTCCCCTCCCACATATGCCCCTCCTGAAGATTTATGGGAAGAAATGGGCAAGGAATAGCATAGAATGAAAAGTAGTTTATGTTCTGAATGACTAGAAGAAGTACCTATAAGAGAGATTATCTAAAGTACTTAAATATATGATGAAGTACTCCTCTAAGAGTATGTACAAAGTTTCATATTAGTTTAGAACTTGCAGGAAGTATTTCTAGGGGAATATAGAAGGATTCTTGAAAGAAATGGTATCCTTGAAGGATAGGCAGAAGTTGGATGGGTGAGAAAAAGCATTCCACATGGAAAAATCTCTGAATAAAGGTTTTGTGACCTCAGGCAAGTCACGTAACAGCTTTGAGTCTCAGCTTCTTCATGTACCAAATTATATGGCTAAACAATATGATTTCAACAGTTGCTTCTAGTTACAAGACACCATGCATTTAGCAACTTCAAATTAATCCTTACCTTCGCTTGGTAGCCACCCAATCTTTAAACTTAAGCCCAGGCAACTCCATCCAGTTTCCAAAGCTGATTGTCAACATGGAACCTTCCATATGCTATTTGAAAAACAAAAAAGAGTCAAAGGTATCATATATTTGAATAACTCCTTTGATTTTCTTTAAACTGATTAAACACTTTGAACTGGTTCTATAAATTTAAAATGTCTAGACTCAAAGTTATTGCAATATTCTATGGAGGTCTACATTTGCTTAATTTGTCAATTTGCCTAATAAATTTTTATTTGCATAGCACCAACATCACAGGACCCATATATGTCCCTAACTCATACTTTTTTTTAAATAACATAATTTTGAACACCCAAATACTCCAGGCAATTTTTTGGTTTTGATCTTAAGCTGTTCCTGATAAATACATAGTTCTTATACTCATTTTAAGAAAAGAAATAAGAAAAATTATTTTTTCCTTTTTAATAGAGGAAGTTTATTAATTGTCTAATACCTTGTGTCCTATATTCATCTATGTTATCTAAAAATTGCAGTAAACAATTATTTCCTGTAATACAATATTCATTCCAAAGGCTGGGCTAATTTGCAGGCAACATTTCCCCTAGGAGCAAGGAAATAGACCATGGCACCATAAATAATGATGGTCCACAGCTAGAAGCAGAAGGAAAGGAGTAAACTGAGCCCTTCATAGTCCCACTCCTACTTGTACCTATCCTGTTTTACTTACACAGAATCATTCTAAAAACAAGAGTACCACACCCACAATTTCTGGGCTGTCTTTGAGGCCATTAGCTCCCTTTGGCAAATCAAGAACTCTGGCTTCTTGCCTCTCAACTCACTCCATCATAGTCAAAACAACTCAGCAGTGGAAGCTCAAATGATGAAACATCGTTCATGGCTCTCTGAAAAATAGCGGAGGGATGGCATATGAAAGCAGTAGTCACAGATGCTGTTTTGGCATAATCTTCTAGACCTAGAAGAACTGAAGCCAGAACCAAGAGGCTGGAGCACTGGACTTGCCAGACAAGGAGCTGCTATAATTTTTAAAGCATTTCACAGAATGAATAGAGCCTTTGATAGCCTGGAGTCAGCCTTTATGCAATGTTTGACATCCCAGTTTGCTGTATAATGTACTTGCTTGAACGTCAGAGATTTTGGGCTACAAACTAAATCCCACCACTGATCCATGAGTTTGTTCAGGAAAATTAAAGCATATCCATACTTTACCGTTGATATGAAGTGGGGCATTTATCTGTATATAAAATAAAATATATGATCAATTATTGCCTCCAGAGTTTTTGGTTCTCAAGAGAAAAAAATGACTACATAAATGTAGTAAAACCTTAGAAATTTCAGGGGCAAGAGGATTCCAGTATGATGATGAAAAGTGCAAGTTCTAAAACAGTTTTAATAATATTTTACTTTGAAGTGCTATATATAAGGCATGCCACCCCTTTAGGAAAGCCTATTGTATAAAAGTCTGAATTTATAAAAATACAAGGCATAGTGATTATTTGAGAAATTTTTCTGTTTAAAAAAGGATTGCTTTAGAAACAAACCTATTGTGATGCATATGAAATACTATTTAAAAACAAACTATGCATACACATTATTCTTCAGGAATACATATTTTTTTTCTAAGTCTGGACATACGATTTCATCAGTACAGGGAAACTTGAGAGTGGTAACTCCCAACACAAATAAAGAGTGATAAATCATCTATAACTTACAATCTTAGAGCGTAATCTGGGTGGCATTAAGAGTTTACTAATGATCTCTTAATTGCCAGCTCTCATTTCTCAATTCTCATCCTTGACTTCTTTGCAGCCTTTGACATTGCTGATCACCCTCCTCCTGATATTTTCTTCTCTTTTGGTTTTTGTGACATCGCTCTCTCTTGATTCTCCTCCTACCTATCCAACATTACTTCTTAGTCTCATTTGTTAAAGCTTCATCCAGGTCATGCCCATTAACTATGGGGATCCTCCAAGGCTCTGCCCCGGCCCTCTTGTCCATTTTACTTGGTGATCTCATAAGCTTCCATGGATATGATTAACATCTCCATGCATATGATTTTCAGATTTATACAGTCCTAAACTCTCTTCTAACCTCTAGTCTCCTATCTCCAACAGGCTAATGAACAGCCTGAACTGGCTGTAGTATGGACATCTTAAACTTAACATGTCCAAAACTGAACTCATTATCCTCCCTGCCCCCAAACCTTTTCCTAACTTCTCTATTATTGTTGAGAATGCTACTATCTATCCAGTCACCCAGGCTTGTAACTTAGATGTCGTCATGAACATCTCATTCTTTCTCACCCCTCATAGCCAATTAATTGCCAAGTCTAGCCAATGCTTTTTTTACTTTTCTCATATTTGGCCCCTGCTCTCCTCTGACACTGCAATATGGTGCAAGCCTTCATCATCTCACTCCTGGACTACTAAAATAGTTGATTTATGCCTCAAGTCTCTCCCCACTCCAGTCCATCTTTCACTCAGCTGTCAAACTGATCTGACCAAGTCACCTTTCTATTAAATAAAATCTAGTAGCTCACTATTATCTCTAGGATCACATATGAAATCTTCTGTTTCTTTTTAAAAATTACTTCATTACCTGACTCCTTTTACCTTTCCAGTCTTCTCACGTCTTACTCCCTTCCACATACTCTCTGATCCAGTGACACGACTTCCTTGCCATTTGTACTCCTTGTATAAGACACTTCATCTCCCGACTCTGTTCATTTTCACTGGCTGTCCCCAATGCCAGCAATTCTCTCCCTCCTCATTTCCATCTCATGGATTCCTTCAGATCCCAGCTAAAATGACACCTTCTGCAAAAAGCATTTCCCTCTAAGATTATCTTCAAAATATCCTGTACATATCTTGTTTGTATACAGCTGTTTGCATGTTGTCTCCCCCTGTCAGATTGTGAGCTCCTTGAGTACAGGGAATGTTTGCCTTTCTTTGTATCTCCATAATTACCAAGTGCTAAATAAATGCTTACTAATTTGACTTAAGTGACTTTTCTATGGTTACAAAGATTGTATGTGTCAAAGATAGCACCTAAATGCAGGTCTTCCTTGGGCCAAAGCATCTGCTTCTCAGAAACACTGATATATACAAAAAGTTCTATTACTGACAGCAGATATAGCATAAATTAATATTAAAATGGCTAAGATAAGGAAAATTCAAATTTCAAAATATTTCTCAAAAAACTTAAGAATCAAAAATTTGTTAGAACATTTTAGACCTGGAAAAGCTCTGAGAGAAAGAAAAAGCATTCCTAAATGTACTGAGAGTAAACCTTCACTTAATATACTCTAAAATTTCTAATTTTCATTGTTATATTGGTTTCCCTCTACTCCTAATATTATAAACTTGTGACATTTAACATATTTGTATGCTGTCTTTTTTCTGAGAACTAAAGTACTTCCCAGGCAATAACTGACATAATGCTCTCCAAAAGATAATCTGAAAGACTTTAATTTATTGAGTCATAGTTTAAAAAGGTACAAATTTTAAACTAGATTCTTCTTACTTTTAAAACAGAGCAAGAAATTATCCCAATTTTGATATGTCCTGTATTATAGACTTATCTGAGTTGTGACAAAATCCAAAATAAAAGTCTAAATTTAATATTTTACTATGAAATGAACTTCTGAAATAGTGCCCATTTAATTCTCACATAATAGGCCAGACTAAATATATTTGATTGCATTAGTAATCAAATTAGAGTTCACCACTATTATATATAGGTCAATATCCATTATCACTTGAGATAATTAAAATGCTAATTGTTAAGTGTTATTCTAGTAGTACTGTGTCAGTGGTGGTAAGGGCGTATAATGGTAGCCATTTATAGGTATAGGTGTTTGTAAACTGGGACTTAACTGTATAGTATTTAACACAAAAAGTAGTCAAATTATCTAAGACTGTGTAAATGTCTTGTAAATACCTAAAATTAAAGGTTTTCTTCTCCTTTTAGGATGGCTGTATCTTGACTCTAGTACTTCAATGTTTGAGCAAGAGTTTTATCACATTCCAGATGCCAAAATGAATAAAAAGTGCATAATGTCTGAAAAAACAGAGATAAAAGAGGGGCAAGGTATCTTATCTATTTCTAAAAATAGACTTCTCTGTTATAATTAGAACTCAGTTTTAAAATTGTTGTTCACTGAAATCATGTGGGCATATTTTAGGAAGAACCCTGACAAGCCAGAAAGTGTCCTAGAGAGGGTCACCAGGATGGTGAAGGAATGGAGATGATGCCATTTGAGAATCAGCTGAAGGAAATAGGGATGTTTGTCTGAGGGAAGACTCAGAGGGACTTTATTGCTGCCTTTTGTAGCTGAAAGGTTTTCATGTGGAAAAGGGACTATATTTGTTCTGTTTGCCCTCAAAGGACAGAATTAGGAACAAAGAGATCGACTTAGTTTCACTGTGAGGAAAAACTGCTCAATAATGAGAGACGTCCAAAACTCAGGAGGGAGTCTACTTGTCCTTCAATGGAGGGCTTCAAGCAGAAATGGCTGGATGACCTCTTGTCAGTGACACTGTGGAGGAGATTCCTATTCAGATATGGGTTGGAATAGATGGCCACTGAGATCTCTTCCAATTTTGAGATTCTGTGTTCGAATTTTCAAAGTCAAGCAGGTCTATCCACAGGAAGATCACATGCAAAAATTAGATATTCAGATACATTAAGACATACATAAAGTAAAATATTACTTACATGCCAAGCCCCACCAGGTGGTCCTTTACCAAGAACCAAGTGAGGAATATAATGATGCTGTTCTAATTTCCAATGCAAAACTGATGGATAATCATACCCAAAGTCAGCATCTGGATGAAGAAGTGTGTCAAGTAGTATCGCAACTGGATTAGATGATCGGCCTTCAAGACCTTCAGACAAGTACTCTAAATCCTAAGTGAATTTTAAAAAAAAAAAAGACAGCAGAGTTGAACTGAGTCACTACTCACTCCTTCAAGACCTTCAGACAAGTACTCTAAATCCTAAGTGTGAATTTTTAAAAAAAGAAAGACAGCAGGGTTGAACTGAGTCACTACTCACTTCTTTTCGTGAATTCAGGACAATAACTAGGAAGAACTTAATACTCAATTACAAAGCTATATAAAAAATGATTAAATATGATACCATTCTGTACAATGGTTCTTCAACTTAGAAATACTATACTAATAAAAAATAATCCAAAACTAGAATGTAAATCATACTGCTTCTACATTTTAAAGAAAAATTACATTTATGCTTAGGAAACAATACCTGATCAACAATGGAGAGATGTCTTGCTTCTTCTAATTTACTATGCAAAATTGGATTTGGATGTACAGCTTCTGAAGATAAATATGGTCTGTATCCTGACAACATGTAAGAAAGGCAAATGCCAGAGGGTCCGTTTCCTATAAAAAGCAATAGTTTGTCATATTGTACAGAAACAATGGAAGTCTTATTGGAGTTCAAATCCTAGCCCTTCTTCAAGAGGCTGTTTAATAATATTTTGTTAAATTAGAGCATTTGTTGAGTACTGATTTTATGAAATGAAATACTAGCTGCAACTTGGAAATACTTTCAGAATATGAAGACATGTTTGTTTGCCCAGAAACAGGACAGATAGTTCAAATGGCCTTAAGATATCATGAAGATACAAACAAAAGTTAAAAAAAAATTTCTTCTCAAACCATTTCTTTCTAAAACCTTATCTAAAGATGGAACAAATCTTAAATAGCCTTCCTGAATATACAAATATTTCAATTGTACTTAAAAACACCACAGCATCATTGATGACCACTTGAGAGTACCTAGGTCAGCAGTGGTGCAGTGGATAGAGCGCAGGGCCTGAAGTCAGGAAGCCTTAACTTCAAATCCAGCCTCAGACTCCTGGTTGTTATCTGCCTAAGTTTCCTTGACTGTAAAATGGGGATAGAAATTTCACCTATTTCCCAGGTTGTTGCAAGGATCAAATAAGATATTTGTAAAGTGCTTAGCACAGTTGATGGCAAATAGGAGGCACTTAATAAATGCTTATTTCCTTCCATTCTACCATTTAAACATAGAAACCTCACAATAGTTCCATTAACTTGTTCTGTCCCTACCTTTATGAAGTTTTCAGCTTGGACAGATATGCATGTGTTGGAAATTCAATACATTAGTCGTATTTTACTACATTGAAGATACCTTTGTTATTGCTACTAAGGGGCAAAATGGTGAAATAGTAGTCTCTTAGCCCCAGTGCTTATCTTTCAAATATCCCTAAGCACAGGATATCAAACTATCTCTGAAAGAACAGGCTACACAAAATTCAGGAAATTCAGACTTGAAGAGTGTTCATCTTTCTTTAAAAAAAAAAAAAGTCATGTCATTCACAGTGAAATTAACTGATCTCTATTCAGATAGCTGAGAAGATACTTCAAACAGATTAGCTATATGATTCATAATGCATGGCCAAACATTAAATACACACGCTTCACGGGCTCCCAGGTAGTCAGAGACCTAAAAGGTCATTTAATTCTAACTTCCCACTGTCTACATTAGGAAGGGTTAGGGACTTGCCCAAAGTCATACAGGTTATAAGCAGCGGAGACAGGATTTTAAATCAATTTCTGTTTCTAAATCTAGTGTTCTTCCCACTATACCATACTGCCTCTCACATTCAAAGACCTAGAAAATATTAAAAGACTAGATAACTTAGTATCATCGGAAGGCATGAAACAATGTACTAAGCTATTCTAATGGTAAATGTTTAACTTAATTGTAAGCTCTTTCAGGATAGGAGCAAGGTCTTCGCCATATACTATACTGTATTGTGTTCTAATGTAGCTAAAAGAGTAAAAAGGAAGAAAGAAAGCAAGCATCTATTAAACATTTACTATGTAACAGGCACTGAGCTAAGTGCTGGGAGGAAAATAATATTATAACCCTTAAAATAGGAGGTGAAGGCAAGATGATGCATCAATCTAAGTCTATGTTAAGTGATATATACTGCCTGGAACAACTTAGTATATGCTTACTGACTGATATTAAGCCAGATTTTATCTATCTATAAGCACTGACAGTTCAGAAGAATCACAGAATCACCATCTCAGAGTTGAAAAGATCCTCAGAAACCATATGGTCTAATCTTTACCTGAAAAAATACTACCTCAGTAACAACCCCAAAAGTGGTCATCCAGTCTCATCTTGGGCTTGAGTGCCTCGAACCAAACTTTTGAGGGTACATATTCTCCCCAAGATAATCCATTCCATTCTGGGATAGCACTTACTGTTAGACTTTGGGTTTTTTGTTTGTTTTTACATCAAGTCTAAATGTCTCTCTCTGAAACTTTAACTGAGTTCAAAAAATGTAATATATTTTAACAATAAATCAAAGGACAGAACTGCAATGTATGATTACTGGAAAGGCTACCATAAATCCCAGAATCTAAAGCCACACTCAAATTATCATAGTGGCACTGAGATTATAGTTCTCAAATTGGCAAATGGCCTTCACAAGCAAAGAGTGTTTTTTTTTAAATCTCTAATTTCTATAATAGAATTGATAATATTAGAATAATCCACAGCCTTCAGCCTAGCGGAACTAAGCCACCCATATTTTGGCTGGCACAAAAGAGTTCTTGAGAGGTAAGTAGGGGTACTTCCATTCCCTCTGCCCTCTGACTAGAATGAGGTAATGGGTAGAAGTTTCCCATCTTATCCACCTCTGGAATTAAAAGTTATGACCTGCATATGTAGAAGGAGAAATCAGAAGTAAATTTCTTCTTGACTTAGGTTCCATCACTGCTAATTCCCTGACTACTACGGTTGGCAGAGATTGCCAGAGTAGAAGTATAAACTCATTTTCTTTTCTTCGTCTCTAACCATCACCCACATCCAGCTCTAAAGAGAAGGCAGACACTCCATTCTTCTTTACACTATTTTCTGCCAGCCCAGGAAATGCAAAGGTCCTTAAGCTGTTTGACCTCAAGACCGATGGATAGTTTATTCACCTCCCCAAACTTTCTTCCTGTCCCTCTCAAGCTCTACATCCAGTTTCACTAGGCTTGTGCCACAAAAAACGGTTAAATCTCAAACTGAGAGTCAAATAATTTTAAATCCATGCATTTAAGGAAAGACTATCATACAGAAAACGTACTTGGTGAAAATTTGAAAGTATTAGGGTTATATTTATAAATATAATGTAGATAAGAATGGTTTCATTCATTGTATTTGTATTCCCAGAACCTGGCACATAGTAAGTGTTTAATAAATACTTGTTAACTGCAATGTTTATTATCATTAAATATGGTTGGTGTATATGATGTTCATAGCTCTTTTAGTTAACTGCAGATGCAGGTACAGCTAGCTATTGTCTTACACTGTCTGTACTTCAACAGTTACACAGTCATCCCACAAATTTATTGGTTTATAACTAGCATGAAGTTTTTTTGAGAACAGTACAATAATACTAGTACTTCCTTTTAAATCATGATTTCTTAACTAATACATTACAAAAGCCAATCACAATCTCTCACCAACAACTTGATTGTGACTTCATGAACATGCTGAGAGAATTGTATTTTAGACTAATAAACTGTCCTGAAGATTTCAGTTTAGAATTTTATATAATACCAACTAGTCAAGAGGATCTTGTGTTACCTTTAAACAGATCAGATGTTTTACAAATGATTATGCCAGTGGCTTCAAAACATGAGAGAGAAATAACTTACCTACTATTACCATAGGCAAAGTCAGTGATGAGTCTTCAGGTAAAGAAGTTTCTTCAACTAATGGCATTGCTTTAACTTTTCTGCTGAAACTGTCACCAAAATATTGCACTAAGGAATTCAAAATCTGCCCTTCGGTTTCAGAACTGCTATAGTTTCTTTAAGAAGGAAAAAAAAAAAACAAAAGTCACAATTAATACAATCTTTATGCAATCATTTACACTCAGAACTCTCATGTTTTTCTGTCATTTATTCTATCACTGTTAAATTAACTAGAATAGAAGTGTGTGAGGTAGTGACAGAATAAAGTGTGAAGGCTTCACAGGGAATATATATATATATATATATGTAGATATAGATATATACACACATATATGTATATATATATACAAATACATGTATGTATTTATACCTAAAATATTTGATAATATTTAGAGAAAAGGGAAATGGGATGAATTTGAGTCTGTGAGAATCTAATTATTTAGCCTTTAGGAATGTCTTTCTCCCCCTCCTTCTTTAGATTTATAGATGTCACCTCAGCTGTGAGTGGAATACAAGATTGTGAAAGCTTCCCTATGAATAACTCAGGCAAGGACCTCACCAGGCCTAAGTTTCATTTTCCTGCAAATCATATGATTTCAGGGAAACCAGATGGTATTCCCCTCTCCCGCTCCCCTCGCCTATTTCCCCCTATAAGGTAATTCTCTAGTTTCTGTGCTTCTGCTGGGTAAAAACTTATTTCTTTATTCCTGGTTAGATTGCAAGGCCACTTGTCTCCCGCGAATGGGGATGGGGGTCCCAACATCTGGGATGGGATTTCTTGGAATTGTTTGTACAAGGGTATATATCTCCCTGTTTGCCTTCTCCCCTCCTCACCCCATGTCTCATCACTGCTAGTCCACCCTGGTAGTGAGAGAGATGCCCAACTCTTGCGAGACTTGATCAAATAAACCTTCGGTTTTTACTAACCTGAGAAACCTCTTTTTTTTACTTAAGTCAGTGGTCTTCTGACCCACAGTTTTAGGGGGCTTGTGTGGGATTCCCCTTAATTGGGGGGGTCGCCTCACTGGGGAGCAGGATCCAGCACACACCCAAAATTTATTGGGGGACTCCTGGTCCCAGTGTGGGGCTCCCCCTGGTTGAGGGACAATCCCGAAGAGAGGGACTTGGAGGAACAGAAGCTGTGCTAGGGTTCTGACATTCTAAAGTGGGGGAAAAAAAAAAAAGGGCAGGCCAACCTGTGTGGAAGAGTCGTAAATAAGTACGCATACTCTCCAGAGGTAAGCACTTGGAGGTCTGGGGGTTATCTGTTGAGTCTAAGACTCAGGGAGTGCAGTGACGGCTCCCAAACAAATTAGGGTGGGATAGAAACCCCAAGGGAAAGGAAGCTCACGAGGAGGCTTCACGGGGGACTCTGGGGGAGTGGGCGAACCTCCCCATTTGGCTACTTGGAGGGTGCAGTGACAGCCCTCGTAAATTATGGGGAAAGAAAAATCAAAGTCTGCGCAGTGAGAGCACAAGTGTGAGGTACTTGTAGATGGTCCCTTGGGAATTTCAAAATTGGAATGAACAAAAGTATAAAGGGAAAGGGCAATTAAAACCCATTGCTTCGGAGCAAAATAGGAAAGAAAATGACCATAGACAAGAGCTCTTAAAATACTTGATCTAGGTGGGGAGAATGGATTTTTCCTGGTGCTTTGAGGAAAGCTCTCCCAGGGAAGGGGAAAAAGCTTTTGGATTTCTGTATCTCTGTGTCTGTCTGTATCTGTGTTTCTGTGTGTGTGGGTAATCTGACACCCTGTAATGTCCACTATCTCTGTTTTTTCTCTCCCTCCCTGACTCCAATCTCTTTGGAGGAATAGGCGGGAGGGGTAGAGAGAAAGAGAGAGAAAAATGTTTTTGTTGTTTAATTTATGTGAATAGAGGTTTTGAGAGTAAAAAGGTTTGGAAACTTTTGGGAAGTTGTTGGAAAAATGCTCTTTCTTTCTCCCTCCATTCCAAATCTGGCCAATTTGGAATGTGAAGAGAGATAAGAAAGAAAGCGGGAAGCTTTTCCCTTAAATTTAAGTGAAATGTGTTACTCCTAAATCAGAATTTATTATACTATTTGGCACTAAGGCAAATTGGGAAAGTGCATAGATCTGAAAAAGAGATACTTTGAACTCCCCAGTACGAGGAGAAGGGACAAGGCGCCACTGGATCTTTTCCGGAGTCTCACTCACCTTTGACTGGCAAATTCAAAGTTCTCACTTTCAAAAAGTTTTTAAGGAGTAAACACAAAAGTTTACTTGAGTAAAAAGTTAGAACCATTAAAATCCCTGCCTCCCAGAATTGTCACCACTGGGATACCAGCTTCTGCTCTAGGTAACTTCACACTTCTCTGTTCCAATTGCAGAACTATGTTTTATCTCTTTTTGACCTATTTCCTGATTTGTAAAGGGAAAAATAATAAGGGTGGTTGTTATGGGGTCAAAATGATATAATGATTGTAAAATGTTTAACATAATGTGTTGTGTATGTTAGACACATCATCATTACTATCTCTCTAGTTTAAATGTAACTGTTAACTTTTGAAGTGGTTTTTAAATACCAAAAGTAATAACTTGAATAATTTCTGTATGTGGTAATCTGGAAATGGAATTGATGTCATCTGAAATTTATTGTTTCTGTATTTCTAAAATTTTCATAGACTGAAATCTAAGAAGCAATTCTAATCTGATTTTGATATATGTGAATTGGGTTTTTAAGGGATGTGATAAAATTTGACAATTTGGAACTGTTATATTTGGTTATAACAAGTAATAATTAATAATACTGATATTTACTATGAGAACAGATTTTCCATGTGAAATTTTGTCTATCATGAGAATATATGTGGTGGTTTAAGGTTATAGTTTCAAATGATGAGGTGAAAGATTCTCTCTGCAAGGAGATTTAGAAATGCATTTACCTAAATTGAAAATGGGTTGTTTCAAGTTTGATACATAATATTATTTTGGGCATTGTTATTTAATTTCTAGATTGTGTAATTTAGCAAACAGATGTATCGGCAACATTGAAGGAAAAAAAACAATTCCTCTTATAATCTAGATGTTGTTAGATTAAGAATTGTACTTAATTAAGAAAATTGAGGTTGTTAGTTGAAACAAGGACTCTTGGCACCATCTAGCCATGAATTCTTATCAGTCTTGTGTAGTTTTCTGTGTAGAGGAATTCCTATGAAGTAAGTTTTTTAAAGTCCTGGTAAACTTTGTTATTGTGAATTTAATTGGATATGTAATTTATAGAAACTAAGTGTCCTCCCCATGACAACACCTTTTTGACTAAGGAACTAACTTTAAAAAAAAAAGATCTAGGAATTCTGTATAATATTTGAGAATAAGGACATTTTCCACCAAGTTAGTTAATGAATTCCAGTGTTTAAGGGTTAATTTGCTTTAAGAAGAAAGAAAGAGATGTCTATCATTTTAAAACCTTGTAAATAATTTTCTTCAGAAAAGTCTAGTGAGTATTCCTTTTTAACATCTGGATAAATTTTAACTGTTTTTAAAGAAGGGAAATAATTCTAGAAATGTTTTAAAAAAAGTTTTTTTGGTTATTTTAAGCAAGAGTTAGAGCTTATCAATGTGTATTAAGATTTAATTCTTAAGGTGTCCCTTTCCTCCAGACTGAGTAAACAGGGAGACAAATCCATCAACCTGTGAGGTTGACCTCTTTGTTTTGTTTAAGCTGGAATGGGATTCCAGTACAGACAGTTATGTCAGTAAAATTACTAACTTATGAACTACTCTGTCTTATGGTTGAAACGTAAAGGAAGGCTGAATAATGGGTTTGGAAGATTTGGAAAGATAAATAAAGATTTGATTGGAAAATGAAAGGCAGATAAGAAGATTTAGGGACAAATGGAAAGTTAGCCCTCCTGTCTCTCTGGAAAGTTGTACTGGATCCACTTGCAGATGGGTTAAGTAAGTTGAGAGTGTGAGAAAGTATTTTAGAAGACAGAAAAATTATGAAGCTTGATTTGATAATTATTAGCTCAGTGAAATTTGGGAGAGTCCTATCTGAAGGATATTTATTTGCTATTTAAGATTTTGTGGGACTACAATTTAATGTTGTTTTAAGCTCTGATTACAGGAATAGGTCTCATGAAGCCAGTAGTAGAATGGCAGGCATTAACTATATGATTGGCTATCAGATATGACTCATGCCTGGAATCAAACAGAGCTAAGGAAGTTCTTTCCTTCTGTTAGGATATATGACATTGTCCCTCTTTTCTTTCATAGCAAATTTATATCATCAAGAAGTTTTGTAAGCACAATGCTAAAGCTATTAGGTAATAGATGAATACTGGAATATCTCTGAGTTATTACAATAGGATCCAGGAACGAAGAGCTTTCAATTTTAAACAATCTTAACCTATGTTCATGGCCAAATAAAAAATTAAAATAATATAGAGAAAATATCCTCCAAAAGGAGGAAATGATTAGACAAAGTAATAAGACAAAGATGTAATGTGACAGATGTTTTTCCTGAGAAAAAAAAAAGGGAGGCAGGGAATAGCAAATTTTGAGAAAAGCCATAGGATCAGATTGATTCGCCTAAGAATTATATTCAGATGTGTATGACTGGCTTCAAAATTTATCAATCATGGAAATTCAAGCTAATAAGTATGTTTTGGTAATAAGATCTTAAATTTGGATTTTTGCATAAAATTGTATAAAATGGGGTAATCGCCTTGCAGATGAGGAAGCAAGGAGAAAAGGGAATTTCTTTTATAATCTGAATGTTATTATAATTTAAGAAATCACACAAAAAAAATCACAAAATTACCAAATTGTGTCTTTGTTTAAAGGTACTTTTAATTAAAATTGTTTTGCTATCATTTAGGAAATCTGTGAGATTGTTAACTAAGCTATTGATGTTATTGCTTAAATCTAGTACTTACAAAAGTACTTTTTTTTTCTCTTCAATTATGTAGGAAAGCTTTGGTGATCAAATTTAAGAATTGTTTAGTACTTAGAAATTAATAATAATATCAGGATAAACTGCAAGCTGTTTCTGAGAAAGGGAAATATTTTATGAAGAAAAGTTTTGTAAAATCCTTTGCATGATTTTTAGAAAGCCTCCACCTCGAATAAGTGTGCTCAGAGAAACAGCAAAAGATAGCAAACAGGCCCAAGGTTTTTCTATTAACCCCTTCCTGGGGACCATGTTACTTCTCCTTACTTTGTAAAATTGCCAAGGCCCCTGGAAACTATCTGCGCAGGCAAGGTCATCAGACCCGGGAAAAGAACTTATTTGAGTTATGTAAATTCTAAACAATGAACTTGGCTTCTTGAGAAATTGCAAGTTTATGTACTATAGAAAGGATTCTAGTATTTGGCTTTTACACCAAAACAAGTTTAAAGTTGAGAATGAAAAATGTTTAATTAAATCCCTTATGTGTATGGATCCTGCTAAATCTTTACTGCTTATTGCAGCTCCGTGGAAGTAGAAGCAACTGTAACTGACTCCACACTCTGATTGGTGAAACTTGCTGTTTAAGGCTAAAAGCACTTGGGAGCATAACTAATTTTGAGTTTGAATTTGCGTATAGTTGTCTGCATTAAATCAGTGTCTAAGAGAAATGCCACAAGCTACTCAGAGGGAATGTGTTCACGTACTGTACTGTTAATAGGTGGAGGTCTGCATTCGGGAAAAAAGCTGAGGGGACAATCTTAGCCTCAATCTAGGATGGGATCCCCCTGGCTCAGTTTCCCCCTTGTGTTCCTTTGGAAAGGAATGTTCCCACCTGACTATTCCTGAGTTTAGCCATGAGGTGGAACAGATGTTGCACAATTGAAGAACTGTAACTATATCTCAATTTAAACAAAGCCAAAGATGTTTTATCCTGTCATATTTGGCATGTCACATGTCCCTTCTTCCTTCTATAGCAAATTTCTGTGATCAGAGCAAGCAGTTAGTATAAGATATAAGCTCTTTTGTGTTATCTTACTAGGCAATCTAATCGTATTTTTATCTAAAACTAGAACATGTGCAGAAATTTATGCAAACTGCTTAAGACTCACATTAAGATGTTCCCTTTGTTTAAAAGGATTCTAAGAGCAGTAGTATTTTTCCTGTGATCACTCTCTTACTGCTACCAATGTGAGATTCCATTACGACACCTTTCTAACTTAAAAACTTTGTGATATCTAAGAATTCTGCAATAACTAGAAACTTTGTTATAATACTCTGGAATTAGTGTTACTTAAGGACTTTTACACCAACTTAGTAAAGCTTTATGAACAAGGGTAGAAATACATGCGAGCCACTTAGGGTTCACTTTGTAAATGTTCCTTAAGCAAAGTGAGCACATTATTTTGTTATTTGATTAATATCATGCTTGTCTAAAGTTTTGTTACAATTAATAATGTTAAAAAGAATGGTTTGTGGTTAATTTTGTAAATACCATCAAAGAAACATGGCATGACTAAAAAGTTAAGCTTCTATATGCATTGTGTTAAAAATTGTCTATTTAATGTATTTATGTACGTACTGAAGCCTGTTATTAATTCTTTAAGTGACCTCTCATCCTCCTGATGAGGAAATTAATAATGGATGAATGTAAAGTGTAAGACACTGGGTTCTGATGTGAATTTCTTAAATATGACAATTAGCCATGGTTCAAATTTTGAGTTTGTAAAAATGATCAGGGTATAAGGATTAGAAAAGGTAATTCAAAATTGTGCTAAAGTAACCTTTGTAGGAGAATGGACAGAAAGCTGGTTCCTACAAGAAGCAGCTGTAGGGATGGCTGAAACAAATACCAAGGACCAGAAGACTTCATTGATGCTCCCTGCCAGACAGCTACATGGGAAGAGACTTGAATTTTAAAGGGACGACTGTATTATCATTTTCTTTTGGGTCTCTGTATTTATATTTATGGACTACTCCCTTTGATTTGTCAATACATTGATCAATCCTTCCCACATTTATTAGAAAGAAAAGGGGCAATGGGACACCAGCATGATGAGAAAGAAAATGTGGTATAAAAGTGTGATGAATGAAGAAGATAGGTGGGTGGATAATTCTTATCAGCAGTGGTGTGGTCTTCAAAAATAGTGTCAAGAAGAGGGAGCATTGTGAGGTAGTAAGAATAAAGCGTGAAGGCTTCACAGGGAATACATATGTATACACACATAATGTTTGAGAATCAATATTTAGAGAAAAGGGAAATGGGATGAATTTGAGTCTGTGAGAATCTAATTATTTAGCCTTTAGGAATGTCTTTCTCCCCCTCCTTCTTTAGATTTATAGATGTCACCTCAGCTGTGAGTGGAATACAAGACTGTGAAAGCTTCCCTATGAATAACTCAGGCAAGGACCTCACCAGGCCTAAGTTTCATTTTCCTGCAAATCATATGATTTCAGGGAAACCAGATGGTATTCCCCTCTCCCGCTCCCCTCGCCTATTTCCCCCATAAGGTAATTCTCTAGTTTCTGTGCTTCTATTGGGTAAAAACTTATTTCTTTATTCCTGGTTAGATTGTGAAGCCACTTGTCTCCCGCGAATGGGAATGGGGGCCACAACATCTGGGATGGGATTTCTTGGAATTGTTTGTACAAGGGTATATATCTCCCTGTTTGCCTTCTCCGCTCCCCACCCCATGTCTCTGCTAGTCCACCCTGGTAGTGAGAGAGATGCCCAACTCTCGCGAGACTTGATCAAATAAAGCTTCTGTTTTTCCTAACCTGAGAAACCTTTTTTTTACTTGAGTCGGTGGTCTTCTGACCCACACAGAAGCTTACCCTGTGATTTCACTGGTACAGGGAACTCTCTACTGAGCTAACTTCTACCAACATCAGTTTATAATCTTAGAGAGTTGCCCAGAACACTGAGCAGCAAAGTAACTTTCCCAGGGTCATACAAGTATGTGTCAAAGGCAAGACATTTTTGATTATTCTAAAATTCAGTATGTTTGTATAATGTTTTAAAATAATTTAGAAACATACAACTTAAGATTATGTAATAAAAGAACTTGTTAACTTTATACAGGCATACATAAAACCTGGTTGAGTTAAAAACTTTGTTGTACTCCCTGCTAATTTACCAATGCAAGCAACCAATCACTGCTGAAAACACAACTCAGAGCTAATAATTTCTAACATCTTGTATTTTGGTTTTTAGTAGATGTCACTGTGCTCAGGGAACACCTTCTACAAATGGGGGGGATGTCCTGAACTTTAAATCCTAGATTCACCGGTAAAACAAAAGTAAAAGGAATCCATAGATCAACCAACAAGAATTTATTAAGCATTCATTATGTGCTAAGCACTAAAGATACAAAGATAGAACCAAGTCTCTGACTTTTGACAAACTGCTTATAGAAGGAGCTTACACGGTATACTAGAAAGACAATATGTACACACAGAAGTATATACAAAGTAATATGTTTGAGGAGGAAGCCACTAGCAACTGAGGAGAGATAGGAATGGCTTCATGGAGAAGGTGGGGCTTGAGTTTTGAAGGAAATTTGGATTCTAAGAGATGGTGATGAGGAGTAACCTATGCAAAGACACAGATATGAGAAATGGGGTCTCATGTGTGAGAATAAGCAAGAAGGCTAGTTTGGCCTGACTGCAGAGTGTCCCTAGGAAAGAGAATGATGAGGCTGGAAATACATAGACTGGAGTTCCTGCTTGTGAAAGGTTATACAGTCAGCCCTTGGATTGAGGAGTATCACTTAAACAGCTGCGGAGGATGGGCTGGAGAAATGAGGCAGGAGCAGAGACCATCAGGCCAGAGGTTATGAGAAACTGAACTAAGGTGGTATCTGTGTGAGCAAAGAGATTAGGACAAAGATGAGAGATGTTGCAGAGGTAGAATCAACAACATCTGCCAAATGACTGGTTATGTGGGATGAAAGAGCCAGTGAGAAATCAACAACAGCACTGAGGTTCTAACGCTGAGTGATAGGAAGCATGGTGATGCCATCAACAAAAATAGGGAAGCTCAGAAGAGGGCGTTTTAAGAAGGAAAAAATAAGGAAGTTAAATTTCAAAACAGTTAGGTAATCCCCCAAGGCTATTGTAGTCTCTTTCCAGAATATATCATCAATTGCTATGGTTTCAATGTAACACCTGTATAGAGATGACTTCCAAATCTATATATTCAGACCTATCTCTCCTCCAGTTACCTGCTGGATATTTCCACTTAAAGATCCCTCTTTGTACCTAGCTTACATATCCAAAATTAAACCCACATAATCTATTCACCAAAATCTGACATTCTCTTTTTCTGTTGATTATACCATCATATTGCTTGTTACAATGGCTCAAAATCTCTGGAATCATTTTTGACTTTTCTTCTTCCTATTTCTCACCTCTATTCATTAGTCCTGCCAATCTCTCTACAAAACATCTTGTATTCCATCCCTGCTCTTTTCTACCCTCTCTCCTTGTAACATGAACTAAGCAGCCTGTAACCAGCATCCTTGTTTTCAGCCCTCACCTTCTCTGATCCATCCTTTACATAAGTGTAATGATTTTCCTAGAGTATAGGTGTGAACATGTCACTCTCCTACAAAAAAAAAAAAAGCCTTCCTACTGCTTATGTGCTTATGGGATAAAATACAAATGCTTTAATCTGACATTTTAGGCCCTCCATGCCCAGATTTCCTCTACACTGCTCCTTTGCTCGGATGTTCCCTAATTATCTACTCCTTCATCTCCTACATACAGAAATCCCTCTTCCTTCAAGCCGAGATCCAGTTTCTGGCTCCTCCATGAAGTTTCCTCTAATTTGCCCCAAGTGAAATGACTTACCCCCCCTCAAATTTTCTTGCAGCACTGGATCTCTCCATTTTCCTTTTTTAATTCTACCTTGTCTATCATCTATGTAGGCTATTCCCCCTACTGGATTATAAACTTCTTGAGAGGCAGCAACTATGTGCTGCTTTGCTATTCTCATATACCCAGCACTTGACAGAGTGCCTACACAATTAATAAATATTTGTTGAATTAAGTGACTTTCCCACAGCTAAGCTGCGGAGCCAAAACTAGAAATACCTTACTCTAAGTCTAGTGCTCCTTCCCCTGTAACATTTTTCCCACCTTGGGTCTGAACTTGAGATTTCATCACTGTAAAGAAACAAGTGTGGAAATTACTTCTACCAACTAAGAGTTGCAGCACATCTGTAACTTAAAGTCTTAGAGCAGTGGTGGTGTGGTCAGGGAAGCCCTGGTGGTTCTTAAAGAACCTTTCAAAATATCTTCAAGGTCAAAAGTATTTTCCTTAAAATACAAAGACATTTTAACTTCTTAATGTCAAATATCAATAGATATCACCCACATAAACAAAAAGCTCAAAAAATTTTAAGAGTATAAAGTAAGAACAAGAAGTTTGAGAACTGATATCTGAGAGAGTTGTCTAGAGCACTTTATTTTTTTTGCCCTTGGTCAAACAACCATTATGCTCCAAAGCCAGAACTTAAAGCCAGGTCATCCTGACTCCAAGGTCAGCTTTAGCCAAGCCATACAGCTTTAACAATTTCTTATTAACAATCAGTTGAATGTTCAACTATAGCAGGCAGCACGCTGTAGCCAGAATACTTTCATGTACAGCTAACATTTTTGGGAAATGGCTTTATACCGTAATGCTTTACTATTCCTTATAAAATCAATCACTACTTTTGTTATTTCTGCATTGTGTAGAGGAAATAAATGTTTTTTCCTTGTTAATATATAATTTTGTTTCAATAGTTATTTATTGCCTATACTATTTTGCATCTCTACTCCATGATTTATTTTAAAAATCATTTGCAAACAGAAATGTATTCAGGGAAAGAGAAGGGAACAAGCATTTATAACACGTTCACTATGTGTCAGGAACTCTGTGACAAGCACTTTATAAATATCTCATTTGATTTTTACAATGCTGGAAGGTGGGTGCTATTAAGACCCCCACTTACAGTTGAGAAAACTGAGGAAGAGGTTAAATGTCTTACATCCAGAGTCAAACAGCTAGTAAGTATCTAAGGCCACATTTGAACTTAGGTCTTCATGACTCCAGGTCCAATGCCCTATCCACTGTGCCATTTAGCTGCCTCTACATTTATATAAAAGCAATATTAAAGCATTTATACCTATATATCTTTACACAGGCTAATCAATTTACTTTTTAAAAAGGTCCTTCTATATATATATAACCTATATCAAATTGCTTTCCTGCTCATTAAGGGACAAGGGAGAAAAGAGAATTTAGAACTCAAAATTTTTTTTAAATAGATGTTAAAAGGGACAGCTGGGTGGTGCAGTGAGTAGAGCACTGGCCCTGGAGTCAGGAGGACCTGAGTTCAAATCTTCAAATCTCAGACACCTGACACACTAGCTGTGTGACCTTGGGCAAGTCACTTAACCCCAATTGCCCTGCCTTCCCCCCTCCAAAAAAAATAGATTTTAAAAACGATTTTAAATGTAGTTAGGGAAAAATAAAATACTACATAGGTAAATTGAAAAAAACGTAATGGTCCTGATTTTCTACTAAATGTGTAGGAAGTACACTGGGAAAATTATTTTTTTCCTGTTTACATATAACTATCACTAGTGAGAAAGAAGGTAAGTGACAAAATTTGAGGTATTTAATAAGTTGTTGGATGAATTCATGGATATTCTGCATCATATCAAAAAGCCAAAAATGTATTAATATAGTGAATATAAATGAATTATCTGACATCTTTTAAGGAATAATTAGTTCTGGTTAGAGAACAATACTCAAAAAGTCTTGGAATACTCTTAGCAACACCAGGAAAATCTAAAGGTGTAGGTCATGAAATATTTAAGATTTTCATCTTTCAAATGCATAGCAGAACCCCAACATCACCGAGATTCAAATATACCACATCTCTCAAAATGGTAAATTATAAGAGTTCATAAAGCTGTTTTCTAGTTGAAACTATTCTTATATTTGAAATTCTATCAGGATACAAGAGTGAAGTTCTAACATGAGACCTTTTTCATGAGAATTCTACATCTGTAAATATAAAGGCTGAGAACACAACTTACATTTTTAAGCCTAAAGTTATAATTTACTTGATCATGCCAGCAATCTAAAAAGTTCCAAGCATACCCTAGTTATCTGCAAAAATGTTTCTCCCCAATTCTGTCAGTGTAAATAAAAATTCTTCAAAATAATTTCCTTTCATTCAAAGTTGAATATATTGAAGTACTGAGAGAAGCTCAAAGTTTTTAAGCTTTCCATTTTTAATTCAAAATTTTGCTTTACCTCACCACAAATTACACCTGGTTATATTAGAACATCATGGAGGACATCTGTTCTGAATTTTAAGTAGAAGTTAGTATTTGTTATTGTTGACTGTTAATCAGTTTTGTGGTTATATATTATAAAACACTGGGATACTAGTCAATAAGTGGGATGCTTGCTAAAAATACAGACATCTAAAAATCAGGCTTTGGAGACAAAAATCAGAAATAAAACAGTGCTGCTTAAGTAATCTTGATTATTCTTTATAACTCAAGAAACAAGAGTCAGTTTTTCAACACACAGATGTTCCCAAATATCCTATTACTTTACCAGGTATAAACAGTGCACTAGATACAGAGCCCACACCCCCCTCCCCCCCAAAAAAAGGGAAGCAGGAAAACAATATACACAATGACAATGTAAATAAAAAGAAAGAACAGTTAAGATGAAACCTAAAGCTGGTTATAATGACCTATCATGAGCAAGCCTGTAACTGGAGAAGGTATCAAAAAATGTTTTCAATTCTTTCAGTGTAGAGGTTGGAAACTGGGTGTAGGATCCTGCATATTCCAGTTTGACCCAATGATATGTTGGCTGATATTGCTTCAGTGCCTTCCCCCCTCCCCTTTCCTCTTAATCTCTGTAACAAAGAATGGCTCCTTGAGTGGAAGAAGAGGGGCATATATTTGGAAATGAATGCGATGTAAAAAAGCACAGGGCACAAAAACCATTAATTTTTAAAAATAGAGGACTACTTTCCATTCTGTATCTGAGTTAACTATGCTTTCTCTATTTAGGATAAATGGCTACATTTGACTTAACAATATTAAATCAACTGTTCTCCTCCAGTCAATTTTGGGCATTTACAAAGTTTATAATCATGTATCACACCCTAAGAATATTAATAGAAAACAGAACATATCTTTGTTAAAGGTCAACTTTGGCAGTTAATACAGATGTACCAGCTTTTGAAAAAGTAATCACAGTTATATTTTGTTACCTGCATCATATTATAATCTTTAGTGAGGCAATCCTCGAGCTTCAGTAAAATATGTATATATACATATATATAAATATATATGTACATATGAAACTACATAAAAAAAAACAGCATTTCAATAAAACGAAAAATCTTAACTCCTCATTTTCAGGACAAGAGACTTTTCTTCTTTGAAAAATGAAGTATAAAGAAGTATCCCCCTCCAAAGTGCTACGCACATTCAAACAAAATTTTTTAAAAACTCTTTAATTCTTAAAAAAAAAATGACAATTTTTACCCAAGTTTCTGAAAACTGATCTGACAAAAAAGAAATGCTTTTTCCCAGACTACTGGGGCAAAAGTATTTAGTTTATGTTCACTCCCCTTTCCTCCCCCATTAGTCTAGTGGCAATAATAATTTTTCGGGGGGAGGGGAATCCATGCTGTTCTTTTTTTCTCCTTTTTCTAACAAAACTGCACTATGAGGTCAAGCTATTTTCTGACAGTCTAATTCTCAAATATTTCTAGTTGCTTAGAGAAGAATGTTTATCCTGGAAAACAGACTTGAATGGATGTACATTTCAAGTTGTGAGGTATGCAGAGATATTAAAATGACTGCAGAAAAAAAGTTTTGCTGAAAGCTGTCCCGATGTGTTCAGAAAGTTTCAAAGTTTTTGATATAATTTAGATTTAATCTAAGAAATTGCTTTCTAGGCCTCCCTCGCACAGACTAAGTCCTCAAATATACTACTATACCCTTAAATAAAAGCCTGAAGTTATCTGTAGATAAATTTGTTTAATTTCTGAAAATAAAGCACTTTTTATTTGTGACATAAATGATGTTTACGCCTCACTACGTGGAAGGCACAGCAGAAACCCACAGTCAAAGGACCTGGCTAGTGGCTTTAAACCGTGGCATAACAGAGAGCAGGCTCTGGGTGTGAATCTCTACTCTGCCTGAGATTACTTACTGCCTTATTACTTCATGCCTGTGTGGCTATGACCAAGTCATTTAACTTCTCTGGGCCTCAGTTTCCTCATGTGTAAAATATCTCCCTCACAGGTTGTGGGTATGGAAAAGTCACAAAGCATATATAAGCAAGGCCTATTAATTACTGTTGTTGTCGGAAAATACCTGAAGAGAGGTTCTCAGTTTAAAGAGAAACTTTGCCTTTACAAAGTTAAAATCATTGCACCTTCTTTCGTATTAACTAATAAATTCTCCCTTTCTTTTGAGTTCACTACCCAAGCTGACGCGTGTCCTTTTGTCCTCCTAAGGTAACTGTTCACTGGATTTGAATGGGTGTAAATTGCAAGTTGTGACATAAGCAGAGATGTCAGAAGAACCGAATTTATTAGAATGAAAATTGGCTCGATTGACAATAAAGACCTTTCAGAACAATAAATTCTACAAACTCTAAAATTTCCTTTAAAAAATCCCTAAGGCTGAAGAGGTTTCCGGGGAGCTTGATTGTTCAAGTTAACGAACCTATTTTTAATCAGGTAGCTGAGAAAGCGGTTCGATCCTAACCCTGAGCCCCTTTCACAGACGGCAAAGTAGTCTTTTAAATGAGTCAAAGGGAGAGCCTGTCCCCGCGCCCCTCCCCTCGCCTTTAAAACTTTATCCCCCAACTCCAAGGGCAGGACGACCCCCCTCCGCGGCCTGGCCGTTCCCCGGCCCAGCCCCGGCCCCGGCCCCGGCCCCACGCAGAGCCGGGAAAAAGAGCCGGCGCGGGACCAGGAAGAGCCGCATCCTGCGGCCCCGGGCCGGGGACCGTGGCTCTCCGCCTCCTCGGGCTCCTCCCGCCTCCCTGCCTTGCCCCCACGCTCACCTGAAATGACCGACCAGGGAGCACCGGCAGCACCACACCGGCATCGGGCGGCGCTGGAGCGGGGACACGCCGCCGCCGCCGCCGCTCCTCCGCCGGCCCGCTCTGCGCCGCTGCCCGCCGCCCCGCACCCGGTGCTGCTCCTCGGCGCGGCGGCGGTTGCCCGCCGCGTGCCGGCCGGCTGACTCTCGAGCCGCCGCGGCGTCGTCTCCACTGGGGCAGGAGGAGGCGCTTCCGCTCCCGCCGCCGCTCAGGGACAGTGCGGCCAAGACCGAGGCGGCGGTGGGTGAGGTGACGACGGGGGCGGGGATGATCTCGGGGGGCGTGGGGAGGACGCCGACAAGACGGCGGGGCTGCCGGGGCTCCTCCTCGCAGGTGCGGTGGTGGCGGCACAAGAAGGGGATTGGCGGAGAGGAGACCGGCTGGTGGGGGCGGGGAATGACGGAAGGAGGAGGCCGTGACGGGGTGGAGGGCCGAGGAGTCGCTTGCCGGCTGGAGGCCAAGCGTAGGGGCTCGGCGGGAGGCCACTTCCGCCCTCCTCACCTCCCGGGCCTGGTACCCAGGGTCGGGAGGAGGCGCGAGCCGCGACGTCTGGACTCGCGCCTCCGCTGCTGGGGGCCGCGAGGGCTGGCGCACGCAGCTACGGCTGGGATCCTGCCGCGCTGCTGGGGGCCGCGGGGTGGGGGTGTGGGGGGTGTAGGCTCGGCTAGTGCGGCTGCTGGGGGCCGGCGGAGAAGGGGAGGAGGAAAAGGAGGAGGAGCAATGTGTCTGGGAGGGCGGGGAGGGAGGACAGCATCTCTAAGGGAGGCGTGGGGAACAAGATGAGAAATGAAAGAAGCTGCTTTCCCCGGTCCTGAGCGGGAGGTGAGGAAAGCCCCCTTGCTCCGTGGACACATTGTGGCAGCTTCTCTGACTTTGTCCCATTGGAATCTCCCTTTGAGGATCTGGTTCTCTGGGGACTTGCCCAGGTGGTGATGGTCCGGGTTGACTTCAGAGGAGCTCGCTTCGTCTGTATGCGCTGTGAGCGGGGGTTCTTAAGTCATTCTACAAGCACCTACAGGGGCCGTCCTTCTGATGTTCCACCAGAATCAGGATGAATGAGAGCCCGTAGGCTGGCTTCAGTATAATATATCCCTGTTTCGTTTTCCGAGGCGAACGCTGACCCCACCCACATTCTAAATACATCTTTACACTGACATTTAAAACCCTTGCCTTTTCCTTCGCCACCAAAACAGATCCCCAAATCTTTTCGGCCTAAAAATAGGGGCAAATGTGGTCTGGTGGAAAGAGCGCAAGACCGGTTGAGGAAATGTGAGTTTTAGTCTGGCCTTTGCTACCAATCTTGTGTACCTGAGTATGTGGTTAATTAACTTCTTCCCACTTAAGCCTCCCTGTGAATCGATAGCCGCTAAGATGTCTCCCAGCTTTACAATTCTGTGACTTTTACGTTTCAGCTTTTAAATGTAATTCTACGAATCAAACAACCTTATTTATTAAGTGCCAGCTTTCGGTTTTATGGGCTAAAAGACAATCACCGGAAGTTTACAATATAAATTTACAATACAATGTTATCTTATCAAATTGTTTTCACTTTTACGCTTCTATTTTATGAAGTCTTGACACCTTGTAAGGTTTGTTTTCATTTGCTCCAGAAACATGTTTGATACTCAAGTTTGTAAGTAACCAAACTGAGGAACCTTAAGGCCAATTCAAAAGATTGTATATTTTAAAAATCTAAAGCTGTAGGAAAACTTTATTTGTGGGCACTTTGTATATCTTTTTGTTTTATGGTTCTCAAGTAGCATTGTGCAATGGAAAGAGCCCTGAACTTGGCGTTTCGGAACCAGAAATCCTCAGTTCTTGCCACTTGCTATATGACTCTTGGCCAGTAACAACAGCTCTGTGCTGAATTTTCATCTGTAAAATGAAGGAATTGAATTATTTCTAAGTTCTTTTCCAGCTCTATTTCTATAATCTTTAAGTTTCACTTTTTAAAAATTCAAATGATACCCTCTTCCCCCCACTCAGACCAATGAAGTATTTCTAGGATCATATCACAAACTTTTCAACTTACTCAGGTGCGAATTAAAATCTTCGCATTTGACCATCTGGTAGAAAGGAAAGCAAGTTCACAAAGCTGCTGAGGTTGGGAAGGGCCTCCTCTTTGCTAAATATTTCCCCCAGTAGAGCCTTAATTTCCCTGATTGGAAATTAATTCTTTTGGATTTTTCCTGCTTGATAACCCAGATACTGTTGTGAAGGGCAGAAGATTAAATTAAAAGAGTCAGCGTGGAGTAGACAAGGGACAGGCCTGGAGATGGGAAGACCTGGGTTCAAGTCCCATTTGGCAAATCATTTAACTTCTCAGACAAGTCTTTAAAACTGAATGATACAAATAAGTAGTAACAACCACTAGATTTCTGCAGGGAGTTTCTACCCAAGGAATTCTCTACACAGATAGAATCACAGGTTCAGGAGGGGAAAAAAAAATTTTCAGGTGTCCAACTCAACTAAGATGGGGCCCAGGGGAAACACAAGGAGGTTCTAAAATGACTTGGTGTAGTAGACAGTGTTGGACTTTGAGTCAGTGGACCTGTGTTCACTTTTGGATTTAGATACTAGCTCAGTAATCCTGTGAAAGTCTTTGAGTTTCTGTCAATTTCCTCATCTTTAAAACAGGGATAGTACTACTTGCATCATTTACCTCCCAGGATGGCTGTGGTAATCCACTGAGATAATGTAAATAAATTGCTTTGCAAACAAAACCGTCTATTAATGTCAGTTTTTATTTCTGCTCATAGTCATATGACCCTCTGAGGTAACAAGCTCACAATGAGAATTCTCTGAAGGAGCAAAGTGTTGCTTTTAGGGTCCCTGTCACATGTACAATTGGGAAGGTCTCCTTTTTTGTTTGGATACACTTAGTACTGCATGATTTACTCTTACTCTCTGTCCTTACTGGAATGCAATTATGAGTGCCATTAAAAACAGCACTTATCAAGAGATACAATAGTGAAAAGGACCTGTTTACTAGTTCACTTTCTTTGTGTGTACATACATGCAAGTACATGAAAGAGACTACAAAAAAAATGGTAGAGTTAATAGAGTTGGGAAGAACACTATAACTACTGCCTTCGAGGAGTTAGCTTGTGCCAACCATGACAGTAGACACACTCAGCCCAATTCAGAGGCAAAAGCCAAAAGTATGATATAATTACAGCATTAAATTTCTTACATAAAGTTTATGCACCCTAACAGAGCACATTTTTATTGAGTACAGTTTCTTTGTGTAAACATAGTAAATATAATTGAATTTAATTGTTCATCAAATACAGATTTTAATTAGAAAAACCAAAAAAACAATTACAAGTAGACTGTTTTCCAACTTCGGTTTCCTTAATTTAGGCATCCTAATCTATTTCCTTAGAGTTATAATTATAAAGTTGGATTTCAAAACAAAATTGCTATTTATTATACCAGATTCACTTTTTTCTTTCACTTAGAATTCTAACCATGTGCTCTTCTTATCCAGTTAAGTTAAGCAAAGTAAATGAATATCCATAAGCAATGTCCATGGAGAAACAGCATGATAAAATAAACAAGGTATTGAATGTCAAGTCAGGAATAGACCAGTTTTTGACCTTTATTTAGTTATTTAACTAAAGGTAAGTCATTTAACTTCTCTGACTTATTTTTTTCATCAGTAAAATGAAGATAATAATCTCTATGCTTCCTACCTTACAGAATCATTGTGTGGATATAAGGCCTATAAAGATTTTCAAGCTTTTAAGGACTATATATATATAAGCTTATTATTTTTCATTTTTACATAGACAACAGGGTATTATGTGTTATTTTTATAAATATAAATTTTATCTAATGGTATCTAAATATATAAAACACAGAAATTAAACTTGTAAGGTAGGTGTCCTTGATCTGGATTCCATGAACTTTTTAAAAATTGATATCTGTGAAATACAATATAATTGGTTTCTTTCATAATTCTTTTGTATTACAAACATATTTCACATTTTGTTTGAAAAACATTATTCTAAGAAGGAACAGACTTTACCAGTTGCCAGAACAGTCCATGACATGAAAGGTTAAGAATCTCTCAGGAAGAGGGAGATTATAAAAGATTGCATATGACTGTGAACTGATATTATTTGTGGTTAACCTCTTCTTAAAAGATATATACTTTTATTTTACTTCTCACCTGGCTACTTTGGGACTTCTGGGACTTCTCCACTGTGTTCCAGGAACCTCATCATCTTGCAAGATCTCATCAGCCTTGGTACTCTGCCTCATCTCTACCTTCTGCCTCTGATTGGAGGCTGGGGCCATGAACTCCAAACCTCCACTGAAGGAGAGAATTCAGCTCAAACATCTCTTCATTTCTCTCTTGGCTGTACTACTTTGGGGCTTCTCTGACTGACCATGGTGTAGGTTGGATGCCTTCCCCAACCACCCTTTCTCCCCTCCCCCACTGCCTCTCCTTTTCAGCTTTCTTCTGTGTCGTCTTCCTCCATTCTAGTCATCTTGGGGTTTACTGGTTAGATTTCTTTCTTAAAAACCATGCCCTAAACCCAATTCACTCTGTCTCTTGGTTGATTGGCCAACAATAGGTCCCGGTCTAGCCACCTCTTAATGGTTATTTTTTGGGCTGTCATAGCTCAGAGTGAATGCAGATAATAATTGTTTCTCTTTCTGCCAGCAATCCTGAAGGTCTTCCGCTCTCCATGTGATTTTTTTTTTTGTTATTATTAAAGAGGCCATCCCTTCATTCACTTCTTAAAAAGGCCTATGGCCTTTGCCTCAGTCAAAGTGAGAACTTGGAAAGACCTTAGCTTAAAAAGGCCAAGGCCTCCCACTGTATCCTGGGCCATCTCCTATCCTGTCCTATATCTAGCCACTGGACCCAGATGGTTCTGGAGGAGAGAGGGAGGCTGGTGACTTTGCATAACCTTCCCTCACTCCAATTCAATTGCAGATCATAGCATCATCTGCCTGATGTCATGGTCCTCTTTGAGAACAAAGGACAAACCATACAAGTCTTCCCCCATTAGACTGTAAGCTCCTGGAGGGCAAGAACTTTCTTTTTTCACATTTGTATTCCCAACACTTAGTACTGTGCTTGGCAAATCACCTCATCATTTCCCTGACGTCATGGTCCTCTTCCAGAAGGAAGGACAAACACAACCTGTGAGTATACTCCCCTCCCCTTCCCTTCCCTCACCATGCTTTGCCCAAGGAAAGTACATTTCCATGGCTGAAGGCTGCCTCCTTAACTTTGGCTTTACCGGCTAGATTTCTTTCTCAAAAAACAAGCATTAAACCCAACTCACTCTGGAGCTCATAGATTGGATAATAGGTCGCTGCCCTCCTAGCAGAGAGTGAATGTAAATACTAAATAGTAACTGTTTCTCTTTTGGGCAGGAACCCTAAGGGTCTTCCCCTCCCAGTTTGATTTTTTTTTTTTGAGTTTTTGATTAAAGGGGTCAACCTTTTAATCCCTTTTAATTAACTTCTTAAAGAGGCCTATTCATTGAATGGGCCTTACCTCACTCGAAGTGAGAACCTGAAAAGACCTTATCCAGGGTCTCCCATTGCATCTTGGGTCATCTCCAGTCCTATATCTGGCCACTGGACCCAGAGGGCTGTGGAGGAGAAAGTGAGGCTGGTGACCTTGCTGTGTTGGTAACCAAAAATGGGCTCCTTAGCACTTAGTCAACAAGTGCCCTTGACTAGTTTGGCTTTTTCCCCTGAACTGAATGTTGTTTGTATGTTGGACTGGAGTAAGCTTGTCGGCCCCTTCACCTTGCTTCCCTTGCTTAAGCAGATTGAAAGAATCTGTGCTTTCCCTGGCGTACCTTACACCCCCGCAGAAGCCGGATGGTTAAAAACCGCTTCCATTGGAGCCAGAGGCTGCTATAGCTACAGCCACAGCCGAAGCTGAAGCAGGAGCTGCTGGTAGCAGAGCTGACCTACGGGAGGAAGCTGAACAAGGACTTGAAGCCAGTGGGTAATTTTTTTACCATAGAGGGGGAAGCATGATTTTGTTTTACACCATCATGCTTCTCTGTAGCCTCCTGGTTACTCTTGTAAGGCGTACTTATTGGGCCTGGAAGCTTTTGATCAATATGTCAAAATGGAGATGCTGGTTCATGGGTTGGTTACTGTGGAGCCTAAATATATGTTTTGATTCTTCTGCCTCCTACTTTGAGAGTTTCTTATATCTGGCGGTTCTGAACCTTTCAAATATATATATGATCCTCTTTGAGATTATAAACTCTGCCCTCTTAATACATTGACAGCCCTCCCTCACTCAAATCAAAGTCAACCGCAAGTCATGTCATTTCCCTGATGTCCTGCTCCTCTTCGAGAACGAAGGATAAACACAACAACAACAAGCTAACACCCCAGTTCTCCATGGAGAACTGACATTCCACATGTGGTCTGACTAGTCAGAATACATGGGGCTATGATCTTTCTTGTATGAATATTATTCTTATATCGATATATCCTAAGCATGTGTTTGCTTTTTGGCTATCTCTGTCACGCTCTTGACTTATGTTAAGCTTGTAGTTCATTAAAACCCCTGTATCTTTTCAAAGACCTGATAACACATATTTATAAAAGACTTGGGATTTCAATGGGTATATGATTTAGCTGGGGTGGATAATCTTTACAGTGATCCGTACTGCAACCCCTCCAACTCTTCTCATTGTCTGCAATTCCTGTCCATGTTTTCAAGTACATCTCCATAGAAGATCTACCCAATATTCTAGAAGCCTTCTTTTTGCTATTTTAGAATGTAAGACAGCTAAGGAGTATAGTGGATAGAGGCCTGTGTGTGGGGATAGAAAGACTTGAGTTTAATCTGATGGGGTACAGGATCTGGAAGCCCCCTTGAATCTTCCCACTGGATGAGGCGTTTGCCTGAGGCCATAAGCTTTTCATTATCACTAGACTCAAATCTTTGTTACTCTTAACCTAGCCCAGCCCTCTATTGTCTGGCTAGTTTCCACCTTTCATCCTATCAAAGTGTCTGCCCAAATCTGTTATCCTTAAACTAGTCTAGCCCTACATTGTCTGTTATCTCCAGGTAGCCTTCAGCTACTTCCCATCCTAGATCCCACCCACAATCTTTCTGTATACAGGTTTCATCTTGCCTCCATGAAGGTACTCAGCTTCAATCTACCTCAGATTGAATTTGGTCCCTTGTGAAAACCAGTATCACAAATGGTAAGATTTCTTAAAACAACCCAATATGGTGAATCTGTAATAAACTTTGTCTTTCTTTGGCTGTGAGAAGGCTTGAGTTAAACTCATCCGAGCAGGACCTGGGTCTTGAGCACCCCTAGAAACATGTGGTTCCCTGACCTCATCAAATCCAACCTCAGACACTTACTGTGTAAATTTGGGCAATTCACTTTACCTCTATTTGCCATAGTTTCCCCAACTCTAAGATGGGGGTAACAGCAGCACCCATCTCACAGGGATGTTGTAAGGATTAAATGAGAATATTTGTAAAGTGCTTAGCACAGTGCCTGGAACATAGTAAGTACTACATAAAGCTAGCTATTATTACCTAAAGAGTACTGATGAGGGTTTGGGGTGAGGGGTGCTCGACACCCCAAAGTACCGACACACCAGGTCCTGCCGAAAGAATTCGACTCAAGCTTTCTCAGCCAAGGGAAGAGGTAAAGTTTATTAAGAGTTAGCCAAATAGGCCTGCCCCAAGAGATCCCACCCCTTGCGACGCCTGTAAGGACGGAGGGCCAGATCAATCTGAGCTAGATTGGATCTGACCCACCTCATGGAGGCAAGATGGAGATTATATACACAAAGATTGTGGGAGGGATTGAGGGGTGGTCTGGGGTGACCAGAGGAGGGGTCTAGGGTAACAGAGCTAGGGTATAGATATTTTGATCAGGATTAAGGATGGGAAACAGGATTGAGGGTGGGAAGCAGCTGGACAATAGAGGGCTGGGCAAGGTAGGCCTTTGGGCCTAATGGTTATAGCCTCAGGCCAAGGCCAGATCAAGTGGGAAGATTCAAGGAGAGTTCAAGGGTTCAAGGGGTTCCCAGAGACTGTGCCCTCATCATTCCCCCCTCAAACAAATGGGACCCAAATTCTTTTGGGGTCAGGGATGAAGGTCTCACCTTCTGAAATTGCTTCCTGCTGGCAAGGGGTGTAGAGTTTGTCCCTGCCTGGATGGGTCCTCGTCTGAGCAGTCATCTGGAAGTTGATGGCTTGGAGCCTGGAGGAGATAAATTTGGCAAAGAGGTTAAGCAAACAAGCAGCAAACAGGCAGTAAAGGAGTATTGAAAAAAGACAATTTCCCCAGAGGGAATTAAAGGTGACTATTTCATACCTAGCTCCCCTAACCACTTGTTCTGTGTACCACACTGCTTCGGGGTTCACGAGTGTGTAGCACATCCAAATTAGATCGGGGGTATCTAAGAGCAAGGTTTGATGTTTGGTGAGCCTGTGGTTAGCCAGGCACTGGTGGCCCTCTGCTTCCAGGGTGCTCTGGCAAGTCAGAGCTTCTAGGGGTTGGTCTGCTAGAGGCTTAGAAGCTTCCTCAATTGGAATGGCTGTAGCAGCCAGAGAATCTAATTGTTTTGGAAAACAGGGGTCAGATCCTAAGGACTGGGTTAGGATTCCCAAAGCCTGTCCTCTCCTTCCATCAACATACTGAGTGAAAGGTTTTTCTAATTTAGGTAAAGCTAAGGCTGGAGTGGTGGTCACTTTTTTCAAAACCTCAAAAATTTTAGCCTGGTAGGGGCCCCACTCTAGAGGGAGCAAGTCAGGGCCTTGAGTGGAGTCACAAAGAGGTTTAGCAATGAGACCAAAATTAGTGATCCAGAATCTACAAAATCTAGCCATGCCTAGAAAAGTTTGGAGTTGCTTAATGGGCCGTATTGTCCTCTTCTTTTCCGAGGTTAAGGATTGAAAGGTAGGCGTTAGTTTGTGGCCCAGATACTTTACAGATTGGCATGCTATCTGGACTTTGTTCAAGGAGGCCCTATAGCCTCAAGTAACTAAGAAGTTCAGGGTTTCTGGGGCCACAGCCAAAGAAGCCTTCCAGGTGGGGCTACAATTAAGATTATCATCCACATACTGAATTAAGCTACTGTCAGTTAATTTCAGGTCCCTTAAATCTTTTCCCAAAGCCTGGCCAAATAAATGAGGGCTATCTCGAAACCCTTGGGGCAAAACTGTACATATTAGCTGACATGAACTTGATTCCCCTAGAAGTATCCATTCAAGGACAAAAATAAATTGTGAGTCTGGGTGCCAAGGTATACAGAAAAAGGCATCTTTGAGGTCCAGGGTGGAAAACCATTGGGTACCCCAATATGGGTTGTGGCAATGCATAGCAATAACAGCTTCATTAACAGCCGTGAGATCTAGAACCATTCTGTATTCTCCATTAGGCTTCCTTATGGGAAGGATTGGAATGTTGCAAGGAGATTGACAAGGGACAAGGATTTTATGCTTAAGGGGTCTTTCAATTAATGGTTGCAGTCCCTCCCAGGCCTTGGGCTTAATTGGATATCGACAGCAATTGGGGAACACATTAGACTCTCTGAGGCGACTAAGGACAGGGGTGGCCTGAGCAGCTTTGCCAGGAATTCTCTGATCCCAAACAACTGGCTTGACTGTCTCCCACAGTTCTGGGGGAGGTCTGGTGAGCAGAGGGAAAAGAGACCTGCGAGGTTTAACTAGAGAAAATTGGCTCCCCAATTTCACCATCAGGTCCCTTCCCAACAACGGGGCAGGGCCAGAGAAAGAGTGTTCAAACAACAGATCCTTGATGCCCATGACCCGATGGGTCGAGGGGCATGTAGGGCCAGAGCAACTAGTTAAAACAAGAGAACATAGATGTGATAAAGTGGGTAACCTTACCTTCAGCCTCAATTTCGCCCAGGGCTCCACGAGAGAGGTGGAGAAAGTGGGAGCACTGCCAAGCGCCAGGCTTTCCCCTCCTTCCGAGTCTTGAGAAGACTGGAGGACAGGGTACTGGGAGGAGGCTCTACCACTTTTCCAACCTCGGGGATAATCCTTCCTCCAATGTCCCTCCTGGTTTACATGCTGGGCAGAGTCCTGGAGGTGTGGATCCTGGGGGCTTCCTCCAGGGGGGCGCCCTAGAAGGGCACTCCTTGGACCAGTGACCCTCCTTGTGGCATCGAAGGCAGGTTTCCCCACTGCCCAAGCCAATGGGCTTCCAAGGGGACTCCCTGGAGGGGCACCCCTTGGGTCTTTTCCTGGCCATGGCAGCAGCCAAGAATAGAGCATGTTCTCTGTCTCTAGCCCTTTTCCTGCTTTTTCTTTCCTCTGCTGCAACCAGGTCTCTATTGTTGAAAACTCCAAAGGCCATCTCTAGCAATTGGACCTGAGGTATTTGGGGTCCCATGGCCAATTTCTGCAGTTTCCTTCTAATATCTGGGGCAGACTGATTAATGAAATACATGCTAAGGATTGCTGCCCCTTCAAATTGTAGGAACAGATCCCTAAAACCCTCAGTAAACTTAGTGGGGTCTTCTGAGTGTCTCCTCAGCTTCTCCTTAACCTGAATGATCTCTGAAATGGAGAATGGAACGTGTACCCTGATCGTCCCCGTAGGGGAAGCAGGCACTTTCCTCAGGGAAAAAAGCCTTGAAGTTGCTGTGGAGACTGAGGCTTGGGGAGGGATATAGGAAGTCCCACTTCTTGTGAGGTAGGGACTGGGCAGTGCTGGCTGAACTAAATTGGACTGCAAGGCCAGGGGATCAGGCTGACAAGGGAGAAAATCAGTTGATGCCTGAGGAGGGGTAGAGGTCAGTGGGGAAGATACCCCAGAGACCCAAGTGGGTGCTACCTCAAAGAGAGGGACTAGGGGAGGAGATATTACCATGGGGGCAGGGCCCGAGGCTGGAACCTGAGTAGGGATTGCCTTGGGGGTAGGGCCCATGGTGATAGATGTTGCAGGGCCTGCAGTAGAGGCAGGCCATGAGGCCAAAACCTGAGTAGGGGTCTCTTCGGCTGGAAATTCCTTCCTCCTTAATAAAGGAGAAATTAGGAGTAATTGTCGGGAGACAAACAAAATAAAACAAGAAAACAAAATATACAAAAGGTACCTGAAATTTTCCCGAATTCCCAGCCCCGAAACAATTGAAAGGATCTGGCACAGGCTTCCGGATGGGGCATCCGTCCATGTCCTTCATGCCTCAGAAGCCATGCTTAGGTTCATGGCCTCCGACATGACCACTGGACCGAGAACCAACTGATAGCATCAGGATGAACAGGACAGGCTCCTAGCTGTCCGACCCACTGGGACCACTGGACCGAGAACCACCTGATAGCGTCAGGCTGAACGGGACAGGTTCCTAGCTGTCTGACCCACTGGGACCTGCTGAGGTCAGGCCCGAGAAACACATCCAAAATGCTTGGAGAGCGAGGAGAGGGATTGGGAGAGGCGGAGGCTCACATACTTTCAGTCTTGGCTAGAGAAGGACTTGAGATTAGCAGTGCTTCCCGGTTCAGGGAACCATAATGATGAGGGTTTGGGGTGAGGGGTGCTCGACACCCCAAAGTACCGACACACCAGGTCCTGCCGAAAGAATTCGACTCAAGCTTTCTCAGCCAGGGGAAGAGGTAAAGTTTATTAAGAGTTAGCCAAATAGGCCTGCCCCAAGAGATCCCACCCCTTTCGACACCTGTAAGGACTGAGAGCCAGATCAATCTGAGCTAGATTGGATCTGACCCACCTCATGGAGGCAAGATGGAGATTATATACACAAAGATAGTGGGAGGGATTGAGGGGTGGTCTGGGGTGACCAGAGGAGGGGTCTAGGGTAACAGAGCTAGGGTATAGATATTTTGATCAGGATTAAGGATGGGAAACAGGATTAAGAGTGGGAAGCAGCTGGACAATAGAGGGCTGGGCAAGGTAGGCCTTTGGGCCTAATGGTTATAGCCTCAGGCCAAGGCCAGATCAAGTGGGAAGATTCAAGGAGAGTTCAAGGGTTCAAGGGGTTCCCGGAGACTGTGCCCTCATCAATACTATTATATAGAATGACAGGTTCTCATGGTTGGAAGGAGTAGCAGGGTTTAATAGAAGGAGTGCTGTCTCTACAATCAGAGGGATTGGATTTGAATATGAGATTTTCAATTCTGTGATCTTGAGCACTTAACTTCCTTAGGCCTCCATTTCCTCATCTTCATGTATGTAGCATCTTCTCTGGGACTGCCTCACCAACTCAAGACTTGAAGGTTGCTAGCAGTGTTGCAACAGTGCCTAACTACTTCCCCAGCTTCCAAAGTACTCTGTGAGGTCTGTATTCCTAAACCTATAGCCTATGAACCCCCATTAGTGTACTTACCATTAGTAGCCAGTAGACACAAGTAATTCAAAACAAAGGCATTTTCTAAAATGTCATAGTAAGTAGAATAGCTATAAGATGTTTCCCCTCTCTTCTTTTTCCATAGCTGGTTCTTTTCTTTTCTGCCAGTTCTACCGATTCAACTGTCTTGATCTCTTTGGGTCCACTCCATGGTGATTACATTGTCTCCTAATGAGTACAAAACAACTCCAGTGCAAAGCATCATGGCCAGTGGAGAGGGAAGAGATCGAAAATCTTTTTCCTCCACCTCTACCTCCCCCCAAACTTCCATCCAGTAAAAGTAGAAAGTACTCAAGAACTGGGGCTTCTTGTGATTGCTAGGGATTAAACTCGAAGCTGCTTCTTGATCCAGCTATCTCCAGAGTTAGTGAGCTAACTTTTTAAAGACCATCAGGGAAAGTGTTAATAACAAGCTTCCTTCCCATCGCTTCAGGGAGAACTTCTTCACATTCCACAAAGGGACGAAAATATTTGTACTTCTTTTAACACATTAGCACTTTTGCATCTCTGTTACCTGCTCATTACTTTCTGTGGTTATATCAACTGGGCTGGAAGAGAATTAATTTGTCACAGGTGTCCTAATCTAACTACTCTCCCGTATGAAAATAAGAGGGCTTAACTTAATGTCCTTTCCAGTTCTAAATCTATGAATCTCATGGGCCATATAGTCCAACATAAATAGGGAATAAAAATTATCTATCCAACATACTCAGCCAGTTATCATCCAGTCTTTGTGTTAAGATAGCTTGTGAGACTACTTAGCCTGTATCCCAAAGAGATCATAAAAAAGGGAAAGGGACCTACATATACAAAAATATTTATAGCAACTCTTTTTGTGTTGTCAAAGCATTGGAAATTGAGGGGATGTTCACCAATCAGGGAATAGCTGAACAAGTTGTGGTATATGAATGTAATCGAATACTATAAGAAATGACAAGCAGGCAGATTTCAGAAAAACCTGGAAAGACTTATATGAAGTGAAACAAAGTGAAGTGAGCAGAACCAGGAGAACATTTAACATAGTAACAGGGACATTGTGTGCTAATTAACTATGAATAACTAAGCTCTCCTCAGCAATACGATGATATAAGACAATTCCAAAGAACTCATGATGGAAAATGCTCTCCACATTCAGGGAGATAACTTATGTAGTCTGAATATGGATGGAAGCATACTATTTTCACTTTATTTTTTCATGTTTGTTTTTTTTTGGATCTCTTTCTTCTCTTACAACATGACTGATATGGAAATATGTTTACATGATTGCATATATATATCAAATTACTTACTATTTTAGGGAGGGGGAGGGGAGGAAGAGAGGGAGAACATTTTAACTCAAAAAAATTTTTTAAATGAATGTTAAAAATTGTCCTTAAATGTAGTTGGAAATAATAAAAAACTATTAAAAAAGAGATATCTAGAGAGAGAAAACCCACTATCTCCTGAGGCAGCCCATTTCACTTTGTTGTCTAGTCATTCAGTCTTGTCCAACTCTTTGCGACCCAATGAACACCAGTGCTCTCCACTGGATTTTCTTGGCAAAGATACTAGAGTGGTTTTCCATTTCCTTCTCCAGCCGATTAAGGCAAATAGCAATCAAGTGACTTGTCCAGGGCCATACAGCTGTTTGAGTGTTTGAGGCTGGATTCAAGCTTAGATCTTCCTGGCTCCAGGCCCAGCCCTCTATCCACTGAGACACCTAGCTGCCCCCATTCTACTTCTAGTTAATTCTGATTATTTAGGAGGTTTTTCCTTACCTTGAGCCTAAATCTGCTTTTCTGTAGCTTTTATTTTTTAATACCAGCTCTGATCTTTGAGTCCAGGAAGAATAAATCTAATGTGTCTCCCACTTGGCAGCCCTTTGTATACTCGAAGAAAGCTATCATGTGTAACTCTTTGTGTACTCAAAGAAAACTATCATTTGCTTCCTAAATATTCCTTTCCTTAGATTAATCATCCTCATTTCCTTCAAGTGATTCTCACATGTCATGATCTTCAGGTCCTTCATCATCCTGGTTACTCTAGCTTATCAGCATTACTCAGGCTGATCATTTGTGTGTCTCATTCTGACTAAATAGTGAGGACACCTCTTCCAGCTACATATAGCCTCATTCAATATCTTCTATGCCAGTTGTTGTGTTTATAAGTAATCATTGGCATTATGGTGCAGCCTGCTTAAGTACCCACTCTGAATGCTTCCGTTGATTTGTTTCTAATTTTAATTCTTCCAGGATTGTTGTCTTCCATGTTTTATAGCCATTTAGCTTTGTTTCCAGAATCTAAATTTGTTGCTGGGGTCTAAAGAAATGGTCATTTGCAGCAGCAATCAACCTAAAATCATTGAAAATCTGGTATACAACAATTTCTTAAATGTGATCCAGTCCAACTACTCAATCCCAGCCTCAGTCCTTTTACCCACTCATAACATCTGCCAAAGACACAAATATTGATAGACTATTATGATGGACTACCATTTAGCAGTATGTCATAGTCTGAGCAATATGTGTTTTTCATTGACTTCATTGAGGTTTGTTAGTTTGCTTTTTTCCAGTTTGAATGGCATGGTCAAGCTGTTTCCCGTTGCTTTGGATTTCACTAAGGACATTTTGTAGCATTCTGGTGCTTAGTGTAATGAGCATATAATGTTCATATAATAACTTTAAAATTTGAAGTTTCATTTCATTCCCTAGATTTTTTGCACTGACCTCGAAAAGAACCTTTAGTTTATAATCCCTGAAGCTGTGGTTCCTGTCTGACCCAATCCTACATTGTACCCTTGAGGTTTTTGCAACTCTACATAAGATACTTTACACAGATGACAGGAAGAAATAAGTAAGGGATCTTTTTAAAAAAGATTCTATTCTTTTTCATACAGGCTGTCCTTTATTTTTATACCTGAGTAGTGATTCCCTCTACAACAGTTCTGGCAAGTGGCCAGCCAGCTTTTGCTTGAAGACCTGCAGGAACCAGAAGGAACCAGAGCATCTCCAGGTGCAGTACAGCTGGTCCTTTCCACACTGGGATCTGCCCACCCCACCAGTACAAAACAATTCCCTTTTTGTAATGTAGTGTAGCCTTTTCACACATACTGTATGACCTTTGGGCTGTCCTCGGTTTCAGTTCTTTGAAGTCTATAGTGTTTCGTGACTTGAAGCTAAATAATATTCCTGGAAGACTATTGATTTTAAAAAGATGGATCTTTGTTTTGGAAAGAAGCCTGGGGTCATGAAATAACTGCAATTTCCCAAAAGCAATATAAGAAAACTATTTTATTAAATGAATCTTCAAAAAATTATATTTTGATGCTTGGCATCTAAATCCCTTTGTGTACCCCCTATGTTAGCAGCAACTGTTGATCACAACAGTATTATTATGTTGCTATGGACATAGAGTTTCCAGGTATTGTTGCTAGGTCCATTAGAAAATTTAGTAGTAATGCTGTCAGCATCAAAATTGAGATTTAATATAGACTTGTTAAAGATAATTCAAATATGACTGACATTAATGAATAAACAGGATGCCCTCCAAGAACCTCAATATTCCAGTTTAATTTTAAATTTAATTTAACAAAAGAGAAGCATCCTCAGGATTCCACATAGCTTCTAACAACATCTGGCATCCAGTTTAAGAAGAAATCAAGCGGAATGAATTGAGATACAATATTTTGCAGAATTTCTTATAATATTAGGATAGCACAATTTGAAGGGGTCAAGGAACTTTCATTTCATAATGGTTATGACTTTAGTCTATTTATCTATCTACCTACTGTAACAATAATGTTGCTAGCAGCTACTGTGGCTGTGTAAGACCAACAACAGCACACAGGAAGGGCTGCCAACATAGGTTCTTTGGTCTCCTTTTCTAAGGAAAGCAACTTTAAGGGGTTAACACATACATACATCATTCACTTAGTTCAGGGGGGAAAGATCAGCCCCCTGAACTTCAGGGCAAATACAAACAGAAACTATAAACGGAGACAAAATAAACATTTCTGCTTAATGAAATCACAATATACATAGTTACCAGAGAAGCAATATCTGTCTGGGTTATCAAAGCAGAGGGAGGGATGATGGTGGCATCATTTCAACGGCTTGCCCAGAGTCTCCCAGAGTCTAGTCACCCATACTCTTTCAATGAATGTATCCCAAAACAAACCACCAAACTCAGATCTTATATACCTGTCTCAGGGCCCTAGGGGCTGGAGGCTCACCCTAAAGGTGTGGGAAAGCTCTCAGATTGCTAGTACCACATTATATACAATTCAATGACTCTCCATTGTCTTAGGGCTGAGAAACATTCCAAGACAAAAAAGATCCCACTTTACCTGCCCCATTCAAACAAAGGCCAGACTCATTAAAAACCCTTCCCTGATTATCATTACACCTACCTACCTATCTTTCAAAAATATCATATTGGTTCTTTTTTTTCCAGCATCACTATTGCTAATACCCTCCAACTGACCACTTCTCCAATTGGACTACCTTTATTTGTTATCCCTCTTTTCAGAAAAGAACATAAACTTTATTAAGTTTTCTATTTCTGTTACTAAACTTAACTTAGAAAGATTAACTAGATTTCCTATAACTATATCTCTGGAACTATCTTATGAGTTCTAAGTATCTTTAAAACTTAATTCTTTGTCTCAATTAATTCTGTAGCCTGAGCCAGCTGACTTTTGAGTTTCTCCTTGTTGGGGCTATGTGTCTTCTTTCTGTTAGCTATACTTCCTTTAAAAAGAATTCTGGTAAATTATCTTGTTTAATTCTCTGAAATATAAGAGCAGTGTGGCTTCAGAAAACCCTACCTGTGTGACTGAGCACGTCATTTGTCATTTAAGTTTTAGAGAAGTTGGTAATTTGGATTGGTAGAGGGAGTTTCCTTATTTGGGAGTTCCCTATGTTAACAAAATCACAAATCCACTTCCTCTCTCTGTCAGATTTTTTCGTGTGTGTGTGTGTGTGTGTGTGTGTGTGTGTGTGTGTGATCTTAGCTTTTGTTTATTTTTTCAATTATCAAGCATTTCCCCCCTCCTACTTCTATTTTCTGTGCTCCACTGAAAAATGAGGAAAAATAACACTTTTATAGAAAATATTCCTGGTCAAGCAAAACAGATTCTCATATTGGCCAAAAATGTGTGTACCATTTGTCATATTCAGTACATGACATCTCTGTCATGTACTGTGGGTAGCACTTTTTCATCACTGGTCCTCTGTAATCATCATTGATTCCTTCATCGATAGAGCTCTTAAGACTTTCAAAATTGTTCATTTTTATAATGTTATTATAAATATACAATATACAATGCTATCATAATATAAATTGTTCTCCTTGTTCTGTTTACTTCACTTGGCATTAGTTCACATAAATCTTCCCATAGAGAAAGAAAAAAATCTTCCCAAAGGAGAAACTGTCTCCTTTGTCATTTCTTATAGCACAATAGTATCCCGTTATATTCATACACCATATTTTGTTCAGCCATTCCCCAAATGATGAGAACCTCATTAATTTCTAGTTCTTGGCCACCACAAAAAGAGCTACTATAGCTGTTTCTGTACACATAAGACCTTTTCCTCTTTCTTTGATCTCTTAGGGTATAGGCTTAGTAGTGGTTCAAAAGGTATACAAAGTTTAATGACTCTTGGGAAATAGTTCTAAATTGCTTTACAAAATGGTTGGACCATTTCACATTTCCATAAACAATACATTAATATGCCTGTTTTCCCATAGCCCTACCAACATTTGTCTTCTTTTATAAACTTTGCCAATCTGATGGGTATAAGGTAGAATCTCAGATTTACTTTAATTTGCACTTCTTTAATTATTAGTTGTTAGTTCTCTAATTATTAATTATAGCCTTTTTATATGGCTATAGATAGTTTGGATTACTCCCACTGAGAACTACTTCTTCATATTCTTTGATTGTTTATCAGTGGAGGAATATTATTCTAATTAATTTGTATCATTTCCTTATGTAACTTGGAAAATGAGACTTTTATCAGAGAATCTTGCTGCAGAGATTTTTCCCATTTAACTATTTTGCTTTTAATCTTTGCTTAATTAAATTTGTTTGTGAAAACTTTTAAAAAATTTCATGTAATCAAAATTGACCATTTTATCTCTTGTGATACCATCTCTTGTTTGGTCATGAACTGTTCCCTACCTATAGATCTGAAAAATAATTTTTTTCTTGTTCTTCTAATTTGTTTATGATGTGACCTTTTTATCTAGGTGATATATTTACTTGGAGCTTTTCTTGGTATATGATGGTGTGAGATTTTGATCTAAGCCTTATTTCTGCCAGACTGCTATCCACTTTTCCCAGAAGTTTTTATCAAATAGTGGGTCCTTACCCTTGTAAGTGGGATCTTTGGGTTTGTTGAACACTAGGGTCCTAGGTTTGTTCACCTCTATATGCTGTATACCTAATCTGTTCCAATGATCAACCTCTCTAATTTTTGATAGGTACCAAATCTTTTTGATGATTACTGTTTTGTTGTATTGTTGGAAATTTGTATTGGAAAACCTCTTTTTTTCCATTATTTCCCTTGAAATTCTTGGTCTTTTTCCTTCCAGATCAATTTTCTCATTATTTCCCTTGAGATTCTTGACCCTTTCCTGTCCAGATAAATTTCATTTTCATTTTAAAATACTTGAAAGTATGTCTAATAAAGGCTAGTAAGAACGAGTATATTTGGAATCTTGCAAATTTAAACAAAAGGACTTTAAACTACAAAGCATTGTGGGAGAGAGAAGATTGCCTCTATAAATCCACTAAGATAGACACCATGGAGAATAACTACAATGAAAGAAGGAAAATAGCAGTTGAGACAACTAATTCACATTAGGCAAAATCCAATTAAGGGGTCAGTAGTGAAAAAAAAACAGCAACAACAAACAAACCCCTGGCCTCAATATCCCCCAACTGAAGCATCAAGCAAAGTCCTAATTCAAGGAGGAAAATTTGACCTCATATGTATCACTCAGATTTGTTAGGGTGAAACTCATGACTAGAATATGATTCTGGATGGGTACACCTTATTCCTAAGAAATGGTCAATAAAAGAAGCAATTGTATATTAAAGGATTATTACATATTAAGAATGTATACTTGAATGAGGAAATCCAGGAACAAGGGATAGAACACAGTGAAGAGCATTTGCACAAAAACCAGTGGAGGGAAAAGCAGAAGTGATTTTGTCACTCGGTATATACTATAGACCACTGGACAGGAAGAACTAGATGAATTTGGGAAATAAACCATAAGCATGGCATAAAGGCATGGTATAGCAGTAATGAGAGACTTCAATTATCTAAACATCTCCTGGAGCTCTAGCTGTTAAAAGCAGAGAAGCTAATAATTTCTTGACTTAGTGATTATTTTCTCCTTCAAAAGATAGGGGAATGAACAAAAGGGAATTCTTTTCTAGATCTGATTCTCCATAATAGTGAAGAACTCTTTGTTGAACTTTAGTCTCACATCACCAATTGCCTAATGGACATTTCAAACTGGATGTCTCAGAGATACCTTAAACTCAACATGTATAAAATTGAGCTCATTATCTTCTGCCCTAAACCTTCCCTTCTAAATTTCCCTATTTCTGTTGAAGGTATCATCATCTCTCCATTGCCTCAGGTTCATAATCTTGGCTACGTGAGTGGAGAGAAAGGGATAGAAACTTTCCCGGTCTTGTCTAACACTATTCCCCTCCACATCCCTAACTCCTATTCCTTAAAATGTCTTCTGTCCTGGGGTCAAAGGAGAAAATAGAATAAATGTGAGGGGTGGGATAGGATGGAGGGAAATATAGTTAGTCTTTCACAATATGACTATTATGGAAATGTTTTACATAACTCTACATGTATAACCTATATTTAATTGCTTGTCTTCTCAACAAGTATGGCTGGGGATGGAAGAAGGGAGAGATTCTGGAATGTTAAAAATTGTTTTTATGTGCAACTGAGAAATAAGACATAGAAGCGATAGAGTATAGAAATCTATCTTACTCTACAAGAAAGTAAGGGGGAAGGAAATAAGGCTGGGGGGTAGGGGTGAAAGAAGAGAGGGCAGACTGGGGGAAGGGGTAATCAAAATGCATGCCATCTTGGGGTGGGGTATAGGGGAGAAAATTTGGAACTCAAAATCTCATGGAAATGAATGTTGAAAACTAAAAATAAATTAAAAATAAAAAAAAATGTTTTCTATCCTAACTATGCCTTTTAAGACTCTGTTAAAATCAAATCGAATGCCACCTCTTGCATGAAGTTTTATCTTACTCCACCAGCCAGAAATTGTCTTTTCTTCCTCTTCTCTTTCATACTGCAACAAAGCACTTCTTATATGTTTTGTGCTCTTTTATGCTCGTAAATGTGTATATATACATATAAATTGCATCACTTTAGTAGTGTGTGTGTGAGAGAGAGAGAGAGAGAAAGAGAGAGAGAGAGAGATTGAGAGAGAGAGGGAGGGGGTGGGAGGGGTGGGGAGAGAGGCATTCTACCTTTTGGGTTATAAACTTTTTGAGGATAGAAATAATGTCTTTATTATCTTTGTATCACCTGAAATACCTAAATCCAGTGCTTTGTCTATAGTACATATCAAATAAATGGCTATTAAGTAAATGAATGAATGTATTGTTCCTTCCCATGTGTAAAAACAAGACTTGGAGGGTGATAAATGTAGGGTTTGGGAGGCAGAATGATAGAGTGAATATTGAGGAATCTCTGGAAGTCCGGATGATCTTGGTTCAAGTCCTGACTCTGATAATAATCAATAGTAATAATAATAGTCACAACATTTACAGAGCACTTACTATGTGCCAGGCCCTATGCTAAGCATTTTATCATTATCTTATTTGACCCTCACAACAAGCCCGGGAAATAGGTGCTGTAATGATCTCATTTTATAGATGGCAAAACTAAGGCAAAAAGAGGTTAAGTGACTTGCCCAGGGTCAGACAGCTAGGGAATGGGGGCAGCTAGGTGGCACTGGCCCTGGAGTCAGGAGGACCTGAGTTCAAATCCGTCCTCAGACACTTGACACACTTGCTAGCTGTGTGACCTTGGACAAGTCGCTCAACCCCAATTGCCCTCTGGGGGAAAAAATCCAGCTAGGGAAGTGTTTGAAGCTGGATTTGAACTCAGGTATTCCTGACTCTGGGTGTAGCCCTGTGCATATTGCTTAGCCCTTCAGTGCCAAGACAATTCTCTAAAACTATAAATTGCAAAGGAATTGCTGCTCTGTAGTGGTAGAAGGAATTTCCTCACTGGTTGCTGTTTATGCCTGTGTAATCAAGTCTGCTTAAAAAGAAAAAAAAAGATAGGATATATGAAGTTTGTAGAATGAAAAATTTTGAGAACATCTGTTCTCATACTGCTTAATATTGTTCCAAGCAAGTGCCAGATGCCTACGTTATAAAACTAAAAAATGCAAGCTTATAGACAACAGAAGTAGGTAAATTATAAATCCAGAAATGATCTTTTCTTTCTAAAACCCTCAAATGTTAATATTACATGTAAATGAGCAGAATCACCTCTGAAAGAAGCAGTAATTTTGGGGGGGGGCAGAAAAAAATGAAGGGGAAAAAAAGAGTACCTTCCTGGAATTACTTTCTACTCTGAGTTGAGTCAAGCTTAGTGACTCATTGGTAACTGCCTGCAACAAAATCTACAATTAGGTAGCCATAAATAAACAAATGAAGAATTGAAATAAAGAGAAGGTTATTGCTAAGGAAATTCTCAAAACTCAGATTTCATAAAATTTCCTTAATGAGTTTCTCTTTTGTAATAGGGGAAAACAGTTTCTACATATAAAGCTCAAACCAATGTTTAAATTTATACAGCAGTCATGGAATTAGAGGGCATAGTTATATACAAGGTAGCCTGTGTTACCTGGAAGACACATTCCTTTGTTTACACAGCCAGACTTCAATTTAGAAGGTTCGTTTAAATGTTCAGTTGTCAGTCAGCTGATTGAAAATTACAACACATTTTCCCGTAGAAAATAGAGTTACAAGTGGCATTTAGGTCCCCAGTATGAGAGTTGGGTACCAACTCTATATAGAACAAGACAAAATAATCTCTTTCTCAGTGATCTAACATTCTATGTTGAGGATGAGGGAGAAGGCATGGGATATGACATGTATGTATGTACATAGGTAATTATAACAAATAAACATTTATTCAATAAACATTAAAAACACATGCTATGAGGCAGACACAGTACTAGGTGCTGGATATACAAAGAAAAAGATGGAAAAGTGCTTTCCCTCAAGAAGCTTGCATTCTGTTGGGGAAGGAGGGAACAAGCATTTATTAAGCACCTACTAAGTGCTTTATAAATTTTTATAAATATTATACAATTTCATCTTCACAGCAACCCTATAAGGTAAGTGCTATTATCCTCATTTTATAGTTATGGAAACTGAGGTAGATTGAAGTTGAGCGACTTTGCCCAGTCAGGGTCACAGAGCTAATAAGTGTTTGAGGTCATATTTGAACTCAGATCTTCCTAACCTCAGACCCAGTGATCTATCCACTGAGCCACCTAGTTGCTTCTGTACATATACACAGAAAAGTAAGTACAAAGTATATTCAGAGTAAATACAAAGTAATTTCCAGGGGCATGGGGGTAGGTAGATTTGAGTAGTGCCGTAGCAACTGTGGGGATAAGGATAAGCCTTGTGTAGAGGCAAGCATTCAAGCTATGGTAGCCTTGAAGGAAGTTAAGGGCTTTATGAGGCTAAAGAGAGAATGCATTCCAGGTATGGGAAGGGGAGCAGTCTGTGCAGAGGCACCAAGCTGGGAGATATAATGTTATGCCTGAGAGACAGCAAAAGTAGGGGAGTTTGGCTAGAATTAAGAGTGGGTTTGTATTGAATCCTAGAGGTAATAGGGAGCCACTGAAGTTTACTGAACAGAGGATTGACAGGGACAGACCTAAGCTTTCAGAATATTAACTTGGCTGGTACGTGGAGGATGGATTGGAGAGATAAGAGACTTGAGACATTGGTCTCCAAGTACTCTACGATCTAGTGAAATTGGGACAATACTTTCTCTTCTGAGTCTAAGCCTTTTTATTGGTCCTGTGCCAAAAAATGCCCTGCTCCCTCACCTCTACTCCTTGGCTTTCTTGAAGACTCAGACCAAATCTCGCCTTCTGCAGAAAGCCTTTCCAGTTCTCACCTCTTCCCCCCCATTGCCAATGTCTTCCTTCTGAGATTACCTTCCTTTTAGTTTGTATATATCATGTATGTAAAGTTTTTTTCTTTCATTTTATCTTTCTCTTTATAATGGCAGCTCCTTGGAAGAAGGGATCTTGTTTTTTACCTTTCTTTGTATATCCAGCACTTAGCACCATGCCTAGTACATAGTAAGCAGTTGTTGTGGTATGGTGAAGAGAGGGGGATGGATGTAAGTGATACAGAATTTACAAGACTTGTTGCAAATTGTTGTGAACCGGCATGATAGGAAAAATGGTACTATATCCAACAGAAATAGGTAAAGGAAAGAAGAGGGACAGGCTGTTGGGGAAGGATTCTGTTTTGAGCATGTTGGGTTTGAGATGTCTACAGTTCGGGAGAGGGAGAGAGACAGAGACAGAGAGAGAGGCTGAATAAATCAATCTAGATCTAGGAATCCTCTTCACAGAGATAATAGTTAAAGATGGGGATATGGTGATGTCACCAAGAGAATGTAGAGAAGAGGGTGCGGGATAGAGCCCTGCAGTGCACTTATGCATAGAGAGTGGGACATGAATGATGTCCAGCAAAGGAGACTGAGGAATGGTTAGACAGGTAGAAAGAGAACCAGGAGAGACAGTATTCCAGAAACCCAGGGAGAAGAAAGTATTTAGTAGGATATGTTGTTCAGTAGGATATGTTGTTGTTTTCCCTTCTGATTTCAAACATGTTCAGTTCTCCCCAGTCTTTCAAAAACCTTCACTAGACCCTCTCATCCCTTCATACTATCAGCCTATAGATCTCTCTCCTCTTATTAGCCAAACTCCTAGTAAAAGCAGTCTACATTCATTGTCTCCATTTCCTCTCCTCTCACTCATCTTCCTTTTGCCATCTGCCTCGTCGCTCAAGCAAAACTGCTTACTCACAGTTTCTAATGATCTCTTAATTGTTAATTTTACCCCCTTCAGTCCTCATTCTATTTGACCTGTCTGGTTCATGTGACACTGCTGATCACCCTTTCATCTTGGATATTCTATACTGGTTCTCCACCTACCAGTCCAACGACTCCTTAGTCTCCTTTACTTTCTCCATATCTTGCCCCCTCACTATAGGTCCCTTGTTTCTGTTCAACAATTTTATATTCTTTACTTGTCGATATCAATCTTATCCCTCAAAGACACTTTTCCATTCCCTTCTTTCCTCTCACCTCTAACTACACCTAGCCTCCCCTTTCCCCAGCTCCCTAGCATATGACCCAGCTTCCCATTTCACTGAAAAAATTGATATTAAATATCAATTCTTTTAGCCGAACTACTGCCATTCTTCTATCACCACATTTTCCTTTTCCATTCCAATTCCCAAAGAAATATCCTCACTCTTCACTATGGTTAGTCCCACTGCCTTTAGTCTTGTTTTGATCCTTCCTGGCTCATTCAGGATGTTACTACCACAGGCTTTTTGTTGTGGTCAAGTGTTCATTTATTACAATAGTCTCTTTCATAACTCTTAATTAGCTGGGTATTCAACAACACCACTATTGATGTCAGCAATGACATCATGAGGATACCTGTTGTCAGAGTTGCCTCCCACAGACTGAACTATTCCAAAGATCTCTTTCATGACTCCAAAGAAGGTCTCTTGCCAGGGATTTTCACATGATCTTTCCAGGAATGTTCGTAAGCAAGCTCACTGAGGCTTCCATTTCCATTAATATTTTTCTGCTTTCTGTCCCAATGAGAGCCTTTCAAGCTTTGGTGATAAGTCTGAAGCAGAGAGTACAACCTCACTGTGTACCTGTTTGTTCTGAATGGTGAGTTTCACTGTGAACCTTAGCTCTTTCTAGTCACTAGTTGTCATGGTGAGATAATCACCAATCTAAATAGACCAGTATTTCTTAGGTTGGTGATTACCTAAAGGACTAGTTTTGTGGGCCAACACAGATGTGATGCTAACTTCACCACCACTGCACCTCAATCTCATTAGGATTGAATTTGGCATTGGATAGAACTGGTGGCATTGAAGTAGAGGTACAGTCTATACTCCTGTGTGGTAGCCAGTATCAAATGAATCCAGATTTGAGACAAGTTGAGGTGTTCTTTCACAACCCATGAGCTGGGAACCAAGAGTACCATGTGCATTTTCAATCTTATCCTTTCCACTGGGTCCTTCCCATCTTCCTACAAACATGATCAGGTCTCCCTAGTCCTAAAAAGAAAATAATAAGAAACTTTCCCTTTACCTTTCAGCCTATCCAGCTAAGTATTCCATCTCTTTCCTTCCTTTCCTTGATAAACTTCTTGAAAAGGTTATCTATATACTAGTATCTCAACTTTACTACCACTCTCTTTTGAACCTCTTGTAATCTCTCTTCTATTCCCACCACTCTACTGAAATTGTTCTCTTAAAGGTTAATAAGGACCTAATTGCTAAAGAGGCTTTTTTCAGTCCCTACCCTTTATGACTTCTCTGGCAACTTTTGACACCATTGATTCCCCCTCCTATCAAGTACTTATATAGTACAAGATAGTACACTTTCTTGGTTCTAATACTTTTTTGATTGCTCCTTCTGTCTTCTTCACTGGCTCTCCATCTTTATTTTTCCTTAATGCTAGTGTTTTTCTCAAGAGTCTGACCCTAGTCCTGTCCTTATTATACTCCTTCCTTTACTCCCACAACTTAAATGACCACATTCATGCACATGACTCCCAAATCTATAACTCTACTCCTGACCTCCTTCTTTAACTCCTGATTTCATTTTCAGCTACCTATTGCACATCACCATCTACAGGTGCCACCAGGAAATCATGCACAACATTTCCCAAACCAAGTTTATTTTCTTCTGACTTCATTATTTCTGTCAGTGACACCAGCATTTACCTAGTCCCTCATGTTTGGAACCTTGTAATTGTCTCTGATTCTTCACTGAAAGCTACCAAGTCCTATCCATTCAGTCTCTGAAAATATTTCTATAGCTATTACTACTACTTTAATACATGTCCTTATTACCACCTGTCTAGATAATTTCAAAGAGTGGATGAATGAAAAAGCATTTATTAAGTGCTTACTATGTGCAAAATATTGTACGAAATGCTGGAAATACAAATAGAAAAGCAGAGATAATCCAACTCTTAAGGAACTCATAGTCTAATGGGCAAGACAACATGTATAAGAGATTTTACCTGCTAGTCGGATGGAAAGGGCCTTAGGGTACAATGGCAAAGAATAATGCATCTTCTTTCCTGTCATTTCCACAGATATAGTCATATCTGCCTCTGGTATTGAATCATTTGATAGTGTCAAGGACTTTGGTGTCAAGAACTTTCTTTTCTGGGTCTTCATTAGCTGTGGTGGCTGAAGAGGCAGGGGCTTCAGAAGCAGTTTCCAGGTCACATCTTCAATTGCTACCTGGGATGATAACTTTGGGGCTATGCTGTAAGCAGGAGTGGTTGTCTGGGGTGGGGGTAGATCACCACTCCTGGGGTTGTCCAGCTTACTGGCCCATCAGTAGCAGTTGGTCAGTGGCTGTTGATGGTAGTGATGAAGAATGTGGGATCCTCCAGTGGCCTCCTAATATTTCTTATCCTCATGATTTTCTCCTTTCTCCAAATCAATTTTCTCAATGTTGCTGGATTAATCATCTTGGTGCATAGGTCTTATCATGTCACTCCTCTGCTCAAAATTCTTCAATGACTTTCTAATAGCAAATGATTAAAGTTTAAACATGCTGAGAACTCCTTCCACAGTCTGGTGCTCTCTTTCCTTTCCAGCCTTGTATTATTAACCCTTCCCCCCTCCCTGCCATCATATACTCCAATTAAAATGTACTCTGTCTCCTAAATATGTCCAGTATTCTCCCATGGCCATGCCTTTATTTATTTTGTTTCTTATGCTTAGAATGTTCCTCCTCTCTCTCTTTGTCAATGTTTCGTCTTTGTCTTTGTAATCCCAGAGCTTAGCATAGTGCCTGGCAAAAGCAGGTTTTTTCGTAAACACTTTTTGAATGGATGAACGAATACTAGGAAGTGTGGTATATTGAATAGAGTACCTGCCTTGGAGTCAGGAAGACCTGGGTTTAAATCTCACCTTAGGCGTTTACTAGGTATGTCATCCTGGGAAAATCACTTAATATCACTGCCTCTGTTTGTTGATGTGTATAATGAGAGGATTACACCTGATGACTTCTAAAGTCCCTTGCAACTCTAAATCTATGATCCTAAGAATTCCTACCAAGCCTTTAAAGCCTATCTTAGATTGAACTTCTCAGTCAATCAACAAACATTTAAGTGCTTTCTATGTGTTAGGTACTGTGCTAGGAACTGGGAGAATGAGTACAAAGAATAAAATATTCCCCACTTACAAGTAGGTTATATTATAATAGGAAAGAAAACAAGTGCCTATTGTAAGTTTCTACAGGATAGAAAATAAATACAAATACACACACATATATAGATATACTAGTTAAGTACAAGATAGTTTAAGAAAGGGGTGGGGAACTTGTGGTCCTCCAGGTCTTCAAGGGTGACCCTTCGACTGAATCCAAACTTCACAGAACAAATCCCCTTAATAAAAGGATTTGTTTTGTAAAACTTGGACTCAGTCAAAAGGCTGTACCCAAGGACCTAGAAGGCCATATGTGGCCTCGAGGGCACAGGTTACCCACCTCTGGTTTAGGATGAATGGCACCAACAGCTGGGGGAATCAGTCTAGGCTTCATGTAGAAGGTGATACTTGAGCTGTATCTTAGAGGAAGAGAGATTCTATGAGGCAGAGGTAAGAAATTTAATGCGTTCAAGACATAGCTGATAGACAGTTTAGAGAAAGAAGAGAAGGGAACCTAAAGCAGAGCCTTAGAGCACGCCCGTCATTAGAAGCTGTGGTATTGATGATGAGCCAACAAAGTAGACTGAAAAGGAGTGATCAGACAGGTAGGAAGAGAATCCAGAGAAGGAAGAGAATCCAGAGAAAATAGCATCATAATTGCCTAGTCAGGGAGAGAATACCCAGGAAGAGAAGATGGCCAACAGCACCAGATGCAGTGGACACATCAAGAAGGACGAGGACTAAGAAAAGACCTCTATGAAACCTTTCCTGATTCTTCCTCTTACTAAGAGCCTCTCTCCTTGGACCTCACAAAGAACTTTGATTTGCAACTTTCCAATGCTCTTATATAATAGTATAAATTTTCATTATTTGTGTATTTAACCCCTTAATAAAATGTGATCTCCATAAGTGCAAAGTCTTATTTGAACTTTGTATCTGCCCTACCTCCTAGCATAGGGCTCTGCATATAGTAAGTGCTTAATAATTTTAAAAATGAATTCATCATCTAATAGAATCTAGTAACTGTTTTATCAGCTTTAAGTTATTCTTCCACATCTTTTTGAATATGAATGTGAATAAAGGAATGATTATGAGTAAACAAATTTTTGCTATAAAAGCTAGTTGTTGCATCATTTCAGTCGTGTCCAACTCTTTGTGACCCCTTTTTGGGGTTTTCTTGGCAGAGATACCAGAGTGGTTTGCCATTTCCTTCTCTAGCTTGTTTTACAGATGATGAAACTGAGGCAAACAGGGTTAAGTGACTTGCCCAGGGTCACATAGCTACTAAGTGTCTGAGACCAGATTTGAACTCGGGTTCTCTTGATTGTAGACTTGGCACTCTATCCACCACACCACCTAGCTGCTCCATAAAAACTAGCATGGGGAGGTTAATATATTTTAATTCTCCATGGCTACTGAATTTACCAAAACTGGAGTTCAGGAAAATATTGCTTTCTTTCCCTTAAAAGTAGCATCTTTAGCTTCAGTTTACATACTGACTTATCAGTTAGTTGATAAGAGTGTATGTGCTTACTCTGAGTGTACAAATGTATGAACTTACTTTGTAAGAACCAGTAGAACTGCTTTGGCAATACAAAAAGAAGTTACTTCCTGGATATCCTAATGGAGATATTTAAGCAAATAAATAGAAAGTTCAGTGAATAAGAGCACACTGACCTTGACCATCTGAAAATGCTTCCTGACTCTTCTTAATCATTGTATTGACTTACCTAATATATATTGCTGCTCTGTATAATGCTTTAGATGATATTCATATCAATTATAGCATAATAGTAATATCACATATTTTTTCATTACATTATATTAAATAATATATGTTGCTGACAATGGTGCAGGCCCTCATCGCCTCATGCCAGGACTATTGCCACAGCCCTACCTCAAGTCTCCTCCTACTCCAGGTAGTCTTCCACTCAGATGTCAAACCAATTTTCCTAAAGTGCAAGTCTGACCATGTCACCCCCAACCCCACCATAAGCTCTACTAGCTCCCTATTAATCCCCAGGATCAAATATAAAATTTCCTGTTTGGCTTTTAAAGTCTTTCATAACCTGGCTCTTTCCAACCTTTCCAGTCTTCTTATTTTACTTTATTCCTGTCCATTTGCTCTGTGACCCAGTGACACTGGCTCAGGTTGTGGACATTTTCACTGGCTGTCCCCCATCTCTGGAATGCTCTCTTTCATTATCTCAACATTTTTTGACTTCCCTAGCTGCCTTCACATCCCAGTTAAAATCTCAACTTCAGCAAGAAATCTTTCCCAAACACCCTTAATCTTAGTTCCTTCCTTCTAAGCTTATCTCCAACTTATCTCATCTATATCTTGTTTGTACATAGCTGTTGGCCATGTTGTCTCCCCCATTAGACTGTCAGTTCTTAGAGAGCAGAGACTGGCCTTTTTTATCTTCTTTTGGGGAGGGAGAGGGGTATTCTCAGTGCTTAGAGCAGTGCCTGGTGCATAGAAGGCACTTGATAAATGCTTCTTGACTTGCAACAACTAGGTGCATTTTTCAGATTAACTTTTTCCCTTTAAAAATGACCAGAAAAAATAGTTTCTCTATTCATATGGATACATAGAAAATAAAACTAGAAGATCCTGCATTTAAGCCAATTAGTCTTATGTTCAGGTTTAGTGGATGAGGCATAGAAATTAGTGTAACAGGAAAAAGAAAGAGAAAAGACAAGACCTAAACAGTGAAGGACTGAGGACAGGAATATTTTGAATCAAACTTGGAATACAATAACATGTTCTCATCTTTCTTGTCTGTGAGCCAAACAAGATAGGAGTTTGGATGAAACAATTCCCATTACATCTCATTTAGTTTCCAAGGTCTATTTCCAAGGTCTTTTTTTCTAGGCTATAACTAGTCCACAAACAACAGTCCCAAAGTATGTTACCTGAAGTCAAAAGGACCCACTAGTGTTTTCAGTTATGAAATATAAATTAAAAGATAATTGGATTAGATACCAATAATTTTAATAAACTTTTAGGCTAACATTGTTGTCATACATGCTATATCTAGGAACTAGTATTTTAGTGAATATCATAGCAAAATAAAGGGATTTTTAAGAACTTTTGTGGATTATTAAGCACCTAATTCTTCCACTTAATTCTTCAACATGTAAATAAAGTCATCAGAGGTACAAAAAATGTCCTGGCATCCTGACACATTTCTTAATGAGTTGAGGTAGTGGTGGTGAGGAAAGGACATGAAAAAAAATTCCTAAAACTTTATACAGAAGATATACACCAAAACACTGTTGTTTTATACTTTGTGAATATACAGTCCAACTCAAATGGGAGAGAGGGAATATTCAGCCTCTTATTCTGAGGCGGCATTGTGTAGTGAAACCAGTGCTAAATTTTGGAGTCAAAGGAACTGTGTTCACAACTCAGTTTTGCCACTTAATACTTATTTGACTTTAGGCAAGTCACAACCTCTTTGGGCATCTGTTTCCCCTAGGTACGATAAGGAAGAGGGAGTAGGCTAGATAATCTTAAAGGTCCATCCTAATTCTAAATTTATAATCCTACTAAGGAATGAAGAACAGTGAGATATCTCATCATCTATAAAACAGTGTTAAAATCTTAAGATTTTAATCTTAAGATTTTGTCCAACTCTGTGTAAGATTTGTGCAAGTATACCTTTTTTCTTTTGGAGGGGGAAAGGCAGGGCAGTTGGGGTTAAGTGACTTGCCCGAGGTCACACAGCTAGTAAGTGTGTCAAGTCTCTGAGGTCTGATTTGAGCTCAGGTCCTCCTGACTCTAGGGCCAGTGCTCTACTCACTGCCACCTAGCTGCCCCATAGGTATACCTTAGATGTATTGCAGGTTCAGTTCCAGACCACTGCAATAAAGCGAATATTGCAATTAAGCAAGCCACATGAATTTTTTTGTTTCCCAATGCATATAAAAATTGTGTTTAAAATTGAAGCATACTTTTTAAACTTTATTTTTATTGAGGGCTTTTTGTCTATGTTTTCTTTCAGAAAATGACTAATATGGAAATGTTTTTGCATGGCTATACATGTATAACCTATATAGAATTGCTTGCCTTCTCAATGGGGGGTGTGTGGGGAGGGAGGAAGAGAGAGAATTTGGGACTCTAAATGAATGTTAAAATTGTCTTCACATGTAACTGAGAAAAAGAAAATGATAATTTTTTAAAAATTCTGTTTATACTATACCATAATCTATTAAATATACAATAGTATTTTGTCTAAAAGAACAATGTACATAACAATTAAACATTTGTTGTTGTTTTTCAGTTGTTCAGTTGTGTCTGACTCTTTGTGACCCCATGGCCCATAGTACAGCAGGCCCTTCGATCCTCCACTATCTCCTAAAGTCTGTACAAGTTCATATTTGTTGTTTTCTTGACACTATCTATCCATCTTATCCTCTGCCATCCCCTTTGCCTTGAATCGTTCCCAACATCGGTGTCTTTTCCAAGGAGTCCCATCTTCTCATCATGTGGCCAAAATATTTAAGCTTTAGCTTCAGTGTTTGATCTGCTAGTGGATAACCTGAATTAATTTATTTGAGTATTGACTGATTTGCCCTTCTTGTTGCTCGAGGAACTCTCAAAAGTCTTCTCCAGCACCACAATTCAAAAGGGTTGAGATTCTGAAGCACTCAGCTTTCCTTATAGTACAACTCTCACAGCTGTGCATTGCTACTGGAAAAATCGTAACTTTGACCATATGGACTTTTGTTGGCAAGGTGATGTCTCTGCCTTTTAGAATGCTGTCCAGATTTGCCATGGCTTTCCTTCCAAGGAGCAAGTGCTGCAGTGCTGTATGCAGTGATCTTTGATCCCAAGAATATAAAATCTGACGCTGCTTCCATTTCTTCTCCTATTTGTAGGAAGTGATGGGACCAGTTACTAAGATCTTAGTTTTTTGATGTTAAGTTTCAAACCAGCTTTTACAGTCTCCTCTTTCACCTTCATTAAGAGGCTTCTTAATTGTTCTTTGCTTTCTGCCATCAAAGTGGTATCATTTGCACATCTAAGATTGTTGATATCTCTCCTGACAATCTTAATTCCAACTTTTGATTCATCCAGCCTGGCATTTTACATGATATACTCTGCATATAAGTTAAATAAAGGTGATACTATACAGCCTTGTCATACTCCTTTTCCAATCTTAAACCAATCAGTTGTTCCATGACTGTTGCTTCTTGAACCACATACAGGTTCCTCAGGAGACAAGTAAGATGATCGGTGCTCCCATCTCTTTGAGGATTTACCACATTTTGTTGTGATCCACACAGTCAAAGAAAGGCTTTAGTGTAGTCAATGAAGCAGAAGTAGATTTTTTTTTCTGGCACACCCTTGCTTGCTCCATAATCCAGTGAATAGTGGAATTTTTTTTAACATTAGAAACACTTTATTGATTAAAAATGCTAACCATCATCTGAGCCTTTAGTGAGTCATAATCTTTTTGCTGGTGGGAGGGTCTTGCCTCTATGTTGATGGCTGCTGACTGATCAGGATGGTGGTTGCTGAAGGTTGGGGTGTTTGTGGCAATTTCTTACAATAAGACAACAATGAAGTTTGCAGGATCGATAGACTATTCCTTTCATTGAACACTTTAGAGGTCATTGTAGGGTTGATAATTGGCTTAATTTCAATGTTGGCTCTCAGGGAATAGAGAGGCCCACAGAGAGGGAGAGAGAGGGGGATGGCAGGTGGATGGATCAGTCAGAATACACACATTTATCAATTAAGTTTGCCATCTTATATGGGGGCAGTTTGTGGCACCCCAAAACAATTACAATAGTAACATCAAAGATCACTGATCACAGACCACCATAACAGACATAATAATGAAAAAGTTTGAAATGTTGCAAAAATTACCAAAATGTGACACAGAGATACAATGTGAGCATATGCTGTTGGAAAAATGGCACCAATAGACTTGCTCTATGTAGGGTTACCACAAACCTTCAAATAATGAAATATCTGTGAAAGCAATGGGTTATCTAAATGTATAGATATGCAATTCATGGGTGAAATGCAGAGCAATCTGGCCCAGCTCTTTTCAAGGGAGACTGTGATTCCATCCTGAGAGAGTGAGTACTGGGCATTTGCTACTTCCCTTATCTATCTTCACAAGGTGTATTGCGTTAGATTAAGATCTGGCTGCCTCCCTCAAATATTGCTGGTCTAGGGGTACAATAGATTTAGAACAAAGGCCTTTTCCCTGGTCATTTTTAAAGAGGTAGCCCTTTGGATTATACTCCACTGCTTAATTCCTTCCCACTAAACACTGGTAACACAAAAGACCATCACACATAGACAATAACAAGTAAATTCACTAATCTAAGCAAACAGCACATTTTTGTTGTTTAGTCATTTCAGTTGTGTGTCTTTGTGACCTTATTGAGGTTTTCTTGGCAAAGATACTATAGTGGTTTACCGTTCTATTTTCTCATTTTACAGATGAGGAAACTGAAGCAAACAGGATTAAGTAACTTGACCGGGGTCACAAAGCTAATGAGTGTCTGAGGACAGATTTGAACTCTAGAAGATAAGTCTTCTGTAATTCAGGCCTGGTACTTTATCCACTGAACCACCCAGCTGCCCAAACAGCAAATAGCAAGCTGAAGTCAGAGAAGTTCTATGGACCAGGATATACCAGAAAATAGATGAGTGAAGGGGCTCTGTATCTGAAAGCAAGAGAGATCTCAGCTCAGACCAAGAAAAAGAACCCTGTCTTTCCCAAAGAGTTCTCTCTCTTCCTCCCTCCTTCCCTCCCTCCCTCTCTCTCTCTCTCCATCCCCCCCCTCCCAACTCTGATGTTTCTAGAAAAGAAAGCTAAAAATCAGGGACATATTAAGGAGCCAAATTACCCTACATATCTGCAGCTTCCAAAGTCCTTCTCTCTCCACATGCCTGTCCCAAAAAATTTCTTGACCCATTCATGTTTCTCTCCCAAGCATCCCTGGAACCAACTTTACTTCTTCCATATGTACATAGCCACTTCAGCATTCTCTCCACTAACCTCTCCATAATTAGAGCTGAATATAAAATATCTCAGGCTTAGTTGGAAGCCTCATTATCAATAAAAAAGCAGTGAGGGAGTGGGGTCTAGTGTATATATAATATTAAATTAGGGATCAAGAAACCTAGTTTTAGTCTTCTATGATTTTAGTGATTTTCTCTATAACCTCAAGTTAATTACCAAATACTCTCTTCCTTGCTTATTAAAATGTAGTAGTGAAGAGTAAAGACTTCACAATGCTATTACTTGGATTAAATTGATAATGTGCCTAGCATTCGAGCTTCTCGAATGAAAGATTCCATTTAATTTCCTTTTTTTTATTCACCTCTGGAAGTTCTTATGGAGGAATCAGTGTGGTGTGGTCATTAAAATGCATTGTACTTTGGATCTGTAGACTTGGGCTCCAAACAACCTTCCTTCAGAACTTATCGACTGTGATTCTGTGTGACCACAGGCAAAACCCTTAAGATCCCTCCTTTATTTTATGCTATGCAATAGATATTACGGTAAGCTCTGATTATCCCAGGTACTTTCTGCAACTTGACCTTTAAAAACAGTAGACAAGAGATCCAAGAGAAAGCCAGGTTCCATAGCCCCAATTCTTCACATTCCAAGTCACCACAGCCTGACATTAATACTCTTGTATTATATCACATTACAAAATACATCTTTTCCTACTCTTTTTGTGCTGGCATTTGCCTGGCCTGAAAGTTGCTGTTATTAGCATATAAAAGATATAGAACAAATACACTTTATCTTCTAGTCCATGTAAAGTACATTTTCTGCATGTTATGGGAGTTAGAGCACGGTATTGAGGTTGGGAGAAGAAGTAGAAGTATTCAACTTAATTCAACAGATATTTTTAAGCACTAACAGGGAGACTGAGGCTGCTAGGTTGCACAGCACATAGAGAGCTAGACCTGGAGTCAGGAAGGCCTGAGTTCAAATCTATCTCATACACTAGCTTATTAGTGACCCTGGCTAAGTCTTTTAACTTCTCTTCCCTCAGTTTCCTCATCTATGAAGTGGGAATAATAACACCTACCTCCCAGGATTACTGCGATGAGAAAACAAGACAAAATTTGTAAAGCACTTTTACAAACCTTAAAGTACTACACAAATGTTAGCTATTATTATTAGAAAGAATATTTCATTTGGAATCAGAAGATCCATGTCTGAATCCAAGTTTTGCTGCGTATTGTGTGTGTAACGTTGGACTAGACATTTAGCCTTTGCGAGCTTCAGATTCTTCATCTGGAAAATGAGAGGGTTGGACTAGAAGACTTTTGAGGTCCCTTTCAGCTCTAAATCTATGATCCTGTCTCTCTGAGCCTCATTTTCTTCATCAGTAAAATGGAATTAGGAATACTTAAAGTGAAGTAGGTATCCAACACTGTGATACCAAGGAATTGGCTGTAGGTCAGGCTATCTATCACAAAAATGATAGTCTATAATAGTAGCTAGCGTTTATGTAATGCTCTAAAGTTTGCCCAGAGCTTTACAAATATTCTCTTATTATTATTGTTTATCATTATTATTATCTATTTTGTTATTATTTACAACTCTGGGAGGTAGATGCTATTATTATTTCCCTATTTTATTTTATTTTATTTTTAATTTTTAAAAAAATTTTTAGTTTACAACACTTGGTCCTACCTAATTTTGAGTCCCAGATTTTCTTCCCTCCCTCCCCCTCTCCCTCCCCAAGACGGCACGGAATCCCATATATCTTCCACATATAACTTTGCGTTGAATTAATTTACACACTAGTCAAGTTGTGGAGAAGAATTATGAACAATGGAATGAATCATGAGAAAGAAGAAATAGAACCAAAAAAACGCCCAAAAACAAAAACAAAAGAGAGAAAAAAAGAGGGAAAAAAAGGCAAGCATAAAGTGTGCCTCAGTCTGCATTCAAACTTCATAGTTCTTTCTCTGGATGTAGACAGTATTCTCCATTGTGAGTCTGTTGGAGTTGTCTTTGCACCATGTGTTGCTGAGAAGAGCAAAGTCTGTCAGGGTTAGTCCTCACAGAGTCCATATATCTGTGGCTGTGCACAACGTTCTCCTGGCTCGGCTCTGCTCACTCAGCATTATGTCATGTAGGTTTTTCCAGGTTGTTATGAAGTCTGTATCATCACCATTTCTTATAGCACAATAGTATTCCATTACCTTCATATACCACAGCTTGTTCAGCCATTACCCAATTGATGGGCATCCCTTTGATTTCCAATTCTTTGCAACCACAAAAAGAGCCGCTATAAATATATGGGTCCTTTTCCCACTTGTGTGATCTCTTTGGGATACAGCCCTAGAAGTGGTATTGCTGGGTCAAAGGGGATGCACATTTTTGTAGCCCTTTGGGCATAGTTCCAAATTGCTCTCCAGAATGTCTGGATCAGTTCACAACTCCACCAGTAATGTAATAAAGTTCCAATTTTCCCACATCCTCTCCAGCATTTATCATTTTCCTGTTTTGTCATTTTAGCCAGTCTGACAAGAGAGATGTAGTTATTTCCCCATTTTATAGATGAGGAAACTAAGGCATACAGAGGTATAAGTGGCTTACTCTGGTTCACATGGCTACTAAGTGTCTTAGGCTGGATTTTAGTCATGTCTATCCTGCCTCCAGGCTCAGGGCTTTATCCACTGCCCCACCTAGCTGTGTCAACATGATGTATCATAAAGAAATGGAAATACATGACAATCATTATGATGGATATGCATGGGATAAATTCTCCCCTAAAACAGAAGAGGATAGCAGAATGGATTAGAAAGAATAATCCAACAATATGTTCATAAGAAACACACTTGAAACATATTCATACTGAGTTAAAATAAAGCATCAGAGAAGAATGCTTCTATAGAACTAAAAAATAAAAAAAAAACTAGTTGTAACAATCATGATTTCAGACAATGCTGCAATAAAAATAGACATGATAAAGAGATAGGAAAACCACATTGTACTTAATGGCACTATAGATAATGAATCATTATCAATTATACATGTATATATGCATATGTATAATTATATACATACATGCACACTGAATGACATAGCATCTAAATAGTTAAAGGAAAATTTAATTGAAATTTTTTTCAATTAGAATTTTCAATCAGAAAGAAATAGACAATAAGTAATGGAGGAGTTAGTGCACCCCTTTCAGATTTAGACAAATCTAGCAAAGAGATAAATAAGAAATAATTTAAGGACCTGAAAAGAACTTTAGAAAAATTAGAGATGATATCTATGACAATTACTGAATGGGAACAAAAGGAGTTTGCATATTTCTAAGTTGTGCAAGATACCTTTATGAAAACTAAACATTTACTAAAACGTAAAAATGTTGGAACCAAATGCAGAAAAACCATTCTAAATGTCCTTTACTTACTACAATGCAGCAAAAAAAAAATTCAATAAAATGCTAGTAAGGAAAGGATTAAAAACTAACTGGAAACTAAATAACTTAATCTTAAAGAATTGGTGTATCAAAAAAAAATCACAGAAAAAATAGAAAATTTCCTCAAAGTAATTGACAAGAATAAGACAACATACCAAATTTACGGGCTGCAGCAAAAGCATTCTTTGAGAACATTTTATATCTCTATATGATTTCATCAACAAAAGAGAGAAAGAACAAATCAATCAATTGGATTTGCAACTAAAAGAACTAAAAAGCAACAAATCAGATCCCTACAAGTTAACACCAAAGTAGAAATTCAGAAAATCAGACAAGATTAATCAAATTCACAACAAAAAATTCCATTGAATTGATACATTTGAGTCCATGTTTCTTGTCTCCAAATCTAGTGCTCTTTTCCAGAGCATCTTTCTGTCTTTAGTTATGAGGCAAACTTTAAGAATAATCAATAACAAGAAACTATTGTACATTGTACAGAAAGTTCTGAATTTGTGAAGATGCAAGAAATGTCTTTGTTAACAATACTTTTTTTGAAAATTCTTGTATTTAAGAAAGGAGTCACATTTTTTTTTTTTGCTATGATAATAAAATGGTATGTCATCTCTGTTTAATGTATTTGGAAAATACTCTGCAAAAAAAACAACAACAATGATCTGGTAATGAATTGGGCAGAGAAGAAGATATGGGTTGAATTATGAGGTTTTATGTATGTAGAAGGTAAGGGAGGTGGCACAGTGGATAGAGTGCTGGGCCTGGAGTCAGGAAGACCTGAGTTCAAATCCAGCCTCAGATACGTCCTAGCTATGTGACTCTGGGCAAGTCATATAACTGTTTTTGCTTCAGTTTCCTCATCTGTAAAATGAGCTGGAGAAGGAAATGGCAAACCATTCTAGTATCTTTGACAAGAAAACCCCAAATGTGGTGACAAAGAGTCAGACATAATGTAAGCAGAATGGCCTTTGTTTTCTTTGAATGACTCAGCTTACCTCATTGAGCCTCTGGACGCTGTGGCTTGCTCTTCCGGGGCAGGAAGCCCAGAGAGCATGCCAGGAAGCAGAAAACTTCCTGTGTGATGAGTCATGGGGCTGGCTGAGGGGAGGTGTTAACGTCTACGCTAGGGGGAGGGGCCAACTCAAGAACCAATCGGCCCTGATCATTCAGGCGGCGCTTGATGATGTCAAAAACTCTATAAGAGGGGAGAGGACATCTTGAAGCTCTCTCTTTCCTTTTCCAGTTGGTGTGGGAAGCAGCGGCAAGCAAGCGTGACTCTGGGCCAGCCCTTGCTCTCGGGCCAAGCCCAGATGTTGGTAACTATGAATTGTATTGGGTCTGTCTGTTGATATTTGTAATTTGTTTGTATTTTGGTTTTGAGGTTCGGGGTGCTGGTTTGTTTTCCCCCAAACTAAATGAATGTTTTGAACCTCAGGGTGCTGGTTTTTTCCCCTGAAGTAAGTCAATGAATCTGTATTTGGTCTGTCTCTTGATGCTTGTCTATATGCTCCCCTGAACTAACTGAATGCTAACTGAATGCTGGCATTTTCCCCTGAACTAAATGAATGTTGTCTGTATGCTAAGTGAATGCTGGATTAAAGTAAGCTGGTCAACCCCTTCACCGTGCTTTCCTTGTTTAAGCAGATAAAAAGAACCTGTGCTTTCCTGGCGTCCCAGCAGCCTCCTGGGTACCGGCTGTGGGGGAGGGATCTTACGCCCCCACCGAAGCTGCTAGCTGGGTTGTTAAAACACATAACTGAAACAAATGAACAACAAAAATGTAGGTAGAACTTATTTCAAAATCTCAACTATTTGAATTTGGTGAACTGTACAATTATATTTTGTAAAATGCAATAAATTAGCTAAGATGCAGAAAAAAAAAATTGGCAGTATCCGTTTCCTCATCTGTAAAATGAAGGGGTTGCTCTTTATTAATCAGGGGTCCTTTACCTGGGATCCACAAATAAATTTCAGGGAGTGCATAAATTTGGATGGGATAAAAATTACATCTTTTTGGTTTCATTTGTAATCCTATGAATTATATGGTTACATTTATAATCTTTTAAAAATTTTATTCTTTTAAAGACATTATTCTGAGAAGGGGTGAGTAAATTTCACCAGGCTGCCAAAGGATTCCATAATACAAAAGAGGTTAAGAACCCCAGGTTTAGATGATCTCTTAGGTCCTTTTTAGCTGTGAATCTTAGATCCTAAGTCTGGCACCATGTGAATACATATTCATCATTAAAACAGAAACATTTTCCATTTCCACCAGGCCAATACTCCTACCAGAAAATACCAATCAATCAACAAGCATTACTAAGTCCCTACTGTGTTCTAGGCACTGTGCCAGGCAATAGGGATAGAAATAATGAAACAACTTAGTGATTTCTTCATTCATTTTAATATATAATCATTGTGTAATCTGTGAAATGTTTTATGAACTGATACTATAATAAATCTGATATAATTAAAGAATCTGTAGTTTTTATGATCACAGGGTTGTTCAGCTGACTAATATAGAAAATGAATTGGATAAGATGATCTTTAAGGTTCTTTCCAGTTCTGCAATTCTTTGGTTATAAGAGCAACTTAGAATGGAATGGAATGATGGGCGTGTGAATAACAAATAACTTTTTCTACATTGCTGGATAACTGGAGGACACTATGGTCCCACTCTCCTAGGACTGTCTGGTTATATAACTCTGGTACCCTTAAAATATGAAGCACACCTAGTTAGTTCTAGTTAAATCTGGCTGTTGAAGATTCTTCAGCAAGCTTGCCCACCCATAAGGCACACAGGTAATTCTACCTTTTTCATCCTGAATAGGCCTTCCTGGTTAATATGTAGAAATTCCCCTTTTGCTGTTGGTCTGTGACAACTGATCCCTTTGCCCACAGGCTACAGGACAGAAGCTACAGCAGATCCTTTGTCTAAAAACCCTACATAAACCTAGGCCCCAGCCAGCTCTCTAGACCAACACCCTGTATGTTGCTGCATGGATTAATGGCAGCAGTAGAGGCCACACCATACCTCTTCTATACTGTCCTCGGATGCATTTGGCTCTATCTATAAACCATTCTACAAGTGCTGGAGCCAGCTTGTACTGGGGGAGCCAATTGTTAAATTTTCAATATAAGCATTTACACCTTGAATTTGACAAATGATGGCGCTTAAATTATTGTCCTGTTGATTATCTAGATTTAAGAAAGTGATGGGAAAAGTGTTAATAATGCAGATTAAATTTAAAAGTGTGTCTTGCCTACAGCACCCCACCCCCAGCCTTTTGTTAAACATATGTGTGCAAGTCACTAATTCTTCTCTGAGTAGCTTGCCCTTTACCAGAATTTGCATTACAATTGCCTCACTTTTAAAAAAGCATTTTGACTTAATCTTTTTTGTGTGTGTCTTGGATCTCTTTGACAATCTGATGAAGTCCATAGACCCCTTCTCAGAAAAATGTTTTTAAATGCATAAAATAAAATATGGAGGATTAAGAAAGAAATTAATTAAATTGAAATAAAATTATAAAAAAAATTTTTTTTAGAAACCAAGTTCATAGACCCCTCCCCCTACCTTGTTAAGAACCATGGCTCAGAGGGTTTTTATTAGAATTTTTTTCTATTCCTCTCCTGAGCTTCATATTAAAGAGGTATCTAAAAAGCAAAGAATTGCCTCTGTTATTGGATTATTGGAGAGCTTTTAAAGTACCTGGATTTATAATTTAGAAAACATTAACTCTAATTCTTGTACTACACTAAAGAATTTTGGATAGTGGAATTATATAGACTGAGTTCGAAGGAATCTGAGGGGTTCCATAGCCAAACCCTAAACCTCTGCTATAGCCAAAAAATTCAGTTAAAAACAAACATTTATTATCATTCCAGTGATAAGTGAGCTCACTACCTCCTGAGTTAGCCTGTTCCATTTCTAGACAGACCTAGTTATGAGGAAGTTTCCTTTTATTAAACTTAAATTATCCTCCTTGCAACTTCTACCAGTTGATCCTAGTTCTACCCTCTGTGGTTTAAAAAAAAAAAGGCCTAATACCTATTTGAAGATCATCTCCCCGCCTCTTCTTTAGTTCTTGAAACTAAACATGTCCATATCCTTCAAATGGCCTTTGTATGGCCTAGTCAGGTTCCTTCAATATCTTGGTCATCCTCTTTTGATACATCCTACTTATCAATGGCCCTTCCAAACTTCAGCGCCCACAACAACACGTAGCATGTAGTTTGACTAGGGTAGAGTACTGTAGAATGATTGTCTCATTCATTCTGAATACTATGTCTTTTCTTGCCATTTCATATCATATATTTATAGCAACCCAGATTCTCAGTGTAAATCTATTTAATTTCCACCAACAGGAACCCATGACATATTATACATTTATATTAGTGTGTGTGTGTACACACATATTTTAAAAATTAACATATCCTTCATGTTGGAGAGTCACCAGGCACATAGAGTATCAGTTAAATTTTGGACAGTACCACATTTATTTCTGTTTATGCTGCCACCCAGAATCCTTGGAAGAATCCCCTAACTAGACAGTCAGTACCCTGGCACCAATACTTGCAAACACATTAGCCAGAATACATGGAAAGACAATTGTACACTCTTTAGGTATATGACGGCACCTCCCATTCCCAGAGTCCCACATCAAGATTTACAGCTTCACTAACAGTCCTAGGGTGCTCTCTTTGTGGTAAGTCACTGTGCCCATGGATAATGATCCAACTGGGGTTCTCTGCTGCTCAGCTAGCAACTTCTTTCACAGGCGTCTTCTTGCAGTATCTTCTCATATATGTCTTCTGACAGCGATTGGGGGATAGCAGTTCCCCGCTACGGTTAACCTTGGCTCTAACCTTGGTGAGGTTAAGTGGCTCCTCTCCTGTCCCAGCTGAGGTTACAGCTCTTCCCAGTCCAGGGATTTCTCCTTAACATACCTCATGGAGGAGAGAGTCTAGAGAATGTGACTTTGAGAAGTGACATACCCTTCATCCTTTAAACTAGGCCTTTTCAAGTTCTCCACTCCCATGCAACCTAGCTAATGGGAAAATCTTTAGCACAAATTTCTTGAAGCAGTAATCAAAAATCCTGATTCATCGTCCTCTGATACCAGGAATGACACCAGGAATGTCCTCTGCTGGAGGCAACACTTCTCATTCATTAGGGGCAGACCTTGCACAAGCAATCCTATTCTCCTCCTGTTTATTCTCCTTAAGCACTTGGGTAGAATTATTCAAATCACTCAAGGCTATCTGCTATCTGTACTCGTTATCAGCTCTACCTCCAGTAGGGCCTGTATTTAGCAGTTCCTAAAGCTTGCAAATATACAAGTTAACTGTTTAGGGAAAAAGAGGAAAAAAGAAAGATGACCATCTGAACCAACCAACTCTTACCTGATCAATAATCAATAGTCCCTTCTACAACATCCCCAACAATTAATCATCCAACTTCTTCTTGAATTTACACATACACATACACACACTCACATACCTTATTATAATGCTTTTCTTTGGGGTGAAATAGCATCCATAAATAAAAATTTATTTCTGGATACTGAAGTAACAAAAGGTCCTCATAAGAAGGAGACCTTACTTACAGCCTGGATCCCTGAGGAGGGTATTATATCAAGGCATCTCTCAGTCTGTGTGTATGTATGTGTGTATGTTTGTGTGTGTGTGTGTGTGTGTGTGTGTGTGTGTGTTTATCCTGTGTCTGTGTCTGTTGCCCCAGCCTATACTGAGATCACAGTCACAGAATCTGAAAGTTGGAAGGATCTCAGCAGCCATCTGGTCCAAAAGGAATTCCCACCATTGCATACCTGACACATAGCCATTCATCATCTGCTTGCAGACCTCCAGAGATGAGGAAGCCATCCCCATTTAAGGCAGCCCATTCCACTTGTGGATAGCTCTTCTTTAGGATATTTTCCCCCTGACTTTTAGCTTAAATTTCTTTCTTTGCCACCTTCACCCATTGCTCCTACCCTAGTTTATTCTTCAGGGACCAAACAGAACAAATCCAATCTCCCCTCCATATGACAGCCTTTTAGATATTTGAGGACTGTTGTATTCCCTCAGACTCTTCTCTCCTTTTCTTCAATCACTCCTTATAATACAAGAGATTTGAAAACCATCATAATTATAGTTGCCCTCTTCTGGACCCCCTCAAAATTATCAAAGGGCTTCTTAGACTGTGGTGTCTAAACTGAACACAGTGCTCTAGCTGAGGTCTGATGAGGATAGCATCCTGTGGGGCTATGACCCTCCAATTCCAGGGAGCTATGCCTCTTTAAATGAAATCTGAGATCACATTTTTTTTTTGGTTGTGTGTGAGGTAAATAAAATGTGAAGACTTCACAAGGAAGATATGTATAAATATAAATCTATATCTATACTAAGAAATGTTTAAAAATCAAGAAATAGGAAAGTGAAAAAAAAATTCTGAGGCTGTGAGAGTCTGATGGCTCAACCTCTGGGAAAGTTTTTTCTTCTGGTTCTGGTTTAAAGATTTGCTCAGTAAGAATAGGGTCACTATGACCTGCTTTCCTTTACTATAAAAGTACTGTAAGAGAATGGAGAGGGTCTCCCCCTCCCCTTACCCTATTCTCCTTCTTTAGATTTATAGATGTCACCTCAGTTGTAATCATTAACTAAGGGAATGGGAATTGGAGTTTCTGTGCCTCAGTTTCCTGGTTCTTTGTCTAGCTTTTGCACTCAGATTGTAAGCCCACCTCCCAGCCAATGGTGAGAAGGGTCAGAGGTGGGCAGGAATTCTCTTGTGTTAGGTATAATTATGGGTGTCTTGTTCCTTGTAAAGCGCCTTAGTTGCTGGATTTGTTCTAGCGGGGGATGCCCAATTCTTGAGAATTGAATAAAATTTATTTCTGTTCCCACCCTGAGATGGCTCCTTATTATAAATTTAATTAGTGAGGGTCTTTCATCCCACACAGTTGCCAAGTCAAAAACTGCTGGTTAATATGGAATCCATAGCCCACTAATACTTAACAGATCTTTTACAACTTCAGCAATTGCTGTCTAACCATGCTTCCCTCATTTTGTGCTTATGAAGTTGCTTTTTTGTACCCAACTATAAAACTTTATATTTGTCTTCCTTTGGGCGATTCATTTTTCCTCTAGAGCAAAGAATGTATTATGGGACTCTAATGTATGCATGACTACATAGAAGGAAATGTGTCCATTTTCAGATAGGTGCCTATATCTGTAGAGAAACAGCTCCCATCCCAGTACAGAGAATCATTTAAAACCATCCGAAACAAATGCCAAGATGTCAAGATACTTTGAAATGGAGCTATATAATACAAATTTACCTCTGACTTACATTAAACAGAATGAATCTATTGATATTCAGTAAGAATCAACCAACCTGACCTTTCCTACTCCTCCCCTATCTTCCTTCCTTCTCAGGTTCAAATCTAGCCTCAGATACTTACAAGCTTTATTACCTTGGGCAAGTTCCTTAACTTCTGTTTGCCTCAGTTTCCTCATTTATAAAATAGGAATAATAATAGCACCCACCTCTCAGGGTTGTTGTGAGAATCAAATGAGATATTTGTAAAGTACTTGACACAGTGTCTGGCACACACAATATAAATAAAAATGCTGGCTATCATACTATAAATGCTATATAAATATTGTTACGAATGCTAGCTAAAATTATCATTTGCTATAAATATTTATGAATAAGGCCTATATTGAATTGGTTTTGAATTATTTATAATCTTTTTTGCTCCTAGGAACATTTCATTGATGAAGAGTCTGAAGATGGTTTTTTTCCATCCTTTCAGTCAATGTGATTATGCCAAAGTTATTTTCAGAAATGAAATATTTGGGGCAAAATCCAAGAAGGTAGCTGATATCTGAGCATAGCTAGATGGTGTGGTAGATAGAGTCATGGGCCTGGAGTCAGGAAAACTCATCTTCGGAAGTTCAAGTCTGGTCTCAGACTCTTACTAGCTATGTGACCCTGGGCAAGTCACTTAACCCTGTTGGTCTCAGTTTCCTCATCTGCAAAATGAGCTGGAGAAGGAAATGGCAAACCACTTTAGTATCTTTGATAAGAAACCCCCAAATGGGGTCACAAAGAGTTGGACCGTGACTGAAAACAACTAAACAAAAACAAAAGCTGATTTCTGTCAGATTTGATACTAATAGAAATAAAATGCCTCAGAAACCAGAGTATCCTGTTTTATCTAGTAGTAGCCCTTGGCTCTATGAATAACCCCCAAATCTGAAGTATTAACAGTACTGTCACTCCTCTGTTTTACATTAAAGAGGACAAAGTGAGTTGTAACCTTTACCAAATCCCTCAAGGTTGCTTAACTTAAGCACACTCCAGCTACCTTTGAGTATAATAGTCATGATTAGGCCAAGTAATGATAAGCAGAGGTTGGTTGTACAGAATTCCTTTTGTCTGAGAGGATTTGTCTGATGGATTCCTAAGATGGCCAAGGCAGCTAGGTAGCACAGTAGATAGAATGCTGTGCCTAGAGTCAGGAAGACTCATCTTTCTTGAGTTCAAATCTATCCTCAGACACTTACTAGCTGTGTGACTCTGGGCAAGTCACTTAATTGTTTGCCTCAGTTTCTTCATCTATAAAATGAGCTGGAGAAGGAAATGGCAAATCACTCTAGTATCTTTGCCCAGAAAACTCTCAAGTGGGGTCACATAACTGAAGTGATTCAACAAGTCATTGCAGTTATTTCTGCCTGCTTAGTGGTAGGGTAGTGCTACAGTACTTCTGTGTGGAGGTGGAAGCTGCATTGCCTACATTATATTTGAAGCTCCCATCAGTACCTTCCCATTGCCAGATGAGCGGTAATGCATACTAAATTTAGTCACCTTATTGCTTTGTCAACATAAAAAGGGAAAGTACTGTGAGTTAAGCAATTCAATTTACTTCTTTATACTTAAATTTCTCATATCAAGAAAATCTCTGAAAAAGCTTTCCCAGTGGAGGCTTTGACATGAAAAAGTATAAGTTTTTTTACATGATCCCCCAAAGTTCCTATGAACGACTTTGGTACTTTGCCATATGTTCACATCTGTGGCCTATAAAAGTAAGAAGAACAAGCTGGTTAAATAATAGAAAAGTTGTGACAAAGCTTTTGACCACCCTCAAGCCATGTGAGACTAATTTTGTGTGTTTATCCCCAAATTAAGTGGAATTTGGAATACAAATATTCATGGCAGTGGGAGGAAGAAGAAAAGGAATTCAAGTCCTTTCATCACTGTCTACTTCCTAGAACTTAGGCTATTCAATATGGTATTGGAGTAACAAAAATACTTAACTGTCATTGGCATTTTGACAAAAGAAAATTGAATGACAAAGAGGAAATATATTCATCATTCAGTATTCTGGGGATAGAAGGACAAAAATAAGTGAAACAGTCTCTATTCTCAAGGAGCCAACATTCAATTGGATATTGCTAACCTGATGGTTAATTATTATTTGGGGACTAAAAGGAAAGGGAATAAGCGTTTATTAAGCACCTACATAGTCCCAGGCACTGTGCTGAGCACTTCAAGAATAGGACCTCATTTGATCCTCTCAACATCTCTGTGAGGTAGGTGCTATGACTACCATTTTATAGTTGAGGAAATGGAGACAGTCAGAGGTTAAGTAATTTGACCAGGATCACACAATTAATGCCTGCATCTGTATTTGAATTCAGGTCTCTCTGACTCCAGGGCCAGGACTTTATCCTCTGAACTATCTTGCTGCCTCTAAAAATTAGTATGTTCCATGTTTTGGGTTACCCACTTTCCTAACCCCAAAGAATGTGGTTGAATAATTGTAAATACAAAAAAGTAAGTACAAGTAAAAATAAATTAATCATTCCTGAAGTTTTATACATATATACATGTGTATGTGTGCACGCACATGTACATATAGGTATATGTATACATACATATATGTGTGCATATATACATATATGTATATGTGCATATGTACATAATACATACATACATACATACATACATATATATATATGTTTTGGTTTAGAAAACAGGTAAAATATTTTAATCCTAGAGGATCAGGAAAGAAAAACAGAATGAACAGAAACTTTGAATGGGAAATGGGGAGTGTTCAATGTAAAGTATAAAGTGTCAGATTTTTTTTTTTTTTGCTTTTTGGCAGGGCGATTAGGGTTAAGTGACTTGCCTAAGGTCACACAGCTAGTAAGTGTGTGTTAAGTGTCTGAGGCTGGGTTTGAACTCAGGTCCTCCTGACCCCAAGGTCGGTGCTCTACTCACTGTGCCACCTAGCTGCCTCTAAAATGTCAGATTATTAAGAAACTAAACTATTGAGAGACATTCAGAGATAAAATAATTTGGAGAAAAAATGACTATCAACTGCTTTGATAACAATAAATATATAATAATATCAAACAGAAACTGAGAAGCAAATATAGCAGACCAGTACAGACTCCAAATTCATAAGAGCTGGGTTCAAATTATACCTTTGACAGTATTTCTATGACCTTGGACAAAGTATTCAACCTCCCTGAACCTCAGTTTTCTCATCTGTGAAATACGGGTGTTGGGCTAGATCGTCTCCTAGGTCTCTTTCTCCTGTGACTGCCACAGAAGACAATTAAGTATTTTTACCAAGTAGTCTATTGTATGACTTGTCTTTTTTGTACTTCTGTGTGAAAAGAACTAAGAATGGTCCAATACCCTTAAACTTAATCTGGTAGACCAATTTCTTGTGTAGGCCATTTGAATGATAATTTCTATAATACCCATACTGATATTACATGACTTATGTGGGAGCCTACCCACTGCAGAAAGTCAGACCTTATGTACAAATGGTCTGGTGGAAAATGTGCACATTTATTTAAGACAAAGTTCCCTAGCCCATAGATTGGCAAGTGCCAGTAGAGCTTGAAGACTTAAATGAGAGCATTCTTTCTTTCTAATTGTGGCATATTGTCCTCTTGATTCTGCTTTTTTTGCACCATGTCACTTCATAGAATTCTTCTCATTGACTTGTATCCTACTGTCTCACATATCGCCTAACACATCTTAGCAGTTAATAAATATATTGCAAGAAATTAATATTTCTCTCATATTTAATAAATAATTATTGTATTAGGACCAAGGTTTTTCCCCTTTTCTACATCCTCATCCAGAAACCGACAAATATGGGAAATCCTCTTAGAGATTTCCCGGGGCCAAGATCTAATCAGACAATAAAAGAAATTCTAAGTTTGGGCTAATGGGTATATTTCTGCTCATTATGTTTGCTCACACAGGTCTGGGGAAAGGTTAATTCTCCATATTATCAAGAGAGGGGATGTGGAAATTGAGGTCTTTTTGACCAAGATTTGAGTGGCTTGAATCATAATACTCCAAGATCTTTATTTTAATATTGCCCACACCTCCTATTGTGTTAATTAATCTGAGTGATTTCTGTCCCTCAGAAATACCTACTTTTTGAAGGGCGTATAAACTGTGACCCCACCACCATTAGGGGTCTTTAGTCTGAGAGAGATAGCCAAATGACCATCCTTTATTAATAACCTGCTGGCCTTATTAATAAAATGATTAAATTACCAGAAAACTGCATGTTGAAACTTTTTAATCATCACAATATTATTGATTAATATTTCTCTGAATTCTTCATACTTGTAATTTCTTTTTGCATAAACAATGTTTTATTAAATTCATGTTTCACATTTCTTTTAGCCATCCATTGGTCATTGGGTATTCGTTTGGTTTGCAGTTTTTTGCTATTACAAATAATGCTGATATGAATATCTTCATCCCTCCCTCCCCATATTTTCAGTCAGTTGGTAAATCTTGTCAGCTCTATCTCTACCACGTTTATTACATACCTCTACTCATATATCCACCATACTAATTCTTTCCATAACTATTGCAAGGACTTCCTATTTAGTCTATCCCGCCTCATTTCACCTCACTCTAGTTGATCCTCCACACAGATGCCAAAGTGATTTTCCTGAAGCCCAGATTTGACTAGTTCACCCTCCTACTCATTAAACTCCAGTGGTTCCTTCTAGGAGCTAACTCTTCTTTGACATTTAAAGCTCTTCACAACCCGGCCTCTCCCTACTTTCCCAGTCTACTTACACATTACTTTCCTCCACAGTTTCTGTGATCCAGACATAGTAGTCTACTTGCCATTGCTCATATAGGACATTCCATCCTTTGTTTCTGTACCTTTGTGTTGGCTGTCCTGGCTGTCCGCCGTATTTAGAATGCTTTCCCTCTACACTTTTGTCTTTCAGAGTTCCTAGTTTCTTTCAAGATTCAGCTGAAATGCCCTCTTTGTCAGGAGACTTTTACTCATACCTCCAGCTTCTTGTGCCTTCTCCTCCATAATTACCTTGTGTCTGATTTGTAGATTACTCGTATAACCAATATATGTATATATTATCTTCTCCATTAGAATGTAAGCTCCTTGAGGGCAAGGATGGTTTTGCATTTTTCTTTGATCTTGAGCACTTAAGGAAGAGTCTGGCACATAGCAGGTGCTTAAAAAGTGGTGGTTGATTGATATACAGGATCTTCTTGTGATATGCTTGCATATATACATAAACACATATATACATTTATACACACACACACACACACTCAACTTTGCTGCCTCAGTGATAAGGTACACTTGTAGACAAATCAAACAGCAGGACAAGAGCAAGACATTGATTACAAAAGGATAAGTTTTAATTTAACCACAGATACACAGTAAGGAGAGAGAGAGTAATACTTAGTATTGTAGACTCTTGTATGTAGGTCAGTGGGCTAAAAGATCTGAAAGACTTTATTTTAATTTAAAAAAAATTTGTATTTACTTAGAAGCATTCAGAATGTCAACAAAACAACTGCAACTTTTCTCTCTCTTTTTTTTTTTGCACTTACAGAGTAGTATTAAGTTAATGGAACAACAATTATTTCATATACTGCATCAAAGACAACTGAAAATGATAAGGAACTACATCCCCGTATATAATTAATATATAATATATAATTAATTTATGCCATGCACCAAGAATCTGCTTTAAGTATGCATGCCAATTTACCTCCCCTATACTGTATCAGGCAAGATTAGTGACTACTGAAAATATAAAAAAAGATCTCATAGAGTTCAAAAATAAAATTTACACAGCCTCACATTTCAATTTTTTTCTCTAGAAGGAATGAGTTCTGTACAGAGGGGCTAAATGCTTTATAGATAAAACTGCTCTAGAACTAACTTATTCATCATCATCATCTTCCTCTTCCTCATGTTCATCCCCCTTCTCATCTTCATCTTCCTCATCTTCTTTCTCCTTCTTTTTCTTGCTATTCTTAGCTTTGAGAACACCTCCCTTTTTAGGTACATCACGTTTTCCTTTTTGCCTTGTATGGAGTGATACCCTTTTTATATTTTTCCTGCAGCACAGCTTCTTTTTTTTTCATTAGGTTCCTTGTCATCTGCAGTAGTATTTTATTCTGCATTTCTCTCAATTTTTTCTTTTGCCACATCTCCAATAGAAAGACTGGGATGCTTTTCTTTGATTTTTTGACAATACTCAGAACAGAATAAGAAAAATGCCTAAGGAAGCCTCTTTGAATCATTGGTATTCTTAAATTTCTTTTTTTGTTTCTCCTTTTAGGTGATATGTAGGTTTTCATTTCTCCTTCATAATGAGCCTTATCAACTTTTGCCATATCTTCAAATTTACCTTTCTCTTTAACAGACTTTGTCTTCCATCTTTCTGAGCATTTAAAAAAATTTCTGAGCATCTGGGTGCTTCTTCTTGTGTTCCTCTGGGCAGGTTTGAACAAAGAAGGACTATGAAGATTTGCCCTCTCAGCTTCTCAGGATTACTTTTGCCCATTGTTGACTAGGTTCCCCCAGTGTCACACAGAGTAGCCCAATATTGTCTGGCTCTTACTTGCCCTGGCACTGTCTCTATGGAGCTGAATGTACTGCAGTGGCTGAGAGCGCCAGCCAGACGCCAAGATCTGAAAGACTTTTAAAGGAATAGAAGCTCAACCCCTTCACCCTTTCACCCCCCCCCCCCCCAGAACTATCTGACATCTTTTTTCCTTGATTCGTGGGTATTTCAAAGAAAATCTAATTTGGTTTCCTTTTCATAATTGTTATTTTGTAGGAGGTTGTATATCCCTGTATGAACTTTTGAGAAGGTCTGCAGATAGAAAAGTGTTTTTCTATAGTTTACTACTAAAGTGTATATAGGTAAAATATTTAACAAAATCACAGAATATTGAAGGTGGAGGGGATTTGAAAATCATTTAATTTAAGCCACTCATTTTGTAGCTGAGGAAATGAGGCTGAGTGAGCAACTTGAAAAAGTCTGTATTAAGAAAATATGTCACTCATCAAATATAACTGTCTAAGCTAGGGGACTTATATTCTGAGATCCTAAGGTAAGTTTATTGGGCTTTTGTGCGAAATCAATTCATATTATCCAACTTCAACTGGGCTTTCATTGCACCAAGGCAAAATCTTTTACTTCTCTTTAATTGATTTATTAAGGGCAGCTAGTTGGCACAAGGGTCAAGTGCTGAGCCTGGAATCAGGAAGACTGATCTTCCTGAATTCAAATCTGGCCTTAAATACTTACTAGTTATGTGACCCTGGGCAAGTCAGGAAAACATAGGTTCAAATCCAGCCTCAGACACTTACTAGCAGTATGACCCTGGGCAAGTCATTTAACCCTGTTTGTCTCAGTTTCCTCATCTGAAAATGATCTGGAGAAGGAAATGGAAACCATTCCAATATCTTTGCCATGAAAATCCTAAATGGGGTCATAGAGAGCTGGACACAACTAAAAATGACTAACCAACAAACAGCAAAAAATTGACTATCTCACTCCCCACAGAAGCTATTCTAACCTTCCTTCCTCCTCATGTCTCCCACGACATGACCTCCCCATCTGAGGATCCTGCCTCTAACTTTACTAAGAAAATTAAAATATTGGAAACTCCCTCTTTTCTCTTCTCCATCTAAAACCCCCTAACAATAATCATTCCCCACTCTTCTCCTTTTTCCCATTCTCCATATAATTGCCCAAGTGATTTTCTTTAAGCCCGGTCTGATCATGTCTTTCCCCCCTACTCAGTACAGCCCAGTGACTCTCTATTGCCTCTAAGACAAAAGTATTAATTCTTCTGTTCATAATCTGGCCCCAGTCTATTTTTCTAGCCTCAATGTCATTGCTTCTCCTCCCCTGCATCCTGTGATTCAATCAAACTTGCCTCCTCTCTATTCCTCACACATGATACTCCATCCATGTCTCTTCATCTGTCTCCATTCCTGGAATGTGTTCCCTTGTCATTAAATCCTTCTATTCATACAAGGAACAGCTCCAACACTCGCTTCTACATGATCCCCCAGTGGCTAGTTTCATCCACCTGAAACTTTCTTGTATTTAAGTAGTTCATGTTTATTTTTATTTATTTTCTTTATGTTTATTCTATATAAACCTACACATGTCCTTGTTATTGTGTAAGTTCTTTGATAGAAGGATTTATTTAATATTTTTGTACTTTGTACACCAATGTCTAGCACAATGCCTAGAATTCTATAAGCATTTGAAAAATGCTTGCTGATTGATTGATTTAGGATTTGGACAGTCTTGAGATTCTTTCTGTTTAGTTCTCCTTTCCTCTCCTCCAGTCTGACTATATTTTAACAGGGAATTGTCATTAGCAGAAATAGAAAGCAAACAAATATATAACTCTAGTTTAGAAGATCCCCAAAGCTTTTGAGATTATATATAGGAATCAGGCCAGCTACTCCTTTTAGAAATAAAGTTTATCTAAGGTAACTTTTTTTTCTACTGGAAAATCAAGTTTCTGTTATCTGGCTGTTAGAGCAGCCTTGAAATCAATTAAATAGCTTGAAGAGGCCGTGTTGTTTTGTTTTGCCCTTTAAAAAGTGAGCTTTAAGTAAAACAAATCTGTTTCTGAAAATAAGCAGAATCACCAGCTGGAAAAACACTTAAAAGGCAAGAGAGAGGTCACGAGCCTGAGTTATCTCTGGCCCTTCAAAAAAATAGAGAATTATGTAAGGCAGATGTCATGACTTCTAGCTGTATCAGGTGAGAAGGAAAATGATACACGAAAACTTTTGATAAAACTTTTGATAAAGCTATTTGTAGAGCTCCAACAAAAAAAATGTGAGCAAAGGGAAAGGGCTCTTAGCACCCTGCCTGCACCTAAGAGCAGCAGTCCTGATTTTGCTTGCTTGGTAATTCGTATTGCAGGAGCCGAATTGTTGGTGCCTAATGACCTGGGTCACCTCAGGGGCTTCCAAAGTGTCTCTCCCCTCCCCCCTGCGACCAGAGAATGCAGAACCAGAGTTGAGAGCTCTGCGACATTCTCCTCCCTGTCAAATCAAGAGCTAACTCATTGGGCATGGGGTGATTTGAGGGTGAGGTCAATGTCATCTAATAATAACAATAACATTTATATAGCATTGTAGGGTTTGCAAAGCGCCTTACATGTGTTATCTCATTTGATTTGATTTTAATGCCATGATGTCTCCAGGCATTAACCCCCTTTCTTCTCTTACCCCTGAATTTGTTACAGCAAATGGAGAAGATCTCCCTGGCAGGAAAGGAGAGGGTGGAAAATAATGAGAAGCCATATTACATTACATCTAGAGGAAAGCAGAGGGTATGATTCAGATATCAAAGAGCTGCATGCAACTCTTTTGCATTCTAAGAGCAGGTGGCTCTTTGGCCTCTGGCTAGGTTATCTCTGTCCCCAAGCCCCAAGTCCCTCAGTTCACTGGGTTTAACACCTCATACCATAGTCCTCTTAGTGGAATGCTGCACTGGTGATATATTAGTAGAAGCAAGATTAGATTAGCAGTTTCAACTAAAGGTAAAACTAAAGGTAAAAACTAAAGGTAAAACAAGGTAGCTATCAATATTGAGATTAGAAGCAGTGCTTTTACATGAAAATTAGGAATCTTACTAGCATTCTTGGAGTAAAACTCAAACAGCTGTGATATCTGGCCAAAATGGCTAGATGCCCCTGCTCCATAGCTGCTATGGCGTCCTTTAATTTTTCCCCCTAGTTTCAAATGCCAGGAATGGTTAGCTGGACATCCCTCAGGATTAAGTTGTCAAAGTGATCAGAGCAGTAGGGTAGACACAGGAACCACCAAAGCAGCCCCACCCTTTCTTATCCCACTGGCCTCCAGTGGGATATTGCCCTTGCATCTGCCCAGTTTCCTCTGGCTATTTAACTCATTTACTGCCCTGCTTTTTCATTCCATTGGTGAGAACCAAGAGCTAAACTAATCTGAGATGAGCTAGGGGAAGATCATCAGAGAATGAGGATAAGGTGGCACAGTTGGATTTCATGGTGGGCTTGTAGCAAAGAGGATTTAGAAATAGATGGTCCTGGTCTTAGTGGTTGTTAACCCACCCTGTAAAAAGCAGGCAGAAGGGAATTATCCATCATTTGACTTGAAATCATAGTAATTATAAACAAAATTAGACATCACTTTCCTTAGTGTTCTGTGCTTAGGGTTATTCCAATTTAAGAAAATATTACTGTTTCCTTATAACTTACCATCTAAAAGAGATACCCTGGGCATTTAATGATATGTACTAGAGTTGGCCTATATTAATGGTTGAACATTGGATTTAGGGTTGGAAGGACTTAGATTTGAATCACTGAGGAGGTCCAGGTCACTTGACCTTCCTGGGCCTTACTTACCTCATCTGTAAAATGAAGAGATCTGATAAGGTTCTTCAGATGAAGTTAAAGAACCATATGTTTTTAGGGGTGCTCGAGCCCTCAAAATACCAACACACCGGGTCCTGCTCGAATGAATTCAACTCAAGCCTTCTCACAGCCAAAGAGAAAAACAAAGTTTATTACAGATTCACCATAATGGGTAGTCTTAAGAAATTTCACCATTTGAAGGCCATTTGTGAGTTACTTGTGTTTTCACAAGCCAGCCAGATTCAATCTGAGGTAGATTGAGTCTGAGCTCCTTCATGGAGGCAAGATTAAATTTATACACAGAAAGATTGTGGGAGGGATGGAGGGTGGTCCTGGGGTGATGGGAAGAGGGTTTAGGGAGAGTCTTGAGGAGGATTCTAAGGAGGAGCTTGATAGGACTGGGGTGAGGTCAGACTCTAGGAACCAAGAGAATGAGATTAAAGGTGGGAAATAGCTAAAGGCTACTTGGAGATAACAGACCATGTAGAGCGGCTAGACTAGTTAAAGGGTAACAGATCTGGGCAGATACTTTGATAGGATCAAGGGTAGAAACTAGCCAGACTATGGCAGGCTCAGCTAGGCCAAGAGTAACAAAGATTTGTGCCTAGTGATAATGAAAAATTTATGGCCTCAGGCAAAAGCTTCATCAAATCACAAGATTCAAGGAGAATTCAAGGGGGCTCCTAGATCTTGTGTTCCATCACTTCCAGCTCTAAATCTTATGAAAATCACTTTAAAAAAGTTTTCACTTTACTACATCTAATTTTCTTTCTTATAATTGTTACAGATACCTAAGAGAAGTGGAAGTAGGAGCAGAACAGGATGACCATTTTTATTCATTTATTAATGTTCATTTTTGTTATACTAGTCTGAGATTCAGTTTGCTGCTATTCGTTCCTTATTGTTTCCTATGAATCCTAAAACAAATAAGCCTTTAGTGTCCTTTTCCGTGACTCTTCTTCATCTAATGGGTAGTAATTGCTATCATTTACTTTTAATGAGTTTGCTAAGATTTGTATTTGTTTTTGTTTCTTTGGTAGATGGATGTGCATTCAAGGTCAGAATTTAGATGTTTATCTTATTTACAATTGCTACCTTATCCTTTGCACCTAAACCTTGTGCCTGAAGCATTCATATTTCTTTTTGCCAGTGCAGATTTTGAACAAGGAGTCTTTGCTATATATGCATGATAATGTAATTTCCTTATCTTTCCTTGGTCAAAAAGTCACATGTTGCTAATAGCAATCAGTTTGAATTTGTTTTTAATTAAATTAAGATTTTTTTATTTTTAGTTTACAACACTCAGTTCTGCATGATTTTGAGTTCCAGATTTTCTTCCTCCTCCTCCCCACCTCCTCCCCCATTAAACTTATTTATACAATAGTCATGTTGTAAAGAAGAATTATGACCAATGGAATGAATCATGAGAAAGAAGAAACAAAAACAAAACAGAAAAAAAAAAACAAGAGAAAAAAAGGAGAGCGAACAGTTTGCCTCAATCTGGATGTGGATAGCTCTCTCCATCATGAATCCTTTGGAGTTGTCTTTGAACCTTGTATTGCTGAGAAGAGCCAAGTCTATCAAGATTAGTCATCACAGAATCAATATATCTGTGGTTGTGTATAATGTATGAATTTGTTTTGATTCTCTTGCCCTTAGTTACAGTGTAATCAAAGAACCATAGAACCTCCCAGTTGGAAGAGACCTCAGAGATCACCTCCTACAACTCACATACAAGCGAGAATGTTCTCTACAACATCCCCATCAAATGTTCGTCTAAACCTTCATATGAAGACCTTCAATGATAGGGGGGTCAGGACTTCTCAGGGCAGCCTGTTACACATTTGGATGGCTCTAATTATTATGAAGTTTTTCTTTTTATCAGGCTGAAATCTGCCTTTCTGGAATGTCTACCCATTGTTCCTAGTTTTGTGCTCTGGGGCAAATAAAACGAGATTAATCTTTTTTCCAAATGATTACCTTCCAAATACTTGAAAATGACTCTCATGTTTCCCTTGAACTTCATAGTATTTAAAGCTAAAAGGGAACTTAGGGACCATTTAGTCTGATTTTCATTTTATAGATGGTTAAACTGGGGCCCAGAGAGCTTAAGGGTCTTGTTCAGAGTTACACAGTAAACAGGACAGATGCGATTTGAACCAAAATTTTCTGACTGCAAAACAAGTGGTCTTTTCATTGAATTATGCAGCCCTCTCTACATCATTGTAAGCATAGTTTAGCAAATCCCCATATGGTATTATAGAATCCAGCCTTCTCTCATCCTGGTCACCCTCCCCTGGACCATAATCTGAACTTTATCAATGCTCTTATTAAAATGTGGTGCCTAGAACTGGAAACACCATTCTAGGTGTATTTTAACCAGAGCAGAGAGCACAGAGGGAACCATGAGCCTCTTCAATCTGGACAGTATTATTCTATTAAGAGCACATTCATCTTTTTAGTGCCATGTTATACTGTTTAGTCGTATTAAGTTTTTAGGCCACCACTGTTGTCCATGTGTCTCCTCCATCATATACTTAAAACAATAAGCACAATGATAATCTGTTTATGTGGGCCTTTGAGATTTATAAAGCCTAATACTCCTATGAAGTAGGAAGTAAAAGCGCTGTTTTATTCTCATTTTATGGATGACAAGACAGACTCAGAGGTGCAGCATGACATAGAGCTCTATACATGAAGTCAGTAAAATTTGCTTTCAGATCCTGCCTTTGATGCATTAGCCAAGGGATTGACTTACTTTCCTCATGTGTAAAATGAGGATAATCATATTTATAGGACTTGCCTTCTAGGCTTGCTATGAAACTCAAATAAGGTAATTATTATATTGGTAAAAGAATTAAGTTCACATACAATTTGAGTAAAGGTCAGAGGAGCTTTATGTTACTATAAACTAAGGCAGGGAGACATTGACAGCCAAATGAGTTCTGAACATAATTTTCTACATGTATATAAATATTTTCACAATATACATGTATATGTGCATACATATATATGTGCATGTGTATATGTACACATATATATGTATATATATATGCACACATATGGTATAGAAGGCAGAAAAATGGAGGACCATCAAATACGGGTCTGCAATTGACTTTGGAGGTGGCATAGAGGCTCACTAATCTGACATTGGCCTCAGGTTAGCAGAATAAGGCAACTTGCTTTTGCTTTATGACTCATGTAACAGGGAGACTGGAGAAGGACAAAAAAACATAAACATAATGGAGAACCAACTTGCTCATTTTCACCAAAATGGAGGCTAGTTTGATAACAATTAATTATACCAAGTGAGGAAGGATATAAGTAGTAACCCTTCCCTCCCTCCCCCGCCCCTTTGCCTCCACAGTATGTAAAACACTTTGCAAAATTTTACTGGTTTTTGTATTAGAGAGAAGTTTGGGGTAGTTGAAAGTATTAAAAAAATTGCTTTATTAAAATAAGAAGAAGAAGAAGAAAATGACCAAGCCATCCAGGGTAAAATTTTAGTTTGTGTCCTACTCAAATTGTGTATCTAAAAGATTTCCAGAACTCCTTTGTCTAATAACCAATGCTTAACTCTTCACCTCTGATTCCATTTTGGCCAAAACAAGTTTAATTTCAAAGAAAAAGTAAAAAGATTTCCAGAGGTCAACATTCTATTTAAAGATTTCAGCATTTGTAACCTTAAATGTGTCCCTGAAGCTTCTAGCCTTAGAAACATATCATTGTGATCCTTGTGTTAGATCTACTTTATTTCATCCACAAGGCTTCCTCCTTCTGCAAAAATGGGCCATGCAGGTAAGTAGATCTGTGTTCTGAAAGCAAACCAATGGAGCAGATCAAAATGTGCCCATACACCCTCTGTGCTTAAGTGACCTGTTAATGATAGCTCCAAGAACATTTTTTAAATGACAGAATACATAACATCCTCAGAGGCAGCTGGTAGCACAGTGGATAGAGCCCTGGGTCTGGAGTCAGGAAGTCCTAAATTTAAACCGAGCTCCAGACACTTACTAACAAGTCACTTAAAGTCTTTTTTGCCTCACTTTTCTGATTTTGGGGGGGAGGGTTTATGGGGGTTAGATTGCACGTAACCATTTTTGGCCAGTGCTACCTGTGTTATCATCCTTGAGTTGCTTTTCTGTTGATATCTCTCTTCAGATTGCTGTTGTTTAGTGATTTTTTCAGTTGTGTTTGACAGTGACCTCTTGGTTTGCCACTTCCTTCTCTAGCTCATTTTATAAATGAGGAAACTCAGGCAAATAGGGTTAAATGATTTGCCCAGGATTGCGCAGCTTATAAATGTCCGAGGCCAGATTTGAACTCAGGAAGATGAATCTTCCTGATTCTAGGCCCAGCACTCCATCCACTTAGGTGCCCACTCCGGATACCCAAGAGTCATCAAGAAATTGGCCAACAAAAGCAAAATAGAATATAATCTTAGAACCTAAAAAAATCATGTGGTCCAAACCTTTCATTTTTGCCTGAAGAAATTTCACTCAAATTCAAAAGAAAAAAAGTGACCTATGGTTAGTTGAGCAATTTGAATAGACATGAAGGGGATGCTCTGGAGCTACTATCCCAGCATCCATTTGCAGTGAATTGGGTTCCTAGAGTGTGGCTACCACGTCCCCTTGGTGTTCTAGGGGTAGCTCCAAGGGTCCAGAGTGGCTGTTCTTTTAACGCTATATATCTCATAAGTCCCTGTTGGTATGCTTGTCACCATGATTATAGACTGATTATCAATTAGTAAGAAATAGTTAGTTTTTAGAGAGGAATGTTTACTAAGGTTGTATAATTGGTAATATACATTTGGGAGGTTGTACTGGTAATTAAGGTGGGACTTTTTTACTGTTTTAGAATGCTAAATTGTCTTTGATTGTGCCTTACTAGGTGCAAAGCTCCAGGCCCACACCCTTTTGCTAACTAGTGCAAAACCCCAGGCACATACCCTTTTGCTAACTAGGTGTAAATCCTTCAAGCCCTGAACAGGGTGTAAAAACCCACAGGTTAGCATTCTGTCTGGGGCTCTCACTCCTGGAGGTATGTTGTTGTGGAGAATCAGGGCAGCCTCTCTAAGAACCTCCCAGCTTGTGAACCCAGATGTTGATGCTTTCCTGGTAGCTATGAATTGTGATTTGATCTGTTTATATTGTGTATGTTTGTATTTGCTCTGAAGTTCAGGTTGCTGGCTTTTCCTCCTGAGCTAAGTGAATGATATTTGTATGTTGGATTGAAATAAGATTGTTAACCCCTGAATGTTACTTTCCTTAGTAAAGCAGATCAAAAGAACCTATGTTAGCAGCTCTTGTTGTTGGTCTTGTCGGGCCTTACATCCCACAACAGCTGCTAGCTGAATTGTTGTCACAGAGGTATAAATGTCCCTCCCAACAGCATGTGACATTCACTCACAAGTATATAGAGCATCCAGGGAAAGTGGGCTCAAGCTCAGAGAGGAGATGTGGCAAAGGAATAACTCACAGTTCCTGGAAATCCATTTGCTGGAATCTCAGGATGTTCCTCTTAGTCATAGTATAGATCAGTGGTTTCAAACACTTGGTCTGCAGTCTGTATGTTGCCTGAAATACTCCCAAGTACAGCCCAAAGCAAAATAAAATGTAATTGGGAAATATTTAACAAATAAATAAACATAGATAACATTATGTTTTAAAATTAAGTCAATATGTAGGCCTGCAGGGATCCTTATGTACAGATTAGTGGCCCCTGTTTCTATTTGAGTTGACCATCACTGGTATAGAATATCTTTGCTGAATTTTTTGAATCTCCATTAGGTAGTCCTTGGCTTCTAATGTATACACCACTGATAGCTGTTTGTGGGATGCTATGAGGATATGCCAGTGGGAAGATGGGAAATCCAAAATTTTTCAGATACTTCAGGGTTAGAGAGAGAATGAGTGCAAGAATGAGGCCAAGCCCAAAGGCTCTGTTCCCCTTGTCTTCCCCAAACTGACCCTCAGACCTGACCTGACTTAATATTTTATAGATGACTCATAAAAGTGACCAAGTTTCCTTTAGTCAGACTAAGCCTATTTCCCTGTCAATATCACTCCAGTGACATTAATTCAATAGCTTTTCGCTCTTAGTCAAAAGCAAGGGTTCTTTTTTTTTTAATTAATTTATTTATTTTTAGTTTTCAATATTCACTTCCATAAGTCTTAAATTTTCTCTGCCATCCTCCCCTTTCCCCTCCTCGAGATGGCATGGAATCCGATATAGGCTCTCTCTCTCTCCATATATGTATATGTATATGTATATATGTATACATGTATATATATGTATATATGTTCTTATTAAACATATTTTCACATTAGTCATGTTGTATAGAAGAATTAGAATGTTTGGGAGGAACCATGAGAAAGAAAAAACAAAACAAAAATGAGAGCAAATAGCATGCTTTGATCTGCCCTCAGACTCCATATTTCTTTCTCTGGATATGGACGGAATTTTCCATCATGAGTCTTTTGGAGTTGTTTTAGGTCCTTAAAAGCAGGGGTTTCCACTGACCCTAGGGGATCTGTTGGATATATTTCATGTACCACCTAGCTGCCCCACAAAAGGTTCTATAGCTTCACATAAAAACACTTAAGAACCCCTTTTTAAAAAATCTTTGATTGAATAGAGGTTGTTTAGAGGTGCTTGATTTAACTCTTCTTCTAGCTTCTGATTTAATTGGTTTAATACAGATGTGTTCTTACCTGATGAATGTATTGGGACTAAATGATGTGAAATGATTTCATACAATTTCAGAAGAAGAAGTAAATTGTAAATAATCATATAAAAAGCATTTCAACTTCATTAATAATCAAAGAAATGCAAATTAAGACAAATCTGAGGTATCACTTCACACCCATCAAACTGGCATAAATAAAGTGTTAAAACTCCATGTCACTTGTGTTGCTGAAGTAACAGACAGATGACTATGTGAAAGGTCTTAAAGGATCTGCCCAACTATCTTAACAAACACCCCAGCAAATATCTAAGCAAGCAGATCTAAGATGAACAACATTAAGCTCCCATATGTATCTCAGGGCTGCACAAGAAGCCAGCCAGAAACCTAAGGGAGCTCAGAGTAGGGGAAATGCTGAGGGGTGGGGTGTTAACCAGTGTAAGTTCTATTCTAAGAACTCTGTTAAATGGTTCCTGAAGTCAGGATCTCATCCATGGCCTGTTGGAATCAGTGAGCGATAGTGTTATCCTTCGTGGATCATGGTCCAAAGAGACAGGGCTCAGTAGTGCATATATGCCTGAAGCTCTCCAAGAGACCTGAAGTCAGGACTCCTGTCAGTGCCACAGTGACATTCAGGGCCAATGCAGCTCATAGGAAGGCTAAAATATAAAAGAGAACTGATCCTGCAACAAGTCTGAGATCAGCACTAGCTATGTCCAACATCCAGCTGGGGCCTGTCAAGGTCACAGCAGGGAAACAAAGCCAATTCTGAGTTGAGCACTGTGCAAAGAAGAGACCGAGACAGGCTAAGCTCAACATCAACATTGGGTCACCAGGAGACAGAGATAGGAGCAAAGGATTATGGCAGAGGGTGGATCCTTGTGAATTAACACCAGGGGATGATAATCATTAAAATGCTCACTCAGCACCCTCCCTTTACTAACCACAAAGATGGCACACAAGGGACACAAGGGACACAAAAATCAATCCTTTGGCTTGTACCTGGGACCGATATTGAAATCCCTTCTTGCCGTAGAAACTCTGCTGGCACACTTCACCCCATCTACCCTCCATCCCACAAAATTGATTTTGCCTAGCCATGTGAGGAGGGATGTGGGGAAGGTACTAACTTCTGCCTAGGGTGGCCCCAATGTTAGGGACCCTCAAGGCAGCAAAGACTTTCCAGAACACTCTCCCTCTGTATTCTTGCGGTCCTGAAAAAAGTGACAGACACTAATTCATCTCAGCCAGAGAAAGAAAAGAGGAAAGTCAAGGGAAGAACTGGGGTAGGTGAGTGGCCTGAAAGAAAGGAGCCTGAAATCCAAGTGGAGCCAGTCTTGTCACCCCAACTGCTACTTTGGGCAGGGACCCAAGTTGATGAACATAATATCTTCCCATGTGGGAGAAGACTGAAGCACTTTGTGGCCTGGGTATTGGCAAGGGGGAAAGGGGATGCACCCACCTTCAAAGGCGAAGGAGTCAGAAAGTGAATAATTGGGGAATATGGAGCATATAAGGGAAAAAAAACCCTGAAGATAATTCAATAAACATGCAGAGTACAGATAGATAAGTCAACAGAGAGGATCCTAAATCTAGAAAGAAGGATAAATAATAAGCAGATGTTACAAGATAAAGGAAAGTGAACCAATGTGTGATAAAACAGAATCCTGTGGGACTCCAAGAGAACATGGAACTACAAGACATTCCAAAATGGCTCAAAAGAAAAAAAATCAATAAAAGAAGAAATTGGGATTGACTATATGTCAAAAGTTATTGATCTAAATGTAGTAATAAAAATTCAATTATTAGATTAGAAAAAAACTGAATCCATAGGGGATAGTTTCTTTGAAGAAGCAAGAAGGAATAGCAGATTTGGAATACCAAAATGCTAATTTGTCATTTTCTAAGTCGGTATACTGCCTGCAAGGATCATTTCTATCTGAGTTTGAAACCACAGTGGTACATAATTCAAGAAAACTACCTAGAACTTTTGAATATAAAAAAAAATTGAAAGACTACCCAGGGAACCTTAAAAAAAAACCAAACAAATGAACAAACTCTACGCTTCATATTCAGATGATAATTAGAAGCCATTGAATCCAGTCCTCTCATTTTGCAGGAGAGGAAACTGAGGTTCAAATAAGTTATATGACTTATCCATGTAAACAGCTAGTAAGTCACAGAGACAGGATTTGTACCCCTGTCTCCCCAGCACTCTGTCCACCACACCAAGACACATAGTGGTTAAATTTTGTAATTCTAATGACAAACAACAAATTCTGCAACCAGAAAGCAGAAAGACTTTTAAGTATAAAGGAAAAGAAATGAAAATAACACAAGGCTACTATTCCCCATCTACTAGAAATTGCAGAAGGAAAGGGAATAGTATTTTCTGACAATGAAAGAAGTTTAAACTTCAACCCAAAATGTCATCCCTACAAACATTTCAGTGTTTTCAATGTAAAAAGATTGATAGTCAACAAAACAGAGGTTATTTGAGGCATTCCTGCTCAGCTTGTAAATGTGCCAAACACTAGAAATACAAGAAAGGTAAATAAGTACAATTACCAAGGAAAAATAAGTAATGAAAAAAATTACCCAATTTTTAGAGATTATTTTTTAACAAAGAAAGAGAAAGACTCACCTTAGCAATAGAAAACAAAGAGATCATCAAGATATAAAAGATTAATGGAGTCTTCTGAATGGGGCAATTAAAGAAAACACATATTTTCATGGTACTTCATTTCTGCTTCTTTACTGTCCCTTCTATTTTTTTAAGTTCTGTTTAAATCATTATCCCCTCATATGCTTTTTTATTTCATTATGTCAAGACACCTATACAAAAACATTAAATATTAGGGCACTGAGAAATCTTAAATGTAAATAAACAGAAGTATCAAACATATCTATTACAATCCATAAAGTAATAAAAATAGGAATTGATATTGGAAGCACAAGCAAAAGACAGGCCTAAACAGTATTAATAAGTAAATCCTAAAGAGATAATCAGGGAAATTGCATTATACTAAAGAGGGCAGTACTTTATGATATACTACCAAAACTTAATATTTATGCCATAGTAATAAATACTTAAAGGAAAAGCTAATTAAAGTATATAGAAAAAAGACAGTAAAACCATAGTAGTTAAGGACATCAGTTTTCCCCTTTCATACCTAAACATGCCTAACAGAAAGATAAACAAAGGAAGAAGTTAAGATGCTGAGGAGAATTTTAGAAAAGTTAGCTATCATAGAACTCTGGTAATTACTGAATGAGAATTGAAAAGAACATGAATATTTCTCAGGCTTACAGGGCATGGTACAAAAACTGACTAGATGCAAGGGCATAATAACTAATAAATGCAGAAATGTCAAGCATCTTTTTAAAAACCATATCACAATAAAATTATAGTAAATAAAGGACATTTGAAGAAAGGATTCAAACAAATGGAGACTACATAAGATAATCCTAAAGAATATGTGGGTCAAATAACAAATCATAGAAATAAAACATGATTTCACCAAAGAAAACCTCTCAACAATGAGGCAACATAGCAAAATATTTGAGATGCAGTCATATTAAATACTTTTCATCAACAAAAGAAGCAGGACTTCTGGTGCCATGATGGCAGAGTAAGGAAGGAGCCCTCTGAAGCCCTAACAAATTCCCCTCCAAATAACCAGAAAACCTCCTCTGAATTGATCTAGGAGCAGGGAAGCAGCTTGCCAGCACAGCAGGAAAGGTCTGTCTCATTGGGGTGGGAAAGGAGTGAGGTTCAAGAGCAGTAGCAGCAGCAGCCGGACTCATGGTGGGGGGCGGGGTTGTTGGCATTGCAGCAAGGCTCCAAGCCTGGGGCAATCCACCAGTGAGGCTCTGCCCTCTGACAAACCAGCAGCTTCCCAGGCAGGTGAGCAGTCTGTGCAGCTCAGCAAGGCCTCACCCTAGGGACCCCACCCCAGCACAAGCCACCAGCAAAGCCTTGACCCCATTGCTAAACAGTAGCAAAGCCCCACCCTGGGGCTGGAAAACAGTGAGACCCTGCCCCTGGGGCCTACCAGCAGAGAGACCCTGTTTCCATAGCAACTCAGCAGCAGAGCCCCACCTCTGAGGCAAACCAGTAACAAGATTCCTCCTCAAGTGCCAGCCACCAGAAAGACTGTTATAAGCAGAAAGGCCCTGCCTTTGAGGCAGGCCAGTGGCTAATCTCCACACCCAGGGGAGGCCAAGAGGGGAGGTACCCCCCCATTCCTCCCACCCTAGTACAACCCAGAAGGGTAACATACCCTGAAGCCCAGTGAAAGTGAGCAGTCCCAGCAAAAAAGCTTGGGATAGTCTAGGACAAGAGCTCAACTCTCACATAAAAACACTAAGTCACAAAAAAGGCAGAAAAATGAGCAAAAATTAAAAAAAAGAACAACTATAGAAAGTTACTATGATAACAGAGAGGATCAAGGCATAAACTTAGAAGGGGATGATAGTGCCAAAATGGTTACATGTGAAGCCCCAAAGAAAAATGTAATTTGGGCTCAGTCCCAAAAAGAATTCATGGAAGAGATTAACAAAGATTTTAAAAAGCAAGTTAGAGAAGTGGAAGAAAAACTGGGAAAAGAAACGAGAGAAATGCAAGAGAATCATGAAAAAAAGATATGCAAAAACTTACCAAGGAAAATAACTTCCTAAAAAATAGAATTAGCCAAATGAAAAAGGGAGTACAAAAGCTCACTGAAGAAAATAATTCCTGAAAAATTAAGATTGAGCAAGTGGAAGCTAATGACTTTATGAAACATCAAGATACAATAAAACAAAATCGATCTTTCAATAAATTATCAAAGAAAACTGGCCTGATATATTAGAACTGAAGGGCAAAATAGAAATGGAAAGAATCCACAGATCACTGCCTTAAAGCCATCTCAAAATGAAAACTCTCAGGAACACCATAGCCAAATTCCAGAGCTCACAGATCAAGGAGATAGTACTGCAAGCAACCCAAAAGAAACAATTCACACATCATGGAGCTACAGTTATGATTACACAGGATTTGGCAGCTCCCACATTAAAGAACCAGAGGGCTTGGAATATAATATTAAGGAAAGCAAAGGAGTTATAATTACAACCAAGAATCACCTACCCAGCAAAATTGAATATTTTTTTTTTGCTTTTTGGCAGGGCAGTTGGGGTTAAGTGACTTGCCCAAGGTCACACAGCTAGTACATGTGTCAAGTGTCTGAGGCCAGATTTGAACTCAGGTCCTCCTGACTCCAGGGCAAGTGCTCTACTCACTGCACCACCTAGCTGCCCCTTTCAAGCATAATTAAAAGACCAAAGCTGAGTAAAAAATTTGACCACCAAAAACAGCTCAAAGGAAACATAAAAAGGTAAAAAAGAAACAAGAAAGAGAAAACATAGGAAAGCCAATAAGGTTAAACTGTTTATATTTCTATATAGCAAGATAATATTTGTAACTTAAGAATTTTATTACTATAAGAGCAATTAGAAAGAGTATTATGTAGACAGAGGGTATGGATATAAGGTGACTTTGATGGGATGATACTCCCCTGCAAAACAAAATAAATGGGTGAGAAAGAAAATTACATCCAAAGAAAAAGGAGGGGGGAGATTGAATAGGGTAAATTATCTCACATAAAAGGGCATGAAAAAACTATTATAATGGAGGAAAAGATGGCAGGGTGGGGGGCTGCGAGTGGGGAAGAATGTCAGGCAAAGCTTAAACCTAACTCTCATCAAAATTTTCTCAAGAGAGAATAATATACACACTCAGTGGAATATAGAAATCTATCTTACCCTATAAGGAAGTAAAAAAGGATGGGGATAATAGAAGAGGGAGGGGTGACTAATAAGAGGGAGGTATGTTGGGTAAGGTGGTGATCAGAAGTAAAGCACTTGTGAGGAGGGAAAAGGTGGGGAGGGGCAAGAGAGAGAGGGGGATAAACAAGGGAAAAATAGCATGGAGGGAAATATCCAGTTATCATAACTACAAATGTGAATGGGATGAACTTACCCATAAAATGGAAGTAGATAGCAGAATAGATTAAAAGCCAGAATCCTGGTAAACAACAATATGTTGATTACAGGAAATACATTTGAAGCAGAGAGATACACATAGGGTAAAGGTAAGGGGTTGGAGCAGAATTTATTATGCTTCAGCTGAAGCAAAGAAAGCAGGGGTAGTAACCATAGTCTCAGACAAAAAAAAAAAAAGATCTAATTAAAAGAAATGAGGAAGGAAACTATATCTTGCTGAAAGTACCATAGAAAATGAAGTTGTATCAATACTAAACATATATGTACCAAATTGTATAGCATCCAGATTCCTAGAGGAGAAGTTGAATGAGTCACAGGAGGAAATAGATAATAAAACTGTACTAGTAGGGGACCTCCACTTTCCCTTCTCAGAACTAGATGAATCTAACCAAAGTAAACAAGAAATAAATTAAGGAGGTGAACAAAATTCTGGAAAAGTTAGATATGATGGATCTCTGGAGGAAACTGAATGGGAATAGAAAGGAATATACTTTTTTCTCAGCAGTATACCTACTGTGTAGCACCTACACAAAAAACTGACCATGTAGTAGGACATTACAAACCTCACAACCAAATGCATAAAAGCAGAAATAGTAAGCGTTTCCTTTTCAGATCATAATGCAATAAAAATTACATAGAAAGAGAAATTTAATTGAAAATTGAATAATCTAATCCTAAGAAAATAAGTGAGTCAAAGAACAAATCATAGAAATAATTGATAATTTCATTAAAGAAAATGACAACAATGAGACAACATACCAAAATTTATGGGAGGAAGACAAAGCAGTACTTCGGGGAAAATGTATATGTCTAATTGCTTACATCAATAAAGTGGAGAAAAAGCAAATTAATGAATTGGGTGTGCAACTAAAAAAATTAGAAAAAGAACAAATTAAAAATCTTTAATTAAACACCAAATTGGAAATCCTGAATATCAAAAGAGAGATAAATAAAATTGAAAGTAAGAAAACCATTGAACTAATAAATATGAAAAAAAAACTAATAAAATAGATAAACCCATTGGTTAATTTGATTTAAAAAAAGGAAGAAAACCAAATTGCTAGTATCAAAAACGAAAAGGGTGAATTTATCACCAATGAAGAAGAAATTAAAGCAATAATTAGGAGCTATTTTGCCCAATTATATGCCAATAAATTTCACAATCTAAATGAAATGGATGAATATCTACAAAAATATAAATTACCTAGATTAACAGAAGAAGAAACAAAATACTTAAATAATTCAATCTTAGAAAAAGAAATTGAAGAATCCATCAATGAACTTCCTAAGAAAAAATCCCTAGGACCAGATGGATTCGCAAGCAAATTCTACCAAACATTTAAAGAACAATTAATTCCAATACTATATAAACTACTTGGGAAAATATTTAAAGAAGGAGACCTACCAAATCTCTTTTATGCCACAAATATGATGTTGAAACAAGGAAGATCCAAAACAGAGAAAGAGAATTATAGACCAATTTCTTTAATGAATGTTAATGCAAAAATTTTAAATAAAATATTAGTAAAGAGATTCCAGCAATTTATCACAAGGATAATATACTATGAGCAGGTGAGATTTATACCAGGAATGCAGGGCTGGTTCAGTATTAGGAAAACTATTAGCATAATTGACCATACCAGTAACAAAACCAACAGAAACCATATAATCATCCCACCAGAAGCAGAATGACAAAATATAACACCCATTCCTATTAAAAACACTAGAGAGTATAGGAATAAATGGGGCTTACCTTAAAATTATAAGTAATATTTATCTAAAATCATCAGCAAGCATTATCTATAATACAATCAGGGGTGAAGCAAGGATGCCTATTGTCATCTCTGTTATTTAATATTGTACTAGAAGTGCTAGCTATAGCAATGAGAAGAAAAAAATTAAAAGGAATTAGAAAAGGCAATGAGAAAACAAAACTACCACTCTTTGCAGATAATATGATGTTATACTTAGAAAATCCTAGAGAATCAACTAAAAAACTACTTGAAATAATTAACAACTTTAGCAAAATTGCGGGATACAAAATAAACCCACATAAATCATTAACCTTTCTCTATATTACTAACAAAGTCCAGTAGTAAGAGATAGAGAAATTCTATTTAAAATAACTGTGGACAATATAAAGTCCTTGGGAGTCTACGTGCCACAAAAAACTCGGGAAATATATAAACACAGCTACAAAACACTTTTCACACAAATAAAATCAGATCTAAACAACTGGAAAAATATTAATTGCTCATGGGTAGGCTGAGCCAATATAATAAAAATGACAATTCTATCTAAATTTGCTTGCTTATTCAGTGCCATACCAATCAAACTATCAAAAATTATTTTATCAAGCTAGAAAAAACATTAACAAAATTCATCTGAAAGAACAAAAGCTCAAGGATATCAAGGAAATCAGTGAAAAAAAGGTGTTAAGAATGTGGTCTGGTTGTGCCAGAACTCAAATTGTATTACAAAGCAGTAATTATTGAAACAATCTGATACTGAATAAGAAATAAAGTTGTGGATCAATGGAATAGAATAGCTAAAATTACATTATAGTAAACGACCATAGTAATCTAGTATATGATAAACTGAAAGATTCAAGCTTTTGGAACAAAAACTCATTATTTGACAAAAACTGCTGGGAAAACTGGAAAATAGTATGGCAGAAATTATGTATAGACCAACATCTCACACCATATATGAAGATAAGGCTAAAATAAGCACATAATTTAGATATAAATGATGATGTCATAAGCAAATTAAGAGAACATGTAATAGTTTATCTGTCAGATTTATGGTTAAGGGAGGAATTTATGACCAAGGAAGATATAGAGAGCATTATAAAATGTAAAATAGATAATTTTGATCATAAAAAATTAATAAGTTTTTGCACAAACAAAACCAATGGAACCATCATTATAAGGAGAGCAGAAAACTGGGGGGAAATTTACAACAAGTATCTCTGATAAAGGCCTCATTTTTCAAATATATAGAGAACTGAGTCAAATTTATTAAACTACAAGTCATTTCCCAATTGATAAATGGTCTAAGAATATGAACAGGCACTTTTCAGATAAAGAAATCAAAACCATCCATAGTCATATGAAAAAATTCTCCAACTCACTATTGATTAGAGAAATGTAAATTAAAACAACTCTGAGGTACCACCTGACACTTATCAGATTGACTAATATGACAACAAAAAAATGTTGGATGTTGGAAAGGATGTGGGAAAACTAATGTACTGTTGGTGAAGTTGTGAACTAATCCAACTATTCTGAAGAACAACATGGAACTATGCCCAAAGGACTATAAAACTGTGCATACCCTTTGATCCAACAATACTACTGCTAGTAGACATCAAAAAAAAAAAAAAGGAAAAGGGCTTATTTGTACAAAAATATTTATAGCAGCTCTTTTTGTGGTGGCTAAGAATTGGAAATTGAAGGGATGCCCATCAATTGGGGAATGGCTAAACAAGCTGTGGAATATATTGCAATGGAATACTGTTGTGCTATATGTAAGAAATGACAAACAGGATGATTTCAGAAAAAACCTGGAAAGACTTACATAAATTGATGCATAGTGAAATGAACAGAACCAGGAGAGTATTGTATGTGGCAACAGCAATATTGTTCAATGAAGAACTGTGAATGACTTAGCTATTTTCAGCAATGTAATGATCTAAGAAAATACCAAAGGACTAATGATAAAGGACACTATTCACTTCCAGAGAAAGAACTGATATTGTTTGAATACGGACTTAAGCATTCTATTTTTCACTTTCTTGCTTTCATTTTTTTCCTTTTATTCAAGTCTTCTTGTACAAAATGACTAATATGAAAATGTTTTACATAATTGGACATGTATAACCTACATCTGATTACTTACCATCTGTAACAACAATGCTACTTGCTGCTACTGTGGCTGTATAAGACAAATAACACCAGCACACACGAGGGCTGCTAGCACAGGTTTTTTTTTTTGTTTTGTTTTTTTGCTTTTTGGCAGGGCAATCGGGGTTAAGTGACTTGCCCAAGGTCACACAGCTAGTACATATGTCAAGTGTCTGAGGCCGGATTTGAACTCGGGTCCTCCTGACTCCAGGGCCGGTGCTCTACTCACTGCGCCATCTAGCTGCCCCAGCACAGGTTTTTTGATCTGCTTTTCTAAGGAAAGCAACTTTGAGGGGTTTACAATCTCACTTAAATTAAACATACATATATCATTCACTTAGTTCAGAGGAAAAAGTCAGCTCTCTGAACTTCAGAGCAAACGCAAACAGAAATCACAAGCAGAAATTATATAAATAGATTAAAATAACACAAATCAGCAAACAGGCTTTTAGCTGTCTATCCAAGACATTACATACATAGTTACCAGAAAGAGAAGCACCAACATCTGGGTTTTTCAAAGCTGGGGGGGCTCCAATGGCTACCCAGAGTCTCATCTGGTCAAATCACATGATGCTCTTCCAGTGAGTGAACCCCAAGCAAAATGCTAACCTCAGAGTATATATACACTTCTTCAGGGTCAAAGGGCATCACAACCATGCAACTCAAACCCATGTGACCTAGGCCTTCCCATGATTTAAGCAGGTCATCAAAGATTCCCAATTCAATCAAAGACTCTTGATTGAAATGAAGGTAAGACTCAAAGACACTTGATTGCCTTAGTGCTGAGAAGCACTCCAAAACAAAAAACAGCAAAAAAGTCCAATCCTGCTTACCGTTGCACCATCTCAGGGATGGGGGAGAGAAGGGAAGGAAGGATAGAATTTGGAACTCAAATCTTTAAATAAAAAGGTTAAAAAAAAGAAAAGAAATAGGAATATCAAAGATGGTGTCCTTGCAAAGTGGTTTAATCTTGTTGGATATCAATTTGGTCATTCATGATGAGATGTAATGATGACTATTAAGCCAATAATCCCACTACTTAAAATAAACCCTAAAGATTTTATTTTTAAAATATTTTATTAAAATATGTTATTTGTATCATTATGGATAATAGCAAAAACCTGGAAAATAACCTAAATGTCCAGTGATTAGAGAATTATTGAATATGTGGTGATTATATTAATATAGATTAAAAATAGCAATAATAATTATATATGTATGTATGTATATATATAATATATAGCAAGTAAAGAGCCTACAAAAATTGAAACACTGATTATGTTTACTAATACTGTCACCATGAGCACCTCCTCCTCACTTTAGCACTTTGAGGTTTACAAAATACTTTATTCACAACAACTCTGTAACACTGGCAGTACAAATATATTTTTTCTCCTTACATATTTTATATAGAAGAAAACTGAGGATCAATAAAACTAAGTGATTGGCTCATGATCAGACAGCTGGGTTCATCATGTTTAGTACTCTTTCTACTACATGTATTGCCTTTTTGATATCAAAAGGATGTGTTAGGCAAATTAGTGTGCCTGAATCCTTGTAGCACAGGTTAAGATGTTAACACATCCACTCCTCTCCTTCAGCTATTTCTAGGATCTCCGGGCTGGATGGGATGATGATAACCAATAATAAAGAGGTGATAGAACTGTTCAATTCATACACACATGCACATGCATACACACACACATTCAAGTATGTACATACACATGTATGTATGTATGTACATATCTATCTATCTTGCTTTTCTAATCCAAGGAGAATAATCCTGGAACTGGAAAGGAAAGAATAAAAGTGGCTAATTAAGAGTTGTTACTCAGCATAAATAAGGAAACAGTAAGAGAGCATTGAAGAGCCCTTGATAAGCTCCAGTCACCAGGCCCAGATGAACTGCATCCCAAGGTACAGAAAAGAAAAAGTAAACTGGAAGATGTGATTTCAGAGCCACTGTTAGTAATCTGTGAAGGATCCTGACAAAAGAGAGAGAGACTTCAGGCTTGGAGAAGCGTGAAGATTTCCCAGGTTTTTTTTTTTAAAGGAAGTAAATGGAAAGTGAACTTGACTTAAACTTTTATCAAAATTCTAAAATATATTATGAAAGTTAATTAGAGAACATTTTAAAAAGGGATTGGTGATCAGAAAGAGCCAGAATGGCTTATATAAACTAGGTTGTGAAAGGTTACCTTATTTCCTTTTTTGACAGGGTACTAAAGTGGCAGATCAAGGGAATGTGTTTAATAAAAGCTCTCTTTCTACAGTTGTGGAAAACAGGAAAGATAATGAATGTATGATAGTACAGTTTGGGATTCAGAACTAGTTGAATGGCCAAACCTTTTAATGGTTCAATGTCAATTAAGAAGGATGTCTCTGGGGGAATACTCTAGAGATATGCCCTTTGCCTCATGCTGTCTAGTGTTTACTGGTCTTATTAAGGATGTGGATCAAGGCATAAATTGCAGGATCATCAATTTTTTAGATAATATAAAGCTAGGAAGGATAGCTAACACATTGGATAATATCAGGATATAAAAATATCTTGGTAGGCTAGAACATTGGACTGAATCTAATTAGATGAAATTGAATAGGGATATTCATTGTATTTTATCCCTGTTTCAGTAGGAATAGAAGTTAAGTCTTACACTCTGTTTCAAAATATCAATCTCACTAGGACAATATTGTAGGAATATATTTGACGTATCAAAATCTAGAAATTTGATTTTAACTCTTTTGGACATAAAAAAGGCTTTGTACTAGTATGGTAAGTATAGCATAGTTAAGAGTTCTATAAACAATTATATTTAAATTCAAACAAAACATTGATTAACAATTTTAAATAATTGTCTGCATGTTAGAACATTTTAATATTCTCTAACATTTTTAGACAGCCTCTCTCTTCCAATCAGCAGAAAAAAATATGAAATTGAAAGCAAAGAAGCATTGTGTTAAAGAAAGAATACAGGATTTTAATGAGGCTGGCTCTGCTATTTAGTACTTATATGACTTTGGGAAAGTCACTTATAATATCTCTGGCCTCAGCTTCCTCATTTGTAAAATTAGGAAGATAGAGAAGTTGATCTTTGTAGCCTCTTTTAGCTCTAAGCCTCATGATTCTGTATGCTGTATTTCTCTAAAACTGTTTTATTAGTTAGATTTTCATGGATTTAGATTCATGTTCTTTCCAAATAAGACAAATCCAAATATTGAAGTCAGAATCATATGTAGCAGTAGGCTTGGCAGGGAGAGGAATACCCCAAGAATTCATTTACCATGATGCTCAAATCCTGTGAGTATTACTCACTGAGACAAATTCCCCAACTCCATTTCCTATAAGTCTGTGTATCTGGGAGTGCAGAGACTGTCCCATGAGGGGAAAAACCCTCTGATTGGTTGGAGAGTTTTCTGAAAGGTGAACCATTTAAAAAGCAAAGAGGATGATACCCAGAAGTTAATGAGAGAGAGGGAGAGAGAGAGAGAGAGAGAGAGAGAGAGAGAGAGAGAGAGAGAGAGAGAGAGAGAGAGAGAGAGAAAAGAAGAAGAAGAACAGAAAGAAGAAGAAGAGGAAGAAGAAGAAGAGAAGAGAGGGAAAGAGAGAGAGAGAGAGAGAGAGAGAGAGAGAGAGAGAGAGAGAGAGAGAGAGAGAAAGAGAGAGAGATGAGTGATAAACTGAGGTTGCAAGCAAATGAGGGGATTTCCATAGTGACCCTAAATCTAAGAGTCTTTGCAGTATCTTGATGACCTCATACAGCTAGCTGAGTTGAATGGCTGCAGAACCACATGCTGACTGACCCAAATGGAGACAGAGGCGGAACTGTGAGGATCTGGACGGAAGATATTTTCTAGATTCTGCATGAAGCAATACTGCACTAAAAGCCAATCCTACTGGCACGTGCATTTGTAAAACATTGAATATATTTGTGTGTGGAGGAGTAGGACTCTGTAAATGTTTCTGTTGATTGAATTTTCCCTGTTACTAGCTTTGAAATTCTCTCCTAATTAAATTCTTTGCTATTTGATTTACACATCCTATCTGAAGGTGACCTTGGGAGTCATGATTTTTTTTGTCTGATCTGTTAATAGGATAGCCACAGAGTAGAGTAAACTTTAGTAGTTCCCAGTCTGTTCTGGGATGAAGGATTAATATTACTACTACTCCTAATAATAATAAGCCTTTGTTTAGCACTCTGTAGACTTTAAGATTTATAAAGTGCTTTACCAACATTATGTCATTTTATCCTAACAACAGCCCTGACAGGTATGTGCTTTGATAGTCCCCATTTTACAGATGAAGAAACTGAGATAGAGGTTAAGTGACTTGTCCAGGGTCACAGTTCTAGTTAAGTTTGGCTGTATGTGAATTTAGGTCTTTCTGAATCCAGGTCCAGTTGCTCTATCCATTGTGCCACCTGCTCATGAGGGATTAAGAAATATGGAGGTAATTATAATCACCAAAATACTCCTACACTGTGATTCCAGAGTTAAGTGGTATAAATGTTACACAAAGAACACAGAAAATCCTCACTTACATCATGAAGAGTGAAGGCAACAGAAGTCAGGGGAGAGAGGGATATAGCAGAGGAAAAAAAGAGAAAGTCAAAGGAAAAATAAAATGAACCTATAAGAATACTAAGTCTAGAATTCCTGAAAGCTGAGTGGCCCAAGGAATACCAAGAAGCCCTAGACCATTCATGTGTCCTGAAGTCCCGCTAGGACCTCAAACACATTTCTCAAACTATGGTTATTCTATTTACCCTTGAACCTGTTTCTCCTTTTCATGTCATTATTTCTGAAAATGATAGCCCCATTCAACTAGTCTGTCATGTTCACAATCTTGGTCTAATTTTTGACTCTTCTTTTGCCTTCTTTTCTCCTATCTAGTCATTACTAAGTCTTTTAGTTTTCACTTTGGCAATGCTTCCCTCATTCATCTCTTTCTATTTCCACTGACACTACCAAATCAGTCAATCAATCAGCCAGCCAGTAGGCATTTATATATTAGGCGCTGTGTTAGGTATTGGGGATACAAGGACAAAAAATGAAACTACTCCTAATCCCAAGGAGCTTGCATTCTAATGGGAAAGACAATATATAAAATGTGGAATATAAATATAAAATGAAAATTCATACTAGATCTATTGGGATAGTTTCATCTTTGCGTTTGCATCCTCAATGCCTAGCATAGAATATGGTACATATGAGGCCCTTAAAATCCCTGTTGGTTGACTGATTGATAGTAGCTGGGGTGTGTGTGTGTGTGTGTGTGTGTGTGTGTGTGTGTGTGTGTGTGTTGAAAATTGTGCCTGAGTTGAGTCTTAAAGGAAGAGGACCCTATGAAGTGGTGTAATGACAATTTAGATTTGAAGATCTTTCCCACCCATTAATAGGCCATGTGACCTGACTACATCACAGGAAACCTCAGTCACATGTGGTGGGAGGAGCTTGCTGAGAGGAAAAGGAAAGTGTGTCACAGGAGATGCTGAGAGAACAGTTAGAACTGAGGGAGAGAGCAGATGTGGTGGCCGTGCTAGGTGAGTGATGGTCGGTGGCAAGGCCTCAGCCAGGGGCAGAAGGTTATGGGATGGAGCAGTTCTCTGCTGTGATGGTGTGCATTGAATGCTTCGCTGCCATGATGGATTGGACTTATTGGTTTTGGGATCTGGTTCTCTGGTGTCTGAATAAATGGGTTACTTCTTCTACCTTCTATGTGGAGAGTCTTTTATATTTTGCGATACAGAACCTCATAGGCTTTTTGACAATTATTGTCTACATTGTGATTGTTGCCTTGCTAATACAAGTGGAGGTAAGGAGCATCCCTAGCATGCCAGATGGCCAGTGCACGGACAAGGAGGTAGGACGTAGAATCTTATATGTGAGGAAGAGAGAGGAGAACAATCTGTTTCGATTGCAGAGTATAGGATGAAGGAGACAATGTGCAATGAGGCTAAAGAAAATAAGCTGCAGACGGATTGTGAAGGGCTTTATAAGCTAAAAAAAGAATTTTATATTTTGAACCAGATGCAATAGGGGGCTCTGAGCATTTATCCTGGAGGGGAATGGCACGGTCAGATTTGGCCTTGAGGAAAATCACTTTGACAGTGGTGTGGAGGATGGATTGGAGGGGGCAGAAACCCGAGGCTAGGAAACCAATAAAGAGGTCATTGAAATAATCTAGGTGAAATAATCGAGGAGGGAGCTGTGTGAATGTGGAAAAAGGGCCAGGTGTATGAGATGTTGTGGAGATAGAAATGGCAAGATTGCATATGTGAGGTGAGACAAAGTGAGGAGTTGAGGATGATGCTAAGGTTACAAAACTGGGATGCTGGAACGATGGTGGTGCTTTTGACAGAAACAAGGAAGTTTGGAAGAGGAAAGGTTTTGGAGGGAAAGATAGTGAGTTCAGTTTTGGATGTGTAAGTTTGCACTATCTCTGGGACGTCCAATTTTAAATATCCAACAGGCAACTGATGATGTAGGACTGAAGCTCAGGGGAGAGACTGCAGGCGGATGTAGCCTTATTACATCTATGTGGATGATTTCCACAGTGTCTCAACAGATAATCCACCCTTCACTGTCTCCCCTCTCCAATTCATTCTCATACCACTGTCAGTCTAATCCATCAGTATGCATAAATCTGGTTCTGTCATTCCTGAGCTGAAAAGAAATCTTTAGTAGTTCCCTATTGTCTCTCAAGTAAAATTCAAACTCCTTTACCTGGTACTTAAATAATTATTTCCCATGAATCCTGTGCTCTAAGCAACCTATTCCGTTCTCTGTCCCCCAGTCAATCAAGCTGCTCACTTTAAGATCATTTGTTGAATTGCCACCCATGGTTTGAAGCCTAATTCGCATACTGCTTCTTTCATAAAGCTTTTCCAACCATCCTCCTTTCATCACCCAGTCAGGCACCTTCCCTCTTAAAACTGATGCAGCACCCAATTTTACACCTTTCTAATGCACATATCATGACTTCGTGTATCAGAGACACCTACATTTGTGTCTTATTCCCCAACGTAACTTTCATGAGCGCAGGGTCTGTGATTTATCTAAACTTTATATTTGTTTCAAGTCCCAGCGCTGTGCTCTGCACACAGTTAGGTATTTACTAAATATTTGTTGAACAAATGTTGAACTAATGATGTTATCTAAGCTAATTGCTTTCTGGCTGGTTTAAGTGCTTTTAATTTATTCTTTCATATCATATTGAAAAGGGAGGATAAATAATTTTCCCTCATGGCAACTAGTATTGGGAGCTGACTTTTGCTTAATCTTGTATGGTTTCCGAAAGTTTATCATAGCTAGAGCGCAGGAAAATATCACTTTCTTTTCCTTAAAAGGATGAAGTTAGCATTTCCATCCTGTTTACGTGCTGACATAGCTATTCCTTGGTGAGGGTGTGTAGAGTAAATGACCTACCATCTTAAAAAAAAAAAACAACTTTTTTTTAAGCCAGTAGAACTGATTTGGCAGTAAAAACAAAAACAAAACCTAATACATTTTATGAACATTGTAATGAAGACCTTTTAAGAAGATAAAGAGGAATGGGCCGAATATGAGAACACAGTTTTGTATCTTCCTTAATACCTGGCAGAGTGTTCTGCATGCAGAAGGTGTTTGAAAAATGTTTATTGCGGCTTAATAAATATGAGAAGAAGAGTTGTGTGGATATTCAAGTGTTGAATCAGATTTCATAAGACCTTTACTTTGGATACCTGGAGTTTTGAAATTTTAGGTATTTTAGTCTTTTTGGAATGCTGCAGAACCATTTCCAAGTCCTGTAGAGAAGGGAGGGCCTATTCACTTGCCTGACACACCCCATCTTTTCCCAAGGTTTATAACTGATTCACTCAATGTGGTTCTCCTAGCAACTTGAAACATGAAACCTCAGTCTGAAAGCCCAATTATAAATAAATTAGCTCAGATACTTCTTAGTTCAGAACATTTTTCAGTCTCTAGGGCAGTCTATGGAAACAGGAGGGATTATGTCTCCATAGTGTCTCTTGTTCATATGACTGAATGGCAGTAAATCAGCTTCTGATTTTCTTAATTGTGGTTTTTCTAGAACAAATACAGTCTTCAACTTCATTGTGACATTATCATCTCTGTTAAAGTAACTTCTCTATAGAGATTATTGCTTCCTCTCTTCATTTGGCACTTATTCATTCATTCAACAGTCATTTATTATATGTCTCTTTAAAGACATACATGGTCCTAGAGTTGAATGGAAGTATGAGGTCTTCTTCTTCCCTCAGGGAGCTAGATATCATTGTAAATTTCTAGGCTACTGGGTAGGCCTATGGTTAAAAAAAAAAAAGCTACGTTAAATATTTTAACCAAGTTAGTTAAGTTAGAGGCAGTGAGGTGAGTTGGTGGATAGAGCCCTGGGTCTGGATTCAGGAAGACCTGAACTCAAATCTGACCTTAGATACTTACTATCATTGTAACCTTGAGTAAGTCACTTACTCTCTGCCTTAATCCACTGGAGAAGAAAATGGCAAACCACTCCAGTAACTTTGCCAAGAAAAAACTCAAAAAGGGGTCATGAAGAGTCAGATATGACTGAGTAACATGGTTAAATCTAAATATAAGAACACATTCCAATGCCAAATTAATCAGTTTTTAAAAAAATTTCCTATGTTTTAGATTATCTACCCAGTCCTGTAACTAGTCTGGGGTGACCGAGGCTTTAACCCACGGTACCAAAATTTATAAGATATTGACAGCATTTTTTTATTCCTTTGGTTTGTAGAAACAACTAAGTTTAATATCTAGTGAATAAGAAGTTTACAGATGGCATGACTCTTAAAACTTGCATCCCCAGTGAGAGCCTGTCCTGGCCTTCCCCTGCTCTGCTCACTTCCCTGGTGGTGGGGGCTCTATCCAGTAGCCCCAGTGGGGTCTACCAAGGTCTCTATGCGTGGGCCTAGTCTGTGTTCTAGGAGTCTCTGTTTAATCTCCCCCCACCCCCACCCCCACTAGAACAGCATCTTGGTGTGTCTTCCTTCACAGGGCCTTATGTCCAGAAGTCTGACTGAAATCTCTCCCCAAGTTTCTCTCACACTTCAACTGAATTTCTTTGAAAAAAATTGGCTTCCAAGCTCCTTTGTTATTACTTGCTCAGGAAGCCAGGATGACTAGCTCAATATGTACCATATTTCTCTGTTTTATAAGGTCCTTCCAAGTTTAGGAAAATTCTTCAGGGGAATCCGCATAACAATATTTTGCTTAACCATTTGTCTTCTTTAGTAAGTTACATCTTCCAGGATAACTCTTTTCAAATACTGCCTTAAAAATGGTAAGATTTAAATTTACTCCCAAATTAGTCAGTTTCTAAGTTTTGTCCAGGCTTTTAAAACAATGAAAGTCTTGCCTTATTTGGTATGGTTGATATGATGGTAGCTAAATTCAAGTTCATGACTCATTTTTCTGTTAGGAATTGTTCTTCACAATTAAAAAAAGGTCTCAACCCAAAACAGCATTCACTGAGGGAAATTAATTCTTATCCCCTCTCATTCTTGAGACCAGAATGACACCTGTAGTTACCTCAGTGGCTCCTAGTATTTTAGCAAGGTTGGTGCCAACCTGCACAATTTGCCTTCTGAGCAAGGTCAACTCCTTGAAAAATGAAGCATGTTTGCCAAATTTGATTAAAGTATATGGAACATCTAACTCAAATTTTGGGCTGAATGTGAAGAAAAACATTGAGCTAAATTTTATTTAATGGGATAATCTCATGTGGAGCTAGTGACAGATTTATTACCACAGAGAATTAAAAACAGGCTGAATCGAATCCTAGAAAATACAGTAAATACTCCAGTTGTTTTTCAAGTCTGAACAGAGCCTGATAGTAACAGGTAAGCATATGATGAGCAGCTCCTTCTGTTGTTCCTGGACCCAATCTAGCTTTTCATTTTGTTTCAATTCAATTCAGGGAATTACTATTAAATGCTTTCTTTGTAAGTCTCTATGCCAGGTGTTGGAAATCTAATAGCACATAACATTTTTTTTAACCAATTCATGCCATCCATTGTCTTCTTGCCAATATTGCCAATAGTATTCCAGCTGGTGAGAATTTGAATTAATGATTCTTTTTGTGGAGTTTTAAAATGATTGGTAGGCTGAAGCTGTATAAGATGGTTTATGAAGATTTAAGATACTATTCCATGCCATGAAACTTTCACATGCTAAGAAATAACATTAGTGGCTAGTCTTTTTGATAGGCTTTGATTTTTAAGAGTAGTTATTATTTTTGCTTTTCAAAGTAATAGCTTAGTCATTTTGAAGTATTTTTGGTGGGAGGAATGGTGAAAGCAATAAACTATTTTGCATAAAGATTGTTTAGCTTTAGAATCAAATCATTACAGCCCTTTAATAGGGTTAGTGGGCTGCTACATGTATAAGATTTGATTTTATGCAGTGGAGCCTTTTTTTTTCTTTTTGAAGAACCAGACTGATTTCCTCCAGTTCCTAGATCAGTATTGATTTGCTCCGACAACTGCCTGATAACATTGTCATTATCTACAAATCCCTACAAATTCCTTTGGTGTCATCATTTACTCTAATCTAGCAGTACCGGACAGAGTACAATCCTGCCTGGTCTTGTGATTCTGCATTTCCTCACCCCCAAGGAATCTGCAGTTGAAGAGAGAAATGTGCCACTTCAGGCTCTCCTGCCTCGGGTACAAATGTTTGTAAACTGGTTATGTGCTCCTTGTGCATGGCCACGTTAACTATTCATAGCTATCTGTGTGTTTCAGGTCACTTCAAAGCCAGGTGTGTGGCTAGCAGCAGCAATCACAAGATTAACTACATGAGAAATATGGACTCTGGCTGGGAGCAGGCTCTTTCCCTTCAGCATCTATGCAAGGGAAATACTATTAGTGCCCTCCGAAATCTGTCAGACAGATCAAAATCCCATAGGAAAAAAATTGAGGGATATATAATGGACAGCACATTGGACTAGGAGTCAGGAGATCTGGGTTCCAGTATTAGCACTGCTAATAATACCGTGTTAACTGGCAGAAACCATTTCACTTCTCTTGGGCACCATTTGCTTGATCTATAAAATAAGGGGGTTGGACTAGCTCAGAAGTTCTTTTTTTTGTTTTAGGGGGGAAGGCAGGGCAATTGGGGTTAAGCGACTTGCCCAAGGTCACACAGCTAGTAAGTGTGTCAAGTGTCTGAGGACGGATTTGAACTCAGGTCCTCCTGACTCCAGGGCCGGTGTTGTACTCACTGTACCACTTAGCTGCCCCAGCTCAGAGATTCTTAATCTTTTTTGTGCCATGGACCTCTTAGGCAGTTTGATGGAGTCCATGTACCCTTTCTTAGAAAATCATTTTTAAATGCATAAAAGAAAATATATAGGATTAAAAAGGAAACCAATTATATTGAAATATAGTTATCAAATTAAAAAAACACAAAGTTTATGGATCTTAGGCTAAGAATCCTTGGAATAGATACCCAAAGTCTCTTGCAGCTTCAACAGTCTATGAATATAAATTCACGATAGCTTGTTATGGTAGAAAAACAATGAGGGGGAACCCCAATAATATAATTGTTTGCAACAAATTCTATGAAGGAAATATTTTAGTTTTCGTTATTGAAAAGTCTTGATAAATACAATTTATGGATATCATCTTTTTCTATTTTATATTATTTGGCCTTTGATTGGAAGGCAAAGCTTCTCTGAAAGCCACTGATCTGTGAATTTTTAAAAAGAAATTGGCCTTGAGTAGTTTACTGCTGAAGAGACTGTATCAAGTGGTATGAACTCTTGGAAAGTCATCCTGTTGTCTCCCAGAAGGATATTATTATTAGATAAGCTAACTAAGGTCATGCCATACCCAAGCCAAATATTTCCCCATAGAAAATATTTTAAGGGAATGAAAATAAAATCTCTGAGTTTTATATAAACATTTATTTTTGAAACCTAAGCTTCATCTCAAAAAGGGGTTCCAGGAATTGTCTCTAACTCTGGGTGATGACTCTCCTGAGAGGGGCTGGTTGAAAAGAACCAAGAGTTTCTTTCATACCAGAACAGAGATCAGCTATGTGGAAGAGATGTTGCCAATGTTGGCAGCCTGAACAGGGAGGGCTGGAAAACTTCAGATGCTAATTGTACCAAACACAAAGGATTGTTGGCATAATAAATTCTCCTGAATGAGCAACAAGTGGGCATTCCATTCTGGATCTGAACTTAGTGGCCGCATGATCTCTTCCAAACTGTGAGAAAGTTATTTTTAACTCTTACAAAGGTAAATTGAAAAAAAAAAGGCTCACATCTTGTGATAATAATTGCCTATTTAAGTTCATCTTTGCAGGGTCTTCTATGCTGATCCAAAATTGAATAGACCATTCTCTAGCTATAAAGAGCCCTGGGCTGGGAAACAAGAGACTTGGGTTCTAGTTCAGGCTCTGCTGTTACATGGGTGTGTGACCTTGGGCATGTCACTTAACTTCCATGAGCCTCAGTTTCCTCAACTGTAAAATGAAGAAACTGGTCTAGATGACCTTTAAGTTCCCATCCATTTTTAAAGTTATCTAATTTGTGATTCTCATTTCAATCAAATATTTGTTTATTTATTCAACAAATATTTATTGGGCACCAGCTACATAAAAAAATAAATTAGCTACTGCAGGACACTAAGGTAACACATAGTAAATGAAGCCTTGAAGTTCAAGATGCAGTAATTCTAATATCTAGAAAATGTATTCCTATCCCTCTATTGAATGGTTTATTTCAGTGTACTTTTTTTGAGAAGAAAAATCCCAAATGCTAGAAGATACTTCAGCTCAATTGCTGTTACACCTTCCCCTCCCAAAGAAAAACCCCAACAAAAACCCAACTATTGTTGAGGCAAATGGGGATACCAGCATTGCTCTTGAAACCAGTCAGGGAATGGGGCCTTACAGAAGAATTGCCCTTTGTTTGCCTGACTCTGAGTCAGACTGTCTTTGCCCAGTAGACCAGGTATATGTACATACACACACAAATGCGTGTGTGTGTATGTGTGTCTATATATGTATATATACACATATGTAGATAGATATGTCTATGTCTATGTATATATGTGTGTATATGTATGTGTGTGTATACATATATATTACTGCCAGCTATCAGAAAAAGCTTCAGGGCACTGGTGACGTCACTAGGGAATGGGGTTAACAATAGGGCAGAGAAGGAACCTGGCATCTGGTTGCCTTTTCCCTTTCCTCTCCCCTGGGAAAAAAATGCATGATTACCCCAGGGCAAATGAACAAATTAGTTACTGCTGCTGGAGTAGTCCCAGTCCTTACCTTTCTAAGAAGTTAACTGTACAGGCATGACTACAAGGCACTGGCATGACCACCAGGTTTCTTCCCCATGACACAGGCTTCTGTCAAAAAAAAAAAGAAAAAGAAAAGAATCATCTGGTTAAAAAACAATTCCTAAGAATCTTATTGCTGCAAGTAGAAGTATTCAGCAGTTGGAGGAGACCTTGTTGGTCCAGAGAAAATCTTAGTGCTGACCTGTAGTCAGGATACGATTGTTTGGTGGCTGGGAGAAGACCAAGTTCTCCCAGGGAAATGCAGGGAATTGAGTTCAATGGAAGAAAACATCTATTAAGTACCTGCTGGAGCATTGCACTAGGCGCTAACCAGGGTAGGTACCAAGTTTAGAGAAGGTATAGCCCTTAGAGGATGCTCTAAGACAAACATGAATACCTGCAATAATAATAATACATGACTCATACACAAAACAGATGTAAACAAAAAACAGAGAGCAGTAGGCTTTTCAGTGATGGTCAGAATGCCAACAGAGCCCCTTGTACCAATTTTTTTTGGCATCTCCTTGAGGCTTATCAAAGCTTTAAGACAATTTGTCTCTGTGTGTGTGTGTGCGCGCGCGTGTGCATCATCTGTCAATGAGACAAATGAAGACATTTTCTTCAATTAAATGCTTTATTGTTTGTTTTCTGGCGAATTGCCTGCCTGGCCTGTGATTAGAGTCTGCACTGGATAAAGGGTCCAGGGACAGTATATTTCCCTTTACCCAACCAGACCTGGGGACCTCCAGAGTGGAGTGAGAGACACTCCCATCACACAAATAGAATAACCACAATACAGCATAACCTGAGAAGTGAATGAAAAAGTGACAAAGTGACGTGTGAGGTCCCTTGGGAAGGTTACTTTGATCTGTGGGTATGGAATTTGAGTCACGCTCTAAAGGATGGGTGGGAATTTGACATGTGCAAGTGGGTGTGGGGAACAGTGAGAAAACAGGCACCACTGAGGCAAGAAAGCGCAGGAAAGATAACGTGTGTTCCACTTGGCCTCCATCCTGTTACTGCTATGGGCAAGAGTCTCTTCTGACACCATTTATTTCCACTGGCCAAAAAATGAGTCATTAGAAGCATAGTCGATCTACCTGTATGGGGGACAAAGGTGGAGGCAGGGTGAAAGGCATTTCTCTCCCTCTTCTCCCATGTACAATTGTGGAGGAAACATGCCAGTTCTCCTTGATTTTAAAACCATCCTTTGTTTCTTTTAAAGTAAATGGGGGAATTAGGGCCAATCTGAAGCTTATTGTTTAATATTTAACATGGTTCAGTTCTGTTATGGGTGCTGCATGTTCCACATAGCTATACCCTCCAGGATCTTTTTTTTTCTTTCACAAAACACAAATAGAAATCAGATAAATGTGCATTCCATTTTGCTAAGTAAGCAGAGTTCTGAGAAGCTGGTTGATTTGGCACTTGGCTCGTTTTGCTTCTGGGGCAAAAGGCAGAGATATGTGGGAGAGGCATTAAGCTCCCAACTAACCTTCTGCAAACTTTCTGCCATTCCTCTGATGAATCCCTGAGATAGGACTGGGCTTCAATTCTGATTCTGTTATTAATGGACTTTCAACCTTTTGTCCTGAAGCCCTTGGGCTAATCACTTAATGATTCTGTGACTCAGCTCTCTCATAGCAAAGCTGGCATTTGCAGGCCCTCACCTTTGTATGAGGAAGACTACTAGGGTTTGCTTCCCAGAGAGAAGAAAACCTTCTCTCAGCATCAGCCTTAGCAGCAACATAAATGGCCTCTGGGCCAAACATAACTCTAGGAAGGTGGCAATGTACTCTCACCAAAAAAGATACAACTATCCCTTGTTCAGATTCTTTTCCTGCTACATGTACGTGGTGATCTAATGATGGAAGCCTTGCTCTACTGGTGCATTAACAAGTGACCCCTTGCCCAGAGCTTTATTAGTGTGGAGATTATTAGAAGAAAGTCTCTCTCTCACACTTAATCTTATTCTGTTATATTCCCATACCTGTTCTATCCAGCAGGAGCCCTCTGCACCACTCAAGCTGGTGGGCTCATTTTTTCTTAACCATGATATGGACATTCCCACACCCACACCTTTGCCTCTACTCTTTGTTTTTCTATAGCAACTTTTCTTCTCCGCTTTGCCTGCCTTCTTCCTTCAAGGCCTAACTCTTTCTTGACCAACCCAACCCACAGACTCTCCTTTCTCTGACTTCTTATGTAAGGCATTGTTTGTATGACTCATTTAGCACAAAATCATAGCTTGCTTTTGACGGATAGAGAGAAACAGCAGGCTCTAGTGGCTAGCATAGCCTTAAAGTCAGGGCTAGCCCTGGGTTCATGTCCTGCCGCTGGCACATACTGGCTTGGTGAATGACCATAGGCACCTCACTTTGCCACTCAGTACCCAAAGCAACTCTCTATGATAATAGCTCTTAATCTGGAATCTGTGAACCTAAAAGAATTACATACACACACTTATACATGCATGTATGTATATGTATATATACATATATAGATAACTGTATTTCATATAATTGGTTTTCTTTGTAATCTTATATATTTTATCTGATGTATTTAAAAACACCATTCTGAGAAGGGATCTAAAGTCTTCACCAGGCTGCCTCCAGTATCCATGGCACAAAAAAACCGTTAAGAACTCTTGTTCTAGGGTTATAAATTTCAGAGCAGGTGCAGACTTGCATTGGTAGAGGGAATTTCCTCACTGGGAGGTCCCCATACCAATGAACTGACAGATTCAGGATGAAAAACCAAAACACATAAAAATTGTTTAGAGATGTATGCCACTGAGAGTTTGATTTTCAAGATATTTGAAAGAGGAGAAGATAAATATTTGGAAAAAAGACTGAAAATGGTTTTCAGTACATCAATCAATTAATAGGCATTTATTAAGCACCTACTATGTGCCAAGTAGAGGCAGCTAGATGGCTCAGTAATTAGAACACTACACCTAGAATCACTAAGACCTGAGTTCAAATCCTTAGATGCTCATTAGCTGTGTGACCCTGGGCAAGTCACTTGACTTCTGTTTATCTTAATATACCCCTGTGCTTACTCCAGAAGAAGGAAATAGCAAACCACTCCAGTACCTTTGCCAAGAAAACCCCCTGGATGGTATTGGTGTGATATGGTCCATGGGGTCACAAAGAGTAGGACAAAACTGAATGACTGAACAACAGCATACCAAGTACTGTGCCAGGTGTTGAAGATATGAAAACAATTTATAAAAATAAATATAAAATTAAAAAACAATAAAAAACTTCTCTATGCTCAAAGAGTTTATATTCTAATAAGGAAATAACAGGCATATATATTGGCGTAACAGTGATCATGAAGATGATCCTGGTCCTTGGCTCCTTCTATTGGGCCCCATGCTTGGGCCACCTCTGGTGACTGGTATGCTTTGACCATTCACTAATAGGCTTGCACAATCTGAGGCTCCTGCTTGATTCCTGAGTCCCCATGCTGGGGATTGTGTGTTGACTTAATGGCAAAATAACTTCTGCTCTCTCCATCTCCCATACTCTCTTTGGAATGTGTTACTTGGGACTCAGATCATCTCTCCCTCAGACTTCCCATTTAGTAAAGAGGGGATCTCTCTCCTTTCCTTCCTGGCAGCAACAGTGACTGCATACCAGCAGCAGGAAAAAGGTATATACAAGATACAGAGGAAGCAGGTATCATCCTGGAGGGGAAGGCACAAACAATTAAAGGGACCATGAAAGGCGACACGAACTTTGTCTTGAAGGAAACCAGTGATTCCAAGTGGCAGAGGTGAGGAGGAAAAGCATTTCAGGCATGGCAGACAGCTAGCACAGAGGTACAGGGGCAGAACTGAAGTGTGTCAAAGGAACAGAGAGTAGTCTAGAAAAGCGATACCAAGGAAAGCATGGATAGGAGTAATGTGTAAGAAGACTGGACTCAGAATGACTGACTCCTATGCCTATTTTCTCATTTCTATAAAATCCTTTTGAGAATGATGTACACACATCAAGGATATGATAAAGGAGTAATTGGGCTTTCACCAATGATTGTCTATAGCACATCAAATATCACAGCTTCATAGTCACATAATGTTTCTGTTTGCTTTTTTTCCCCAAATAGTTGCAGTTTTATTTTACCAGTTAATGAAAATAGATGGAATAAAGGAGGAAAACACTCAGTATGTGCTGGGAGCTCAAAAATATACCTCCAGTAGACTTAAGACTTCTTTTCCACACAGGGCCTTAGAGCCTTGTGCCTCACACAAGTAAGGTCTCTTAAGTAATGCACCTGCACCTCATGAAAGGCCACACAATATTTGAGAGATGCAGAGATTTTTTTTTGGTGATTATAACTGTCAATCATGTGGATTCTGGGAATTCTTATCTCAAGCCACAAGGCGTGGTAACTACTTCCCCTCAAGGGGATATGATTTTATAGAGGCCTCAGAAGACATGACCAAGTTCCTCAGCCTGTCCAAACAAACTTTCCGTTACTCCTCTGGAGGTATCCAGGCTTTGTTCATACCTATTGAACAATTTGGGAAGTGTTCTCATCTGAAAAGCTTATCAACTCCCTCTACCAATCCAAGTCTGAATCAGCTCTGCAATTTATAGCCCTAGAACAGGAGTTCTCCCCCACCCCTTTAATACATTATTTTTTTGTTGTTGCTATTCTGAGCTTGTCAAACACCAGCAAATAAGGACATTTCCATATATAAGGAAGAACAGAAAAAGGGGCTATATATGAAGCTGAATTTCCATTATATACAGCTTGTTTTTCAAAGTATGTAATATATTCAGCACCTTAGATAGAAAGATAATAGATTAAATGCTTATTATGTGCAAGGCACTGCACTAAGTACTAGGAATCCAAATATATGGTGTAAGCAGAAAAATCTTCTAATGGAAGAAAAAAACAAATTAAGTGGAGAATGTGTGTGTGTGTGTGTGTGGTGAGAGAGAGAGACAGATGGACAGACAGACAGACTGAGAGACAGAGACAGTGAGACAGAGAGACAGAGAGAGATATGAAGCTACCTTCCCAAGGGCAAAGGTGAAATTCTGGAAAGTGAGAATTAGAGCCCAATAAAACTTAACCTTTTTTTGTGTCATGGCCACCATTGGCAGTCTGATGAAGCCTTTGGATCCTTTCTCAGAATCATGTTTTAACATGCATAAGATAAAATACATAGGATTACAAAGAAAACCATATTGAAATGCAGTTATCAATATTTATTAAGTGCCTACTCTATACCAGGCACCAAGCTAAGTGCCAGGCACCTTATCACTTATTTTAGGTGGGCTAGGGTGACTTGAACTCAGTTGACCCCCAATAGCTAGCATAATAGCGTTTATATAACTTTACAAATATTTATCTTCATAATAACCCTGGGAGATAAGTCCTATTATTTTATAGGTGAGGAAACTGAGAAAGACAAAGGTGAACTGACTTGCCCAGGGGCACACATTTACTAAGTGTCTGAGGGAGGATTGGACCTCAGGTTATCCTGACTCTAAGTTCAGCACTATCTACTGTGGCCACCCAGCTGCCTACATGCTTTTAAAATTTGTAGAACAAAGTGCATATCCATATTCATATCCATACCTGTATATGTATATCTATGTTTACCTATCCATAACTATATCATCTATATCCTATCTATCTCTCTACCTATCTACCTATCTATCTCTTGCAGGTCCATAAAAGAAAGGTGCTGGCTAAGGGAGAAGTTTTAATCCCAAACTAGTTAAACAAGGTGTCTCCTCCAACAAGGTGTTTCATGAATATGTTAAAATCCTATTATACTCCTTGATAGATGCCACCACAGAGATAACTTTATTCGCAGATTCCGTGACATTAAGTAAGGTACAAAATAGGAAGATGTTTGCTCTCCAGAAGGACTTTCTTCTATCATGGAAGATGTCCTGTGCAAAGAACAAAAATAGTAGAATGGTGATTTATAGATAGTGAAATCCTCCGGATGCTAAAATTGAGTATTATACTGGCTTATTATGTCGAACCTCCAAATACTACAGGACCTCTTCAACAAGAATCATGACTACTCAAAAGATGTAAGCTTACCAGTCCATATAGGAATACCAAGTGGATGAAAAAATGTCTATTGTCCTGACATGAAGTTTATGGGCAGTACATTGGGTTAGTTCATTAGTACAGCTGTCTTTGATAGGTACTTCAGATGTACAATGATCTGGGCCTAGAACTGAAAAAGAGGAAGGAATGCTGGATAGTATTTGGAAAATGCAGTGCTTTTAGCTCCTCCCTAACATAAAAACCCATTTTTGAGACAATATTCTTCTGGTAATGCTAATTGACTAGGAATTGTGGAACACTACAGTCTTTAAATATTTAAAACTGCAAGTGAGCCAAAGGGCAAAGAGAGACCCATGGCAGGAAGCAGTAGCTTGCAGTATATTACTAATGATGACTTGCAGTGAAGAAGAATTATTAAAAGTATTACCCTAGAAATGTATGATTGGAAAAGAAGGTGAGCTGATCATGTCTTGAGAGCATGGAACAAAAGCAGAATAGTTTGAATGCCGTAGTGGTATCCATGGAGTGTTAAATAGACTAAGAAGAAAGTTCCCAGTATATTGGGTGGACTCTCTACAGATTATTCATAGGAAGACATGGGCAAGAATTGCACAAGATGAGAAATCATGGATAGGTCACAATCTGCACCATTGGAATGAATACCTACATCACAGTTATACTGAAATATTAAAGCTAACTTCTTATGGCTTATATCTTGATTTTCCCAACTAAATTATAAATTCCATCTGGGCATATCAATTATCAGAGTGCCTTACATGGAGGAGGTGGTAAATATTTGTTGCTTGATACTGAAGGGGCTCACTGCATCTGTATTTATATTTATGTTTATCTCTATCATCTCTATAACTATACCTATATTTATAACCATACCTACATTGGTATTAATCATGATATTCATATTTATAACTATATCCATATCCACATCTCTCTCCATATCTTTCCCTCTCACCCTCCATCCACCATCTGTCCATACATACATTATCTATCTCCATATCTATCTACCTATCCATCCATTTCCTTCTTTCTTCCCTTTCTTCTTCCCCTCACCCCCTGCCCCCAGCACTTGCAGGCCCATAAAAGAAAGGTGCCATGTAAGGGCAAAATTTTAATCCTAAACCAATTAAAATTCTCATTAATGATTTTCTCCGGAAAAGAGTAGTTCTCAGGTCAATCTCCTGCATGAGCTATTTTCTCCAAATTCTTTTCACTGGAATTTGCCTTGTTAGAATTAATTAGAATTCTTTCTTCTTCCTTCTTAGCTTATGCTAGACAACCAGGACAAGAAAGGAAATTTAATCTCTTGATTAAAGGCTCTAAGAGGTTAAAAAGCAAACAAAATAAAGCAAAAAGAAAAGTCATCCATATGGAAAAAATAGCATGAAATAAATTTCTGTACAGAAATATATGAATCTCTAAGAGCTCATTGCAGATATTTAGTGGTAAGTGCAACTCAACTGCTAATAAATTGTACTCAACTATATTTTTAAAGAAAAATAAATCAATAAATTAACAAATATTTCTTAAGTCCCTACTAAATATCAGCCATTGTGATAAGTACTGATACTACAAAAATGAAAATTAAATGATCCCTACCCACAAGGAGCTTATATTCTCTCAAGGAAGACAGTACATTTCACATATAGGGTGTCCTAAAAGACTTAGTGCAGTTTTTATGCTTCTAGCTTAAAACTGTATACAAAACCACATCTTTTGCATGCAAAATAGATACAAAACAAACACGAGGTAATTTCAGTGGGGATAAAGGCACCTGCATTTGGGAGGATCAGAGAAGGAAATGTAGAAGGTGGTGTTTGAGTTGAGTTTTAAAGGAAATTAAGGATTTTAAGAAGTGAAGATTCAAAAGGAATGCATTCCAGGCATGGGGATAACTCTGAAAAGGCAAAGAGATGGGAGATGGAACGTCAGGTGGGAGACATCACAAGTAGTCCAGTTTGTCAAGACTGTAGAATGTGTGAAGGGAGATAATGTTTAATAAACCTAAAAAGGTTGGAATCAGGCTGTGAAGGACTACAAATGCCAAAGAGAGTAGTTTATATTTTACGCTAGAGGTAATAGGGAGCCACTGGAATCCATTGAGAGGTGGAGTGACATGGCAGGACCTGTGCTTAAGGAGTACCATTTTGTCAGCTCTGAAGAGAACAGATTGGAGAGAGAGAGAGAGAGACTTGAGGCAAGGCAGCCAATTAGGAAACTATTGCAATAGTATGTGGAAAAAGTGATGGGGCTGGCTCATTTCTCATCTGGCTGCACTATTTTGAGACTTCTCTGACTTTTCCACCATGCCCCTGGAAGTTCATTATTGGGAAAACCTTATCATCTTGCAAGATCCCATTGACCTTGGGACTTCATCTCATCACCATCCTCTGTGCCTCTGATTGGAAGGTCATGAATAGAGTCATGAAGTTAAAAACCTCCATTTAAGGAGGGAGTCTGCACACTGTCCCTTACTCCCCCCTTCTGCTGTGTGTGTGTGTGTGTGTGTGTGTGTGTGTGTGTGTGTGTGTTGTCTTCCCCTATTAGATTGTAAGTTTCTGGAGGGCAGGGATTGCCTTTCTTTTTTATGTTTGTATCCCCAGCACTTGCATTGCCTGTCATATAGTAAGCACTTAAAATGCTTTTAGATTGATTGACTGATCACCCGATCTTGGGTGGTGGCTATGTGAGCAGAGAAAGGGTAAACATGTGATAGATGCTGTGGAGGTAGAATTGACAAGTCTTGACAACAAATTGGTTATTTGGTGTGGAGAGTGAAGAGCTGAGGATGGATGACTCCAGGGTTGTGAACCTAGGGGGCTGGAAGAATGGTGGTACCCTGGAAAGAAGCAAGGAGATTTAGGAGAGGAATGGAAGATAATGAATACTGCTTTGGATGTATTGAGCTCCAGCTGCCCATGGGACATCCATTTGGAAATGTAATAGGGAGCTGGTGATATGGTCCTGCAACTTAGGAGAAAGATATACAGATCTTTGAGTCATTTCTGTAGAGATGATAATTGAACCCACGAGAGCTGAAAAGGTCACCAAGAGAGAATTCAGAGAGAGAACAGAAGGGAGTCCAAGACATAATCATGAGGATATACCCATAGTTAAGGAGAAAGATATGAATGATTATCTAGCAAAGGAGATTTAGAAGTAGTGATTAAACAGGTAGGACGAGAAGCAAGTAAGAGCAGTGTTAGAGAAGAGAGGGCATCAAGAGGGAAAGGGTGGTTAATAGTGTCAAATTCAGCAGAGAAGTCAAAAAGAATGAGGATTGAGAAAAGATCCCAGGGAATCATCATCTGTTATTCCAATGGTCACTAAAATTGGCATTAGCAAGAGTTAATTTGGTATTTTCTTCTACAATAACAGCCAGTTTCTATTCAGTGCATTATCTTCACTAGTCAGTTGACTAGTCTGGGATGGTAGGATTAGTAGTGAGGAGTTGAAAGGGGAAAGAGGAGGGGAAGGTAAGCATTATTCTTCCATTTCCAATTGCTTCCTCTTACCCAGTCCCATAGAGTTATTTTCCTAATTTTTCTGGCAAAATACTTGATATCTTGAGTGGTTTTTCTCTAAGTAGCAGATGAATCTTAATTCAGTCCTTTGTGTATCTAAAGGTCCACCAGTTAGCATCTATCAGTCATTTAGCTTTTCCCTATTGGGTCAAAGTAAAAACAAAAAAACACAACAACTAGAAAACAGATGTATACTGAGAAACCAAACTTTAAAAATGTTTGCTCCAATTTCTGTCAGGGGCAGCAGAATTGGAAGAATACTAGGAGATTGTGCTATTCCACATTGGACCAAGCCCTCATAGGAAGCAATAAATGATAGCAATAGAAAGAGAAAAAGATAGACCAATCCCACATGAGAGAACGAGCTCTGATAGAACAGTATCCTGTATATATATATGAATTTATCTTTGAGCACAACTTGGACAGACACTACAAATAGACAATGAGCTGGACCCAAAATTGAGAAGGATGAGGAGAGTGAGTTAGATTGCCTTTGGAAAATTACAAAGTTCTTCTGGTGATTCCAAGCTTTCTCCTGAAACAAAGGCCTATGTTTTAATTCCATTTCCTCCCCATGGATTTGATATAAGGTTGCAATTCATGGAATAGTACAGTTTCCAAAGATTTGTAATTGAGAATCATCCAGAAGGAGATGGAGAGTATATAGAGATCACAGTGAACTGGAAAGCATTACAAAAAACCTTTATGAAGGAGAAGCAGTGTAAAAAATATTATAAAAAATGTGTATGCCTCTCTGAGCTCCAGCCCCGCAACTGGAGATATGGCTAAACGTACCAAGAAGGTTGTAATTGTTGGTAAATATGGAGCTTGTTATGGGTGCATCCCTCAGAAAAATGGTGAAGAAAACTGAAATTAGCCAGCATGCCAAGTATGCCTGCTCCTTCTGTGGCAAGACCAAAATGAAGAGACAGTCCGTGGGTATCTGGCATTGTGGGTCCTGTATGAAAACAGTAGCTGGTGGTGCATGGACCTACAATGCCACCTCTGCAGTCAGTCAAATCTGCCATCAGAACACTGAAGGAATTAAAAGACCAGTAAAATCTTCTTATCAAATATCTGTAGCCCATAGTCCAACAATAAATGGGTTAATTTATGGAATAAAAAAATGTGTATGAGTGCTATAGAAGACAAGCTACTGATAGGGTAAGAGTGAGAGATAACCAATGTAAAGCCTTCGGGCTGCATTAGTATTCTTATAATTCAAGAGAAAGTGATGAAGGCCCCCAGGACATTGGTTGGACTACCTTATGGAAGGAGGTAGACAAGACGAGTCACAGAGGATCAGTGGGAATGAATGGTTGCTTCCTTCATCTTCACTGGGAATAATCACGATAGTGAGATCACAAATATCACTGTTGAATATCTGAGTACCTATCTCCCAGGTCTGGGTTTCTTTTGGTGAGACTCAAATGAATTAATATATGTAAGGGGCTTTGAAAACTTCAAAATGTTATAAAAGTGCCAATTATTATTATGAAGAGATTGTAGGCTTGATGATAATACAGTTAGACTCAAACAAAAAGTGGTTAAATTGAAAAAATTGAATTGAATTTAATAAAATGATATTCAATAGGGATAAATGTAAAATTTCACACTCAAGTGCAAAAAATTTGACTTCACAAATACAATATGAAGGAGGGTGGATGACCTGTGTTGAGCAAGGGACAGAATGCTATACTAGACCCTTTCTAAAGTCTCTTCCAACACTAAAATTGGAAAATTCCATAAATGTTAGCCCTATTCCTTTGCTAATTTTGCAAATAGTAATTTGCCTCCTGAGTAGTGCCTTGTGACAGATAAGTAGTTAAGAATGTCAGGATTACCTATTTTAATATATATTCCCTGAGAAAAGGCCAGCTAGTTGGGGAAAAATGTGTGGTATTGAAACTGTTTAGTTCTTATTTGAAAATTCTCTTAGCATTCCTACTTTCCTTCAAAACTCAAGTGCCATCTTATACACGAAACCTTTCCTGCTCTCTCCAGCTATCTCCAGTGCTCCACCGTATAAGTATTTATTTTATGTATGTTTTTCATATATTTATATATGTACTTCTCTCTATCTCTGTCTCTGTCTCTCTTTGAAGCTGGAAGGGACCCAAGAGGCCATCTACTCATATTGTCTCTCCCCAGATAGAATGTAAGTTCTTTGAGCACAGGGACCATTTAATTTTCATCTTTGTTAAGCAGTGTTAATCCCTAGTGCTTAGGACAGTTCCTTCCAAGTAGTATGGGCTCAATAAATGTCTATTGATTGATTCCAAGGCTCAGCATACTAACCAGCTGAAGGACTATGGGCTTGCAATTGTCTTCTTTGTAATTTAAATATCCTGTCTTGAGTCTTGGCAAAAGACTCAACCAGAAGATGTTGTCATCTAATCTTTATTTTTTTTAACATTCTGATTTTAAAAAATGCCAAGTAAAATGAACATTTACACATACAAAGTAGAAAAGAAAAAAAGGATTGTACATGAAACCACAAATCTCTATTATGTTTGGCTTGCTTTTCCTTTTAAGTATGTAATACTTAAGTACTTAATAAATTCAACATGTAATTTTCAAAGACGTCCTACTTGTCTATATTTTTGTCTGGACTTCCTTCTCTTTTCTTTTGTGCATTTTTAAAAAGTGCTTCAGTGACCCTCTTGGATAAGGAATAGATAAATCTGAATTCTAGTCATGACTCTGTTGCTAACTAGCCATGTAAACCTGGGCAACTTAATTCAACTGTTTGAGCTCAGTTTTTTGGTGTTTTTTTTTCATCTTCAAACAAGGAGATTGTTTATGCTCATGTTGTCTGAGGTCTTGTCCAGTTATGTAGGTCTATGTCTAAAATTCTAATATCCTGGACCTTGTTTTCCATAGTTACTCTTACTTCCCCAAAGAATTTACTCTTTGTACCTCTTTATAGCAGTCCAAGCAAACTTCATGCCCCATGTTCCATCCTTTATTCACGCATACCATTGCAGGGGGAATGACCAACTTTGGAGAAAGACTTCGGCTAAAGACACATGGTATTAAAACAGTGGCGCCAGGGATAAGAATACATTTTGTACTTGCCCAAATTAGCGTGAAAGGCATGGGGGCAGATGTTTTATTTTCTAGAGAAAATGATGATGATGGTTTATTTGGAAGCTCTCACACATAATACAACAGAATGCAAAATCACAATGCTGATGAACAGGATGAGTGGCTACTTCTGAATACAGATTAATTGCTGGCCTCCCTCTAGTGGCAATAGAGGTACATTTGAAGCATTGTGTGTAGAACTCTTAACAGATGGTGCTATTTTTTTTCTTTTTTTTCCTGGATTCCTCGTGGAATTGTAACAAAACTCCCAATGACTGAAAATCACATTGACAATAGAAGTGAACTTAGAGGTCATCTAGTCCAATTCCCTCATTCTGAAGATGAGACAAGTGATATTCAGGGAGATTTCCCCAGGAAGAGGGGTCTGCTAGTGACAGGGCCAAGTCTTGAACCTAGGTCTTCCTACACAAAGTAAACTTCTCACTCAAAGTTCCACTGCATTATATTAACACCTTCAAAAAGGGTTGCAAAATAACAAAGTGAAAGACTAGAGGTGTAGGAATCTATCTGTTCAATTATTGTGCAAAAGAGGAAAACTCATTGTTACCACAAATATCTAATTTTGTAAATGTAATAAATTTTATATTAAATTCTTTCAGAATTTTCTTTTAATCATTACATTTTCTTCATTCACTCAAGAAACATTAATTCAGAGTAGAGGTTCACTAACTTTTTTTGTGTTATAGGCCCATTTGGCAGTCTGGTAAAGCCTTTGTATCCCTTTTCAGAATACAAGTTTTAAAGCACAGAAAATAAAATATATAGGATTACAAAGGAAACCAATTATATTAAAATGAAGTTATCAAAATATTAAAAAAATAAATTCATGGACCTTAGATTAAGAATCCCTGATATAGTGTCTTCTATGTTCTGAGATTCAAAGATTAAATTATAATCCTTGTCTAGCAGGAGTTTAAAATATAAAAGACAAAGTAAGACAGAATGCAAATGAATGCAATAGAGTATGGAAAGTGATTAAGAGGGATCCAAAATGTTCTGAGAGTCATTAGGAGATATGTCACTTTCTTCTAGGGGTATCAGGAAAAATTTCATGGAGAACAGTGGCCCTTGAGTTTGTCCTGAGATGAAGTCAAGAGCAGGATGTTACTTCAGTCATAGAGAATGGTATGAACAAAGGTATCAGGTGGGAAAAAGAGTGATAAGATCTGGGAACAGGAAGTTCTGTTTGGTTGGAATGCAGAAGACATGAATAGAAGAAGCATGAGATAAGACTGGAAAGGAAGATATGAGATGAATTTTTGAAGGCTTTGAATTCTAAGGAGATTATACATTATCCAGAAAGCAAGAGGAAGCCTACTGGATTAAATTTCCATATTTTTATCACAATGGGTTATAGTTCAGATCAGAACAAGATAACAAGTTCAGTCCCCATAAAATTGTATTAGCCCAGCACAGAAAAATACTTTGCTCATATTATTTGATTTATTAATAAAAGGAATAGCATATTAATATAATGATTTATAATTATAAAGTTTATCTACATTGTCTAAGTGGATCACTGTAGCATTCCAGGGAAGTAAGTAATGAATGTATTATTATTACTGCCATATTGTTTTTAGCATTTAAATTCTTTTTTTTTCACTATTTATTTATTTATTTAATATTTTTAGTTTTCAGCATTAATTTTCACAAGAGTTTGAAATACACATTTTCTCCCCATTTCTACCCTCCTCCCCACTCCAAGATGGCATATATTCTGATTGCCCCATTCCCCAGTGAGCCCTCCCTTCTGTCACCCCACACCCCCCATCCCCTTTTCCTTACTTTCTTGTAGGGCAAGATAGATGTTTATGCCCCATTGCCTGTATATCTTGTTCTATAGTTGCATGCAAAAAAAATTTTTTTTGAACATCTTCTTTTAAAAATTTGAGTTCCAAATCCTCTTCCTTCTTCCCTCCCCACACACCCTCCCTAAGAAGGCAAGCAATTCAACATAGGCCACATGTGTATCATTATACAAAACCCTTCCACAATACTCATGTTGTGAAAGACTAACTATATTTTGCTCCTTCCTATCCTATCCCCCTTTATCCAATTTTCTCCCTTGACCCTATCCCTTTTCAAAAGTGTTTGCTTTTGATTACCTCCTCCCCCTATCTGCCCTCCCTTCTATCATCCCATCTTTTTTATCTCCTTCCTCCTTCTTTCCTGTGGGGTAAGATACCCAATGGAGTGTGTATGTTATTCTCTCTTCAGGTCAAATCTGATGAGAGCAAGATTCACTCATTCCCCCTCACCTGCCCCCTCTTCCCTCCCAACAGAAGTGCTTTTTCTTGCCACTTTTATGCGAGATAATTTACCCCATTCTATCTCTCCCTTTCTCCCTCTCTCAATATATTCCTCTCTCATTCCTTAATTTGATTTTATTTTTTTAGATATCATCCCTTCATATTCAACTCACCCTGTGCCCTCTGTCTATATATATATATATATATATATATATATATATATACACACACACACACACACACACACGTGTGTGTGTGTGTGTGTGTGTGTGTGTATGTGTGTGTGTGTGTGTGTATTCCCTTCAGCTACCCTAATACTGAGGTCTCATGAATTATACACATCATCTTTCCATGTAGGAATGTAAACCAAACAGTTCAACTTTAGTAAGTCCCTTAAGATTTCTCTTTCTTGTTTACCTTTTCATGCTTCTCTTGATTCTTGTGTTTGAAAGTCAAATTTTCTATTCAGCTCTGGTCTTTTCACTGAGAAAGCTTGAAAGTCCTCTATTTTATTGAAAATCCATATTTTGCCTTGGAGCATGATACTCAGTTTTGCTGGGTAGGTGATTCTTGGTTTTAATCCTAGCTGTATTGACCTCTGGAATATCATATTCCAAGCCCTTCAATCCCTTAATGTAGAAGCTGCTAGATCTTATATTACCCTGATTGTGTTTCCACAATACTCAAATTGTTTCTTTCTAGCTGCTTGCAGTATTTTCTCCTTGATCTGGGAGCTCTGGAATTTGGTGACAATATTCCTAGGAGATTTCTTTTTGGGATCTATTTGAGGAGGTGATCTATTTTACCCTCTGGCTCTAGAATATCAGGGCAGTTCTCCTTGATAATTTCTTGAAAGATGATATCTAGGCTCTTTTTTTGATCATGGCTTTCAGGTAATCCAATACTTTTTAAATTCTCTCTCCTGGATCTATTCTCCAGGTCAGTGATTTTTCCAATGAGATATTTCACATTGTCTTCCACTTTTTCATTCCTTTGGTTCTGTTTTATAATATCTTGATTTCTTATAAAGTCACTAGCTTCTACTTGCTCCAGTCTAATTTTTAAGGTAATATTTTCTTCAGTGGTCTTTTGGACCTCCTTTTCCATTTGGGTAATTCTGCCTTTCAAGGCATTCTTCTCCTCATTGGCTTTTTGGAGCTCTTTCGCCATTTGAGTTAGTCTATTTTTTAAGGTGTTGGTTTCTTCAGTATTTTTTTGGGTCTCCTTTAGCAAGTCATTGACTTGTTTTTCATGGTTTTCTCGCATCTTTCTCATTTCTCTTCCCAATTTTTCCTCTACTCCTCTAACTTGCTTTTCAAAATCCTTTTTGAGCTCTTCCATGGCCTGAGACCAGTTCATGTTTTTTTTGGAGGCTTTTGATGTAGGCTCTTTGACTTTATTGACTTCTTCTGGCTGTATGTTTTGGTCTTCTTTGTCACCAAAGAAAGATTCCAAAGTCTGAGACTGAATATGAGTGTGTTTTCGCTGCCTGTTCATGTTCCCAGCCAACTACTTGACCCTTGTGTTTTTTGTAGAGGTATGACTGCTTGTAGAGTAGAGAGTACTTTGTTCCAAGCTTGAGGTGCTGTGCTGTTGTTTTCAGAGCTACGCAGCAAGCTCTCCCACAGCAGTGCTCCTTCTCCCCGAAGAACCGCGAACCCAGACCTGACTCAGATCTTAAGCAGGCTCTGCACTCCTGCTCTGATCCACCACTTAATTCCTCCCACCAGGTGGGCCTGGGGCCAGAAGCAACTGCAGCTGTAGTTCTGTAGTTGTACCACCCCCGCTGCTTCTGGGGCAGTGACCAAACTGCGAACTCTTTTCACTCTGTCCCAGCAGTTCTTCCCACTAACCTTCTCTGTTGTCTTTGGTTTTTGTGAGTTAAGAAGTCTGGTAACTGCCACAGCTCACTGATTCAGGGTGCTAGGGCCTGTTCCACCCGGCTCCTGGTCTGGTTGGTCTAGGCGCAGCCCATGCTTGGCTTTGCCAGCCTCTGCTCCCAGCTCTGTGTGATAAACCTTACCCAGTGACAATCCAGGCTGTCCTGGGCTGGAGCCCTGCTTCCCTCTGCTATTTTGTGGGTTCTGTGTTTCTAGAATTTGTTTGGAGCCATTTTTTATTAGTGTTTGGAGGGTCCTGGGGGAGAGCCTTTCGCAAGTCCCTGCTTTCTAGCCGCCATCTTCATTACTGCCATTTTACAGGTGAGGAAACTCTAAGAGAATTTAGATAACTTAACTGGAAGAATCAGAATTCCAACCTAGGCTTTTTGACTCAAAATGCAGTTCTCTTGTCACTTTGCTTCTGCTGCCTTCTTGCAAATGAATTTTACTGACTATAGAAGAGATCAGAAAAGAGGATAAATAGGCCTATTCATCACTATTTTAAAAACAACTCTAAATGTACCCTAATAACAGTGTCATCTGAACATATGGAGGGTAGGATATTGGTATTTTTTAATATAGATTTAAAGGAACCAGAATTATGCACATTATATAGTGGCATTATAAATGATTCTCATATGACAATGGTTATAAGAATGATTAGAAATTATAAGAAATTCCTGAACTTTCAAATGCAACAAATGTTTAATGAATATCCACTGTGTATGGACAAATGTGGTACAGGATATAATATATAATATAATAATTCTGCCTTCAAGGAGTTTATAATCCATAGCTAAGAGGTACACAGATTATAGAAAAAGCCAAAAGGTAACTACAGGTTTCTCTAGGAGTGGGTTGGGAAATAGTATGTGAGCATCCTTTAAAGGGAGGATGGGTTTTTAAAAATTAACAATCTGTTAAAAACAATATTAAATATCAGTCCAAATCACCTTCCCCTTCTTAGTATCTATTTGCATTTAATTAATTTCAGCACAGAAAGTATCATGACAAATTTTCAATTAACCCCCACCCCAAGAACTCATCAGCATTCTTTATTTGTCCACTCATTTTCAGTCACTTTCCCCCATATGATTTTATTTAGTGTGCACTACACTGTACTCCCTGAGGAACTTGGACAGCTTTTTTCATTATTGCCACTGGTCAAACAGCCCCTCCCTCTCCACTGTATTCTTTTCATTTCTTAGGGGCCCGTGAATAGCGCCGCAGTTCCATTTAACTACTTAACACTGATTGGGATATTTACAGACAAAGGGATATTTACTTCAAAGCTATAGCAAGAACAAAAATACAAACATTCTCAAATAAGAACAGATACATTTTCTCCCTCCCCTCTCCCTCTTATCTTGGTATCTTGGGAATATATCTTCCCCTTGGTCTTCGGGGGAGTAAGCTTATAACTTAACTCATTTCCTACATAGCATCGGTCCCATCAAGGTCATGGCCAGATGTGGTATAATTGCAAGATGAGACAGCATCTCACTACTGGCCTGGACTCCTCAAAGTAACTCCAAACTGCTGCTCCTTGTTCCTAGATGCATTAACACTTTGCTGGTTGTGAAATCTGGCTTGAATTCTGACTCCCATATTCCTGTGGCCAACTTTTCCGACTTTGTGAAATGCTTAAGCTTGACATGGTCTGTCACCAGAAACTGAGCTAAACAATCACCAAATGAAGCCTAAAAAGAATGAGGTAAGAGAGAAAGCAGTGGAAACTAAGAGGCCCTTTTGAAGCCAAAGAGCCTCTGTTTCAACACATGGTTAGCTAACTAAAACCCGTTACAGAAGGTTTACACAAGCTACATAGGCTCTCTCCCCCAAACACTGCCTTTACACATTATCATGATTCTCCTGGAAACAACTCCCTAGCACCTTCCTCTTTGAGAGATGCCATCTTCTTGGTAGCATCCTCCATGGGAAGATGCCATCCATCTGACCCCCCTAATACGTACAAGGTGTGACTAAGGAACACACAGGTAGGGGCAGACTCAAGGAACATATGTAGTCAGGGGACAAAGATGTAGAGACTACTCACCTCTGATGATAAAGGACTGTTGCTGTTCTCTGTTGACATCTGAGGCAGTGTGGCATCATGGATAGCATGCTGGATGTGGAGGCAGGAAGACATAGGTTCAAATCCTACCTCAGATACTAGTGATAGCACCTATATCATAGGGTTGTGGTGAGGGTGAAATGAGATCATATGTAAATTGCTCAGTTATTTAAAGTGCTATATGAACGTTAATAATTATTATTCAGTCATGCTGGACATGCTGGATCTTTACTTTTTGCAAGGCAATGGATCTTTGCTCTCTATTGGGATTCATGTCTTCTTTTCAGGATATCTTTGTTGATCTCTAGCTGTGGTATTTGCTAAGCTAATCTCTGCTGCCATATGTTGGACTTTTGCCATTTGGGCCATCTGCTGCTCCTTGTTATCATTAGCTTAGACTCAATGGCTAGTAAGCTTCTCTCTTTCCAGGAACTGCTAAAGAATTTTTTTTTATTCTAGAAAGCCTAAGACCACAGCAGCAGTACCCAATCAGGCAACCAGTAAAATATTTTAAAGGCTGTCATGTGGAAGAAGGATTATATTTATTCTATGTGACTCTGGAGGGAGAACTAGATTCATTGGGTGGAAGGTATAGAAAGTCAGTTATCGGTATATATATATGCCTATTTTTTCATCTCTGTGAAAATGATTTTTGAATTTATCAAGGGTGTCCTTAGTAAAAATATGAGAAAAGAAGAAGCAGATTTTGACAAGTAATTTTCCAGAGAAGGTCACACATTCAAACCACCGACTTAGTGGTGTATGGACAATAAAATCCAGTTGTGTTTATTTTTTGTTGATTACAAAAAAGTAATTCCCTCACCAGAATTAAATTTTACCTTACAAACTTTCCTTTTACAAGGTTTTTCTTATTCATATGTTAAAATAACACAGGTTTGTTAATTTATTAATAGATCAAACTTCAGGGATGACTTTGTGCAACAATCAAGCAAGGAGTACTGGAGAGAGACTTTACTCACCACAGGTATTCATCAGGATCATGACAGATGTCTTACCCAAGATCCAAATGGAAGGGGGATTTCCTATAGAGGGTGAGGTTCTTCAGTTTGCAGATGTTTTTGTTTAGAATATATCTCTGGAATAATTGCAAGGTGTCTTCATTGAGATCTTGACACTCAAAAGAGATTGTCCTAGAAATCTGCCCAAGGAGAAAATAAGTGGATAAAGAAAGCATATTACCCAGACATATATTGAGATGGTTTAAAAAATTCCTGGCTTCTCTCTGCCACAAGAGTCTATCTTTTTAAATAGTAATGTTCTTTTGACAATGTTGCGTGGTGGCAAACCTTAGTACACCATGACCTCAGAAGAAATAAGATTGCATTTACTCAGAGGGCGATGGAAAGATGGGCATCAGTAAGCTTCATCATACTGAATAAAAATCATAGATTTAGAACTGAAAGGGACCTCAAGATCAAGTGCAAGTCCTTCATCTTACAGACAAGAAAACTGAAGCCAAGAGAGGTTAAGTTATTTGCCCCCAGGATCACACAGCTAGTGAGTGTCTGAGGTGCAATTTAAGTCCAAATCCAGGGCTGTAGCTACATCACCATGCTACCTCCACACTAGCTCATTCTCTCCCTGGCCCCGTTCCTAACTTTCTGGACTTCAGATCCATGCTTTCTCTATTGCTGGATCATTCTGTAATGTTCCTCAGCATCTGGACCTCCATGTCCTGGAGAGGCCTACAGTCCCTATGCTTTGCTCACCAAGGAGTATTCCTCTTAAAGAGCTGGATGATTTTCCCCTTTCATGAGTTCCTCCAAGAGCTTCCATTTTGTGGAAGGACTTAAGCCAGCCAGACTTCATTTGCCTCCCAGTTCTGCTTCTGACTTTCCAGACACCTCCCATCTCCCTGCTCCACCCCCAGCTTTTCAAATCCTTTTTGTGTACGGTTATCCCCTCCACATTGTGGGGCTTAGGGGTGCGATGCCCCTGCAATCTGGAAAATCTTTGTAAAATTTTTGGCTCTCTCTTTGTACCAGAGAAGTCTGAATTTTTTTTTTTCTTTTTCTCTTAAGGGATTTTTACAGTATGTTATTATAAAATTTGGGTTAAGTATTTGACTCTGGTCATCTGCTGGTCTGCATGTCATCTGTGGCTTCCACAAAACTCCCCCCAAATTCCCATTTAATTTCTTATGCCCATCCACAATATATCAAAACCACAATGGAAGAAGTCCCCATGTGGAAGGGATAACTGTATTGTCTTCCTCTGCTACAATGTAAGCTCATTGATGTCAGGGATTATCTTTCTTTGTGCTTTAATTTGTATGCTCAGTACTTAAAGTGTTCAATAAAGTATAAACTATACTAAGTGCTTAATAGGTGTCTGGCATTTAGGAAGTGCTCAGTAAATGCTTGTTTCCTATCTTGTTAGCTGGTATGGAGGAAGGAACTCTAGAAATCAGTTCCTGATCCCGGGGACCTTGTGCAGTTTTGTTTTTTAACATTTAGTGCTGGCTCTGAGTCACATCTTCATATTACTTTATAAGAAAGGCTGGACTTGAATTTCCAGTTCCCCTAAAATGCAAAGAAGCAGCTGAGCCTCCCAGATGAGTCAAACCAGTAACTGAGAGGTGGGTATTGCTGCCCCCAAATGACTAATGAGGAAACTGATATTAAAGGTTTTTGTAGGACATAGAATTCCAGGACTGGAAAGGACCTTAGAGGTCATCATGTCTAGTCCTGTACCTCTACCAACCCCCAACATGTTTTCCTATTTGCTTTGAAGAGCTTTGGCTAAGTTGGCAGCTAGAGGAGAGGCTACTCAAGCTGTGGATTTGCTTAAATGTATTCTGAGACTTGAGATTTGGCTCCCTCTGCTGTTTACATGGATCATACTCAACTTGTATATTGGCATGGAAGTTCAAAGACCCATATGATTAAAAGAAAAAAAGTCCAGTTCTTGACTTTTCAAACCTTTTAACCTAATATTTTAGCAATGCATTAAAATTACAAGAAAATTAAATATAGAGTGTGAGATAGGCCCCTGTTGCTGTTCATATAGATTAAAAAATAACCCCCACACAGTTGTAATTTTATTTCTAGCCAGCACATCAATATATGATCATTTATAAAAGATTTCATTGCAAATATGCAAATACATAAAATGTTTTACAAATCTTCAAGTTCTACATAATAATAAAATGCTCTGAAATAACAAAACAACAACAACAACAAATGTTATCCACAGAATGCCCAATTTTTAAGTAGTTCTAAGTTTCTACATAAATATGTGGATAAGCAAAAATGTGTTGTTCGTGTTGGTCTGAACTTGTGATTTCATTTCAGTACTATTCTGGAATTGGCTTGGAAAAACATATTGTTTAATTTACACCTTTGAAATTGAGTTCTAGAAATCAGGGATTGATATGCTTTATTTTTTTATTGTCTAAACTTAAAGAAGTGACAGAGAAAATGTTTGTTGATAATACAAATTAAAATTTTTAAAGATATGTTTTATTTATTTCATTAAATATTTCCCAATTACATTTAAAACATTTAATATTCATTTTAAAAATTGTTGAGTTCCAAATTCTCTCCATCTCTACCCTTTCTTTACTCCTTGGGAAGGCAAGCAACATGTTACGTTGTGCATGTGAAATCTTGCAAAAACATATTTCCATATCAGCCATGTATGCAGATTAAACTTAAAAGTGTGTTGTGCTGTACATTTAAAAAAAAAAAGCACATCCTTGTGTGGAGAGAATTCCTAACGAGGTAGAAACTCCCTCTACTAGTATAGATTAGCTAATCAGTTGTAAGTTACAGTATAATCATAGAAAATTGCCTGAGTGGTTATGACTTGCTTATTATGGTTGCACAGTCAGTTTATGTTGGAGAAGCCATGACTTGAACCCAGGTGGGTCCTCCATCCACGGCACTGTGTTACCTCAAATACACTACAAAGAAATAAATCACAAAAGAAAATTTTTTTTAATTAGGGGAGTGACATGATCAGATCTGTAGTTTAGCGATATGTAGGATAGATTGAATGGGGTAGAGATTCAAGGGAGGGAGAACAATTAGGAGGCTATTATAATAGTTTAGTTGAAAGATTATGAGTTGCTGAACTAGAGTGATGGCCTATGAGTGGAGAGGAGATGAATGTGTGATACTGAGGAGATAGACTCAAAAAGATTTTGCAATTGGTGGGATAGAGAGGAGGTTTGGAGAGAATGAAGTGTTGAGGTTGACACACAAGTTGTGAACCTGAATAACAGGATGGATGATGGTGTCTTTGACAAATAGGAATGTTCAGAAAAGCAAAGAGTTTTGAGGGGAAGAAAGAATGAATTCTGTTTTACACATGTTAAGTTTGACATAGTTGTGGAATATCCATTTGAAACTGTTCAATAGACAGTTGGTGATGCAAAAGTGGAGCTCAAGAGAGAGACTAGAATTAAAAATATAGCTTTGGCATTAATCTGTATGGAGCTGATAATTAGTTATTTTCCCCTGCTCCATAATATTCTATTATATTCACATACCATCAGGGTTGTTTGTTTTCTTTTGTTTTTCAGACATTCTCCAAGCTGATATATACCCACTTTATTTCTAGGTCTTTAATACTACAAAAGATGTTTCTATGAATATTTTGGCACACATTGGCCTTTGATTGTCCTTGACTTCCTATGTATAATATGTATATATATTCAGAAGGGGGATTGCTGGATTAAAGAGACATGTTAGCCATTTTGCATAATTCTGAATTGAACCCATTTCATAACTTCACCAATAGTTTTCCATTGGTTTTCCTATAACCAACACTTATTTCATTTTCAGTCTTTTTTTTTTTTTGCCAATTTGTGTAATGTGGGTAAAACCTTAGACTTGTTTTAATTTGCATTTTTAAAAAATATTAGTGATATTTTCCTGGGATCATTTAGTTTCAGTTTTTTTAAATTTCATGTCCTTTGGCCATATCTGTTTTGGGAAATGGCTCCTGGGTTGTTTAAATTCCTTATATATTTTGGATATCAAACTTTTATCAATGAAATTTGCTATGGATTTTAAAATTCTATTTGTTTGTTATTTATTATTATTTGTTTTTCAGTCATAGTTATTTGGAAAGAGAGAAAAACATTGGGAGGGAGACAACAGTTGAATCAGGGTAAGACAGGACTAAGTGAAAAGAGATACAAATAGAATGAATATTTAGAGGAAGGAGCAGGCTATATATATGCTATCAGTTGATGTCAGGGATAGCTGTGGTTAGAATCGGGCAACATATGACTTCTAAAGAGGAAATTCTACTTTGGCTAATTTTGGAATATCTCTCCAGTACAGCTCTTGGCATATGATGACTGTAAAGGCATGTGGTACTGCTGGACTATTTAATACTGAAAGGAAAAATATCTTTTTCCAGAAAATTTTGGGAATGTCCCAGTTTGCATATTGTTTGCCTATCCTACACTCAAGCATGAATTAAACGGAGAGAAATGAATCTAATAACTACAATTGTGTTCAGATTGTAATACTATTCAGAATTTAATATGCAGGTGGCTGTCATTATTACTAGACATAGGAAGAGATATGCAAAGATTGAGGTTCAAATAGGAAGACATCTCTCCTCTCATCCACGCTTGTCAGCTCCTCTGCTAATTTTCTTGCTTAAATCTTCTCCTGTGCACACACCCTCTTAGTGACAGATTACCTCATATCCATATCTGCTCACTAACTTGTACATTTTAATGTCACTAGTCTCTTACCAAAATCTGTCTGCTGAAGTTTTCCTCTAATGCTACATTGGGATGTGGAGTTGGCTCCTGATGTTAAAAAGAGTACAAGCTTAAGCAAGTTATCCAAGGTAAAAGGACATTGAGTTCAGATCTGGCAATGGAAAATGTACCTGGACTCCAAAGGTCAACCTTGATAAGTAAGGAAGGTTGGATGGCTGGTATGACTTTTTTTTTTCTCTCTTATGGTAAGCAATGAAGACCGTCTAAGGAATGGAAGAGAACCACATCAATGAAATCATGGTCTGGCTAACTGCAGGCAGCCTCCTCTTGGCCTGACAACCTCAAGATACCACTGGCTCTGCTTCGCTCAGCTTAGTGTTTCAGAATCCTTTTGGATCAGGAGTTCTTAACCTAGATTTCTTGGGGGCCTATGAACTTGGGTGAGAAAACAAATAAATAAAATTAGGAGCATTTTTAAAGAAAAAATTGAAGGAATAGTAATAACAGATAAGGGGCAGCTAGGTACACAGTGGATGGAGTGCTGGGGCTGGAGTCAGGAACACTCATCTTCCCGAGTTCAAATCTGACCTCAGGAACTTACTAGCTGTGTGATCCTGGGAAAGTCATTTAACTCTGTTTGCCTCAATTTCCTCATCTGCAAAATTAGCTGGAGTGGGAAATGGCAAACCACTTTAGTTTCTTTGCCAAGAAAATCCCCAATGGGATCATCAAGAGTCAAACAGGATTGAAAGCAATTGAACAAAAACAAAGAACAGCAACAAAGAGGCTTCAGCAAAACATTAAAAAGATGATATATTTTCACCAGTTTGAATTTATTCCAGGGATTCATTCAGGATTGGTTCAGCATTAGGAAATCTGCAAATATAACTAGACTAATGAAAATCAAATTATTGTATTAATGGACATAGAAAACATTTTTGACAAAATACAATACCCACTTCTGTTAAAAAATTAAACACAAAGGAATACATGGGCCTTTTCCTTATATCATAAATAATATAATAGTATTTGCATGATGCTTTAAGGTTTGCAAAGAATTTTATATATTTGCATATTTCATACATTGTACATGCATTAACCTTTTCCTTTCACCTTGGATAATTTGCCAGAGTTTGTACCCTCCTGATATCAAAAAACTTTGAGAATCCAGTATCAACTCCACATTATGATAAAGCATCAGAGAAAGACTTTAGTAGACAAATTTTGGCATGGAGCTAATTACATTAAAATGTATAATATCCATTTTAATTACACTTGATCCTCACAAGGAACCTGGCATATATAGGTGCTGTTATTTTACTTTTCTGCATTTTACTGATGAAGAAACTGAGGTTGAGTAATTTATATAGCAAAAAGAAATCTGAGCTCAGATTTGAATAGGTAGGGAACCCGGAGCCTTGAGGCCACAGGTGGTCTTTTAGGTCCTTTGGTGCAACCTTTGGACTGAGTCCAAGTTTTACAGAACACATCATTTTATTAAGGGGATTTGTTCTGTGAAGTTTGGAGTCAGTCAAAGGGCCACACTTGAGGACCTAGAGGGCCACATGTGGCCTCAAGGCTGCAGGTTCCCTATCCCTGAGGACCAATACTCTTATCCAAGAGCCAGCATTATATATGAAGGAGAAATACTCGCAGCCTTTCTAAAAAGATCAAGGATGTCCATTATAGCTGCTCTTATGTGATATAGTCCTAGCCCTTTTGTGGCTGCTTCTCAGTTTGTGCCTCTGATATGTAGCGATGATTCTGAAGTAAAGAAGTGAGTTAAAAGGCAATAACTTTTCAGTTAGAATCTGAATTCTCATTTGACTTAAAAGATTTGTGCTTCCTTTTTTTCTTTCTTTTTCTTTTCCCATTTCCTCTTTTCACATTTGTTTGGTTTTTTTCCCTTATGGTTCTCCTTACATTCAGACCATCTGGATTAGCTTCTGTCTTCTTCTGAGGCAGAATCCTCCAGTAGCTTCCTTAACTGGTGTATTCTCATATCTTTTCCATGCCCCTTAGTCTCCTTTGTGACATTATCCATGGTCTTCTGAACTATGTTAATTTCTGATGGACTTTGATCAAGAATGAACACTTTTTGTCACCTGTTCTGTGTCAGGGTTATAGGGCCAGTATTACATAACATTTATCTCTTTCCTCAGGGCCACTCAGAGTCCTTAGCTGGAGCATAAACCAGAAATTCTCAGGTGAGTTCATTGCATGGTTCCTTTGACATAACCTTCTGACTCAGTCTCATCTTCCTTGTTAAACTCAACCAAAAGTTTTCATAAGAGGCCTCCAGGTACTTGAGCTACTGTGTTGGTAAGCAAAATGGCCTTTGTTTTCTTTGAGTAACTCAGTGTATTTCATTGAGCCTTGCTAGGTGCTGGGCCCCAGGCCCAGAGCCCTATTAGGTTTGGAACCTATGTGGGTGGGGATTGGTGACTGGGGTGGGGCCCAAGATGGGGCTGGCTAAGGGGAGGTGTTAACTCCAGAGCCATGCCCTATTGGGTGTTAACCTAATCTATGTGGATGTGAACCTCCCAGGGTCCTAAGGGGAGGGGCCAACTCAAGAACCAATCACCAGAGCCTGGGCTCTGGTCATTCAGACGACGCTTGATGATGTCAAAAACTCTATAAGAGGAGAGAAGACGGCTTGAAGATCCCTTTTCTTTTGGAGCTCTACCTGCAGCAGTGGTGGCGAGTGTGACTCTGGGCCAGCCCTTGTTCTGAGCTCCCGGGCTGAACCTAGATGTTGGTAACTATGAATTGTATTGGGTCTGTCTGCCGATGTTTGTTATTTGTTTGTATTTTGTTCTGAAGTTCAGGGTGCTGGCTTTTCCCCCTGAACTAAGTGAATGTTGTCTGCATGCTGGATTAAAGTAAACTTGTCAACCCCTTCACCTTGTTTTCCTTGGTTAAGCAGATCAAAAAAGAACCTGTGCTTTCCCAGCATGCTGGCAGCTTTCTGGGTGCTGGCTGTGGGTGGATCTTACACCCCCACAGAAGCTGCTAGCTGGATTGTGGAAACAGCTACACACCATAGGTCCATATCTCTCTGCATTTCCAGAGATGGATACAGCTAGGTGTTGCCATAGATGAAGTGATGGGCTTAGAGTCAGAAAGACCTGAGTTCAAATCCTGCTTCAGACACTTACTAGCTGTTTGTTTGAGCTTGGGCAAGTCACTTAATTTCTTCCTGCTTCAGTTTTCTCAACTGTAAAGTGGGGGGTAATAATAGCACCTACTTTGTAGGTTTGTTGCAAGGATCAAATGAGATAATATTTGTAAAGCACTTAGCATGGTGTGTGGCACATATTAGGTACTTAATAAATTCTCCTCTTGACATTGGTGCTGAAGCTCTGCTGCCCCCTGGTCATTGTGTGTACTCATTCTCAATTTTGTGGGCTCCCCCTTACTAGATATCATAGACTCTGACACGGAACTCGAGCAGAGGTACAGCCAGAGTCAGCAGCAGCTATATGATAGATTCTTAATAAATGCTTGCTGATCGGCTGAGTGGTTGGCAGTCAGTGGCAGAGTTAGGAGTCGAACCTTGCTCTTCTGACACCAGATTCATGATCATTTACATGGCTTCTTTGCTACTGTCCAGAATGAGAATGATGGTGATAGTATCACTTTAATCCCTCCTGAACAGACCCCATTTGGTGTAATGTATTTAATTTTAAGCATCAACTTTCAAGAAAAATAAACTTTGAAAAATTGGTGCACCCAGAAGTGGGTGCTTAGGATGTTGAGGAGACTTGAAACCATACATGTACGAAGATCTGTAAAAAGAATTAAGGATGGGATGTTTGTAATGGCAACTGCATTGGCATACCCAGGATGGCTGCTAGTGCAGGTTTTCTTATCTGCTTTACTAAGGAAAGATAGTTGTTTCAGGGGTCAACAATTTTTTTAATTACATAAAATACAAACAGAGAATAATACAGAACAGAGAAATAAAGACCAACATACAGGCCTCTACTGCCTGAATCAAAGCTTTATATCCACCACTGAATCGAGAGAGCCTTTACCTCTGAGGAGTTGAGGAGTTCTGAACATACAGCCACTTAGAGTCTTGACCAGGAAATCACAACATCTTTCTCATAAGTGAGCCCCTAAAGCAAAAGCTCATCTCTTAGAATATATTCTCTTTCAGCTAATAGTCTCAGTGCCTAATTAGAAATTAACAAAAGGTGTGTAAGTCTTCCTACAAGCAAGCAAGCTTCCCTTAATGGGCTCTACATGAGGCCTATTGATAGGCAGGGAAGATCTTATTCCCCATTAACCTTACAATGTTTAATCTTGAGAAGAAGAGATAAGAAGACTTGGAGGGTGTGATAATAGTCTCCAAGGGCTGTTATGTGGAAGAAAGATTTCATAGAGGCAACTAAGTGGTACAGACAAGAGCACTGGACTGGGAGTTCAAATCTAGCCTCAGACAAGTTGTGTAACCCTGGGCAAGTTAAACTCTGTCTGCTTTAGTTTCCTCATCTGTAAAATTAGGATGACAAAACACCTACCTTCCTAGGGTTAGTTTGAAGATAAAAATGAGATAATATTTGCAAAGTTCTTTGCAAATCTTAAAGTGCCATAGAAATGCTAGCTAGTGTTCTATGTAGTTCTTGAGGGCTTAATTGTATATCCAATTAGTGGAAGATGTAATAAATCAATTATTAAGCTATATGCCCACTTTCTTATCTCTATGAGAATGGGTTCTTAAACTTTTAGAGGGTGTCTTTAATAAAGACAAAAGAAAGGAAGAGTCACGCTTTGACAAGAGATTTTCCACATAATTAACTTAGTAGGGGGACAGAATATAGCTATGTTTGTGCTTGGTTGGTCACAAAAAAATTTCCCTCAGTAGAATTAAATTTAGCCTTACAAGTATTTCTCTTACAAAATCTTTCCCATTTATATGTTAAACCATAAGATTGTTAATTGTTAATAGATCAAACAACAGAGATGACTTTGTTAAGCAATCAAACAAGGAATACTGAGGAAAGATATGCTTACCATACCTATCCACCAGAATCATGAGGGATGTCTTAAGGTCCAAATGGAAGAGGGAACCCCTGTAGATGGTGAGGTTTTCCAAACAAGAATGGAGTTTGTAGATGTCATTGTTTGGAATGTAGCCCTGGAACACTACATGGAGTCCTGCTTGCGATCTGTGGCTACCCAAAAGGGACTGACCTAGCAATCTCCACAAGAAGAAAAGTGGGCAAAGGAAGTATATTACCCACATCTTGACATGTTTTGGGATGCTTTAAAAAACCCCAGGCTTCTCTCTGCCACAAGAGTCTGAATTTTTCTTTTTTTTTATTAAAAAGTCTTATGTTTCAAATTCTCTCCCTCCCCCCTCTCCCATCCATTGAGAACTTAAGAAATATGATACTCAATTTATATATGAAGTCATGTAAAACATTTTCATGTCAGCCATGTTTTTTTTAAAGCAAGAAAAATAAAGTTAAAAAACCATACTTCACTCTGTACTTAGATTACCTCAGTTCTCTATCTGGAGGTGGATAGCATTTTTTATCATAAATCTTTTGGAATTGTCATGGAGCATCAAATTGATCAGAATTACTAAGTCTTTCATAGTTGATTATTTTTATCATATTGCTCTTACTGTGTACATAGTTCTTTTAGTTCTGTTCACTTCACTTTGCATCCATTCATATAAGTCTTCCAGGTTTTCCTGAAATCATCCCCTTCATCATTTCTTAAAGCACAGTAGTATTCTGTCACAATCTTATGCCACAACTTGTTCAGCCATTCCCCAGTTGATGGGCATCCTCTCAGTTTCCAATTCTTTGTCACCACAAAAAGAGATGCTATAAATATTTTTGTACATATGGGTCATTTTCCTTTTTCTTTGATATCCTTGGGGTATAGCCCTAACAGCAGTAAAACTGGGTCAGGGAGGCGGAGCCAAGATGGCAGCTGGAAAGCAGGGACTTGCTTAAGCTCTCCCCCAGGTCCCTCCAAACACCTATGTAAAAAATGGCTCTGAACAAATTCTAGAGCTGCAGAACCCACAAAATAGTGGAGGGAAGCAGGGCTCCAGCCCGGGACAGCCTGGATGTTTGCTGGGAAGGGTGTATCGGACAGCTGGGAGTGGAGTGGAGCATAGCTCAGCATGGGCTGCGCGAGGACCAACCAGACTGGGAGCTGGGCAGAACAGGCAGTAGGGCCCTGAATCATTAAGCTGTGGCAGTTACCAGACTTCTCAACCCACAAACACTAAAGACAACAGAGCAGGTTAGTGGGAAAATTTCTGGGACAGAGGGAAAGGAGTTCACTGTGGGCCATGGGGCGGTGGAGGTGGTGCAGCTCTGAGCCTGTTTACAGAGTACCAGCTGCAGTTGCTTGCAGCCCCAGGCCCACCCTGTGGGAAGAATTAAGCAGCAGATTAGAGCGGAAGTGCAAAGCTTGCTTTGCTGTGCCTAGATCTGGGCCACAATCCTGGTTGGTGGTTCTTGGGGGAGAAGGAGTGCTGGTGTGGCAGAGACTGCTGTGTAGAAGTAGCTCTGAAAAAAAACAGCACAGCCCCTAAAGCTTGCGACAGAGTACTCTGTACTCTACAAGTAGTCATACCCCAACAAAAAGCTCAAGGATCAAGTAGTTGGCTGGGAACATGAACAGGCAGTGAAAACGGATTCAGATTCAGACTCAGACTTTGGAATCTTTTTTTGGTGACAAAGAAGACCAAAGCATTCAGCCAGAAGAAGTCTACAAAGTCAAAGAGCCTACATCAAAAGCCTCCAAGAAAAATATGAATTGGTCTCAGGCCATGGAAGAGCTCAAAAAAGAGTTGGAAAAGCAAGTGAGAGAAGTAGAGGAAAAATTGGGAAGAGAAATGAGAGTGATGCGAGAAAACCATGAAAAACAAGTCAATGACTTGCTAAAGGAGACCCAAAAAATTACTAAAGAAAACAACACCTTAAAAAATAGACTAACTCAAATGGCAAAAGAGCTCCAAAAAGCCAATGAGGAGAAGAAAGCCTTGAAAGGCAGAATTAGCCAAATGGAAAAGGAGCAAGTGGAAGCTAGTGACTTTATGAGAATTCAAAATATTATACAGAACAGAACCACAGGAATGAAGAAATGGAAGCCAATGTGAAATATCTCATTGGGAAAACCACTGACCTGGAAAATAGATCCAGGAGAGATAATTTAAAAATTATTGGATTACCTGAAAGCCATGATCAAAAAAAGAGCCTAGATATCATCTTTCAAGAAATTTTCAAGGAGAATTGCCCTGATATTCTAGAGCCAGAGGGTAAAATTGAAACTGAAAGAATCCACCCATCACCTCCTGAAAAAGATCCCAAAAAGAAAACTCCTAGGCATATTGTTGCCAAATTCCAGAGCTCCCAGATCAAGGAGAAAATACTGCAAGCAGCCAGAAAGAAACAATTTGAGTATTGTGGAAACACAATTGGAATAATACAAGATCTAGCAGCTTCTACATTAAGGGATCGAAGGCTTGGAACATGATATTCTGGAGGTCAATGGAGCTAGGATTAAAACCAAGAATCACCTACCCAGCAAAACTGAGTATAATGCTCCAAGGCAAAATATGAATTTTTAATAAAATAGAGGACTTTCAAGCTTCCTCAGTGAAAAGACCAGAGTTGAATAGAAAATTTGACTTTCAAACACAAGAATCAAGAGAAGCATGAAAAGATGGAGAAAACTGAGGAAGACAGGGGTTAAGTGGCTTACCTAGGGTCACACAGCTAGAATGTCTGAAGGAGAATTTGAACTTGGATCTTCCTGATACCAAGCTTGAGGTTGTACACACTGGAATATATACAAAGGATCAGTAAATGAATTCAGGCTTTTTTGTCTGGAGAACAGAAAACTTGGAAGCAGAGGTGAGCTTCAATCAGTTTGTGCTGGCTCTGTTAAATATTCAGTGTGAACATTTATACCTTAGAATTTGATAAACTCTACAAATCAGGGCTTAATTTGTTATTTTGTTGATTGTTTAGATTTAAGAAAGTGTTGGAGAAAATGTTAATGATTCAGATTAAAATGTTTAAATACATACTTTTTTTTTGAGATCTAGAGGCTAATCATCAACCATTACACTCCTGCTTAGAAGGAATTGAATACTATCATCAATATTTAAAAGCAAAAAAAAAAAAATTTGTTCTGTTTGACTTCAAAAGGCAGAAGTTGGTTTGAAATAAAGATGAATTTTCTAAAAAAAAAAATGAAACTGGGTCATACTTTACGATTTTGTAGCCCTTTGGAAATAGTTTGTATTTGTTCTCCAGAATGGATGGAGCTCCACCAGCAATGCATTAGAGTACCTATTTTCCCACATCCCCTCCAGCATTTGTCATTTTCCTTTTCTGTCATCTTAGTAAATCTGATTGGTGTAAGTTGGTACCTCAGAGTTTTTAATTTACATTTCTTTGATTATAGTGATTTAAAGCGGGGCTATCCAACCTTAGGTTTTTATTGAAACAATAGACATATTTTGATTTGCCTTTGCCATTTTAGTGAGAGCTCTGCAGTAGCTGAGCTTTGTTTACTAAAGCATTTATGTAAATTTCTATGCTTGTAGGTGGGCCGCATAAATCCGCCCTTGGCACCGTGCCCCCCCCCCCCCCCATGCGTCCAGCTGGCCACATTTTGGATAGCCTTGATTTAGAGTGTCTTTTCATATGACTACTGATAGCTTTGATTTTTTTTTCTTCTGAAAACTGCCTATTCATATCCTTTGATTGTTTATTGATTGGGGAATGAAGAGCTCATCTTTTTAAAAAGCAATATTCTTTTGACAATGCCCAGTGGTAGCAAACTTTAGAACACTATGGCCTCAGAAGAATTAAGATTGTGGCTTCACAAAGGACAATGGAAAGATCAGCATCATAAGATCATAGATTTAAGCCTTAAAGGTCAAGTTTAAGCCCTTTATTTTACAGATGAGGAACTGAGGTCTAGAGAGGTTAAGTGACTTGCTGGAGCTCACACAGCTAGTATGCATCTGTGAGGCAGAATTTAAGCCTAGATCTTGCTAGCTCATTCTCCTCCTGGTCCTGTTCATGAATTTCTAGACTTCAAAACCACACTTCCTTTCATCCTGGTTCATCCTGAAACTTCCCCCACTACCTGGGCTTCCTTGCCTTGAAACCTTTCATCCCTGTGACCTGCTCAGTATTGAATATTTCTGCACAAGACCTGCCCTCCTTTTCCCATTCATGAATTCCTCCTAAAACTTCCATTTTGTGGAAGGACCTAGGGGGATCAGGCTTCACTTTTATCCCAATTTTGTTTCTGGACTCCTCCCTCCCCACCCCTCCCCATGCCTCTCAGCTTTTCTGCTCTTTTTTATGTGTTGTCTTCCCCCATTAAAATGTAAGCTCCTTGAGGGCAGAGAATATCTTTCTTTTTGCTTAAATTTAAATTTAGCACAGTACCTGGAACATAGTAGGTGCTTAATGAATAGTGTTTCTTTCCTTCCTGAAAATATTCTTCTGTCAATGAAATATGGCAGTAAATCGTGAAACACCATGACTTTGGAAGAATCAAAATTGTGGCTTACCCAAAGGGTTACATTTTCTTTAAAATGAAGATAATAATAGCATCTACCTTCCAGGGTTATTAAACAAGATAATATTTGTAATGTGTTTGGTGAACATTAAAACACTATATAAATACTAGCTATGATGATGATAATGATGATGATAATGTTGATGACGATGGAAAGATGCAAAATGGCCTGCAATATATTTTCAATAATAACTCCAATGTAAAAAGTGGTGTAAAATATGTTGCTAAGACATAAATGCCTGGACAAGAGATGGACTTCTCTCTTGTGGTATATGAAGGTAATGGAATACTATCGTGCTATAAGAAATGATGAGCAGGCAGACTTCAGAAAAACCTAGAAAAACTTATGTGAACTGATGCTGAGTCAAGTGAGCAGAACCAAGAGAACATTGTACACACTAACAGCCACGTTGTGCAATGACTGACTTTGATAGACTTAGCTCTTCTCAGCAATGCAAGGACCTAAAACAACTTCTAAGACTTATGATGGAAAATGCTATCCACATCCAGGGAAAGAAATATGGAGTCTGAAAGTAGATGGAAGCATGGTATTTGCTCTCTTTTTTTGTTTTGTTTTGTTTTTTCTTTCTCATGATTCCTCCTATTCATTCTAATTCTTCTATACAACATGACTAATGTGAAAATATGTTTAATAAGAATGTATATATAGAGCCCATTTCAGATTGCACACTGGCTGCGGGAGGGGAGAGGAGAGGGAAGCAGAGAAAATTTAAAACTTACGAAAGTGAATGTTGAAAACTAAAAGAAACTAATTAATTTTTTTAAAAATGAGATGGGCTGTTCTTGTACATGAGGGAAAATATACAAATAGACTGATTGTTGTATGCAAAATATTCAGAGACTCAGAGGAGAGCTGGTTTGATCCTCATAATAATCCTGGGAGGTAGGTGCTATTATCATTCCCATCTTACAGGTGAGAAAACTGAGGCAAAGATAGATTAAGTGTACTGTCCAAGATCACATAGCTTGAAAGTATCAGAGACTGGATTTGAACTCAAGTCTGACTCCAGGCCCGGGGCTCTATCCACTGTTCTACCTAGTCAAGAATGTCAAGGAAAATATTGAAAAATTGTAGAACTAAAGAAGAGTTAACATGAACATATATCAAACTATATTATTGTAACAACAGTGTTGCTAGCCACTGCTGTGGAGGTGTAAGGCCAATAACACCAGCACACATAAGGGCTACTAGCACAGGTTCTTTGATGTGCTTTTCTAAGGAAAGCAACTTTAAGGGGTTAACAATCTTGATTTAATTAAACATACATATATCATTCACTTAGTTGAGGGGGAAAAGCCAGCACCCTGAATTTCAGAGAGAATACGAACAGAAACTACAACAGAGACAACATAAACAGATCAACATTTCTGTCTAATAAAATCACAATACATAGTTACCAGAGAAGCACCAATATCTGGGTTTTCAAAGTGGGGGTTGAGGGGTAGGGGAGGGGGGACTACTTCAACAGCTTACCCAGAGTCTAATCACCAACACTCTTTCAATGAGTGTGCCCCCAAAGGCAAAAAGCCAGACTCAGAGCTCTTGTACCCTGTTCAGGGTCCTGAGTGCTCAGAGCCTACTTAGCAAAAGGGTATGGGGTCTGGGGCCTCACACCTAGTTAGCGAAAGTGTGTGGGCCTGCCTCTAATCAGCCCTGCCTTTGTTGGCCCCACCTGAGGCCTATTCAGTGGGTGGGAAAGATCTTTGGCTTACAGATTGGCCTTACGATGATAAACAGTAATCATCAGAACTACTTGGTATTACCTAAAAACAATAGTAATCAATGGTCAACACTGATCCACAATATTGATAAATTGATTAATAGACTGGATGAGGCGAATACCACCATTGGGTGGTCATCATCTTTGGTGTTTGTGGGTTGAGAAATCTGGTAACTGCCACAGCTCACTGGTTCAGGGTGCTAGGGCCCACTCTGCCCGGCTCCTGGTCTGGTTGGTCCACGCGGCCCATGCTGGGCTCTGCTCCGCTCCCAGCTCCCTGCGCGAAAGACCTTACCCAGCAACCATCCAGGCTGTCCTGGGCTGGAGCCCTGCTTCCCTCTGCTGTTTTGTGGATTCTGCAGTTCTAGAATTGGTTCAGAGACATTTTTTATAGGTTTTTGGAGGGACTTGGTGGGGAACTCACGCTAGTCCCCGCTTTCCAGCCGCCATCTTGATTCCACCCCCCGATACGCACAGTTTTATAGCCTTTTGGGCAAAGTTCCAAATTGCTCTCCAGAATGGTTGGATCAGTTCACAACTCCACCAAAAATGCATTAGTGTTCCAATTTTCCCATCATTTTCCTGTTTTGTCATGTTAGCCAGTCTGATAGGTATAATATAGTACTTCAGAGTTGTTTTAATTTTCATTTGTCTAATCAATAGCAATTTTAATTATTTTTTTTACAGTGACAACTATTTACCAAAGGATAGAGGTTATTTAAAAAGATAAAATAGGCAATTATGATGAAAAAATTTTAAACTTTCTTATGACCAAAATCAATATAGCTAGAATAAGGAGAGAAGCTGTCAATCAAGGAGGGAAATATTCAAATTCAATATTTCTAATAAAGCTCTGATATCCAAGATATATTGGAAAATCAAATAAATAAATAAAAATATATAAGAAAAAGAACCATTACCAAATATACAATAAATGGTCAGAAATGTGAGCCAGAAAGTTTTTTGAAAAAGAAATGCAAACTATCAACAACTATATAATAGACTGTTCCAAATCACTAATATGAAGAGAAAAGTAAAATAAAACAACTCTTATCACTTCAACTTTCACCCAATAGTTTACCAAAGATTATAAAAGTCATATTTGGTAAATACTGGAGAGCCTATAGGAAGATAGACACACTAAAGAGCTGTGATTGGAGCTGCAAATTGTACTAACTTTTCTGGAAAACAATTTGGAATTATACCAGGTAAGTCACTACACTATACATACTCTTTGACCCTGCAATATCACAGGGAAGCCAAAGGCATGACATACAAATATTTATAATGGTACTTTTTATAGTGGCATCCTTATGTGTATAAAATGGGTGCCCCTAAATTAAATTGAGGTATATGAAAGTAATGGACTGTTATTGCATTGTAAGAAATAATGACTATGAAGAATTCAGAGAACTTTAGAAAGACATAAATTGATGAAGATTAAAGCAAAGCAAAACTAATTTACATGATCATCACAATAATGTGAAGGAAAGCATCACTGAAAGACACCATAATTCTGATCAATTCTGTGACCAATCAACTATGCATGAAACATATCTCCTTACTTTCAGCAGAAAGGTAGTGGACTCTAGGTGTGGAATGAGGCATACACTGTTAGACTTGTTTTGTTTTTGTTTTTAGTAATTTTTTGGTATGTCCAACTCTTCATGACCCCTTCTGGGGTTTTCTTGGCAAAGATACTGGAGTGGTTTGCCATTTCCTTCTCCAGCTCATTTTACAGAGGAGGAAACTGAGGCAAACGGGTTAAGTGACTTGTTCAGATAGCTAGTAAATATCTTTGGCCAGATTTGAACTCAGGAAAAGGAGTCTTTCTGACTTCAGGCCTGGCACTTAACCACTGCACCACCTAGCCACCACCAGAGAGGGGTGCCAATGTGTTGTTTTGTTAGGTTACAAAAGACTGTAGCTACCTCAAGGGTAGAGACTGTTTGTGTCTATCTTTGTGTGCATAGCACCTAGCACAGTGAGTGGTGCATAGTAGATGCTTACTTGAATATTGTTGAACTGAATAGTATTTGTTGTTATAAAGGAAGTTTCTAAGAGAGTGGTATAATTGGAAAGTGATAACATTTTTTTTAATCCCTAAAACATGGGTGTGGGGTAGGTGGGGGGAAGATGCTATTGAAGATTTAGCTTTCTCTGATCTTGTGACACAGATTTCAACCTAGCCAAATCTCTTGGTATCTTGGTCCACAAGATGTCAAGTAGCCTGGAAGCTGCAAGACACACTCAGGGAAATAGACCCGCAACACAAGTTATTTTAATTTTCTGGGACTTGGTTTCATCATCTGTAAAAGAAAGACTTTTGGCTAAATTGATCTCTAAGATCCCTTCCAATTTTCAGGTTGGCATTTTTATGTTATTCTCAGTCTCTTATTTGAGTTTTTTAAAAGATTCTTGGAATAGAATTATAAATTTCTATATTTAAGGAACAGAAAAAATGATTTTCATCCCTAAACAAGTTTATTAGAATTTTTCTTCTGCCCATTGCTATGTCATCATTTCAGTTAGACTTAGATCATGTGATGAAGCCTTGCTCTGTTAGTCTTACAGAGAATGACAAGTTGGATGACTATTGTAGCTTATTTACAAAATTTTGCTATGAATTTATTTTCCCTTCATGAGAGTTACACAGAAATATGCTTGTACATTCCTAAAATTCAGCTTTTGGTAGCTTTCTCTGAATTTGTCCACATGCATGTATTTTCCTCCCCTCTCTTTATACATACAAAGAGGATGTTGAGCAACTTCTGAGAAATCTGCGTCACTGAAATGGGAAATTCTTTCTTTCCCTTTTGTGCTCAGAAAGTAATGTCCAAAAAACAGTGACTTTGGATCCGTTGAATCCCTCAGGACAATAAACACCCCTTAGTGATATTGTAAATTGTGATATTTCTTGATATCAGTTTTCCCTTGGCGAATTCCTAATAGTAATTATTCATTAGCTATAGTTGATTCTCCCTCAAATCCCAAACTATGCTCAGTAAAGACAGATTTAAACACAATAATATTGAGGTTTGAAATATTTTAATTGCATAAATATTAAAAACTCAGCAGCACAGGTAACTTATGTAAGCAGGGAAAGAGTTAATATAAAAATACAAAAAAGAAATTGATACAAAGAATCAAGGCTGTTGTTTAATCTCATGCCATCAAAATGTTGTAGACTGGTAAACCTTCAGCAAATTCTATTTGGCTTTTTCATCTGTTTTCTCGTATTTGACATCCAGGTCTGACAGACAACAGTGGCACAAAATCTGAACATACTTTGTTGTTGAAACTGTAACATACATGGACAAAAGTGATGTCACATTGGCAAGATTAAACCTTGTAAAATATTACCCACATGCATTATGAAACTAGACTGAATATTTTGCCCTGCCATAGGTCTGGAAATGTGTGAGGTTTTTGAATTGGCCCCTTTGCCTTTGGGCAAGCTTGCATCTCAATCATTCCATCATGATATAGGAATATATCTCATTTTAAAAAACTTCTTGGAAAGTCAATTCTGTTAGTATCATCACCGTTATTACCTCATGAATTCATCTTCTATATACCTACCAAAGTGGTTTTCCTAAAACAGAGGTCTGAAAATATAACTTCTATATTCAATACATTCCAGTGATTTCCTGTTGCCTCTAGGATCAGATATAAATTCTTATTTAGCCTTCATAATCTGACCCCATCCTACTTTCCAACCGTATTATATATTATTTCCCTTCCAGTCACACTGGCCTTGTTGTTTCTCATACATGATATTTATTGTCCTGTCTCTTTGTCTTTGTACTAGCTATCCCCCATCCCCCCTCCCATCTTTTGAAAACATGTTTTCTTAAAGTCTCAGTGAAACACCATCACCTAGGTCTACATCTTCGTCTACATGAAGTCTTTTATGATTCCCTCCCTCCCCAGTGTCTTGCTAGTGACCTTCCAAAATTTACCTTGTATGTATTTTGTGTGTATTCCGTATAGTTGAGGAGTTGATCAGGATACCCCTCAACAAGTTATTTCCTCTAAACCCACAGAAAGTAATCACAGAAAGTAAGGGAGCAGGCTGACAAGAAGGCATGATGAGTACAAAGAGGGGTTTTCATTCTGTTATCTATTTATGAGGTGTGACAGATCTCTTCTTGATGGAATTAGAAGGCAGCTAGTTATTGTCTGACTACATCCCTGGTAGTCCTATACAAAAATGAAGCACATTCTCTAATGACTCAGTCTTTAAAGGCACTGTTCTACAAAATGGGGGCCAAAAGATCTACCATAGCCTTAACTCATGGCATGTGGAAAAGGTTTGTACTTTCCTCTTCCTGTGATGGGACTCAGCTTCAATATAACTACACCTATTACTCTCCCACTCTGTCCCCTCTTATTTCTGTGCTAGGATCCAGCCTCCCCACCCCTTCCTTGCTGGGTATCAAGACCCTCAAGAAAATTATTTAATCATTACCTGGATATCTATAGAAAGAGCTATGCATGTGTCATTGGGAAAGTCAGTACCTCCTCCCCCCACCCCATAACTATCTGCTGAACTGCTCCCTCTCCCAGTCCTACTTTAGATCATTCAGTAGCTGTGGGAAGCACCTATCAGAGGGTGAGTTTGTGGCTTCAAGGAAGTGACTAGGCAGTAAGCCCCGTTTGTTCTTTTAATTTTCAGTGGTATAGTCTTATTCAATGAGTAGTCATCAATAGGATGTGATAGCAGATATCATTACATGACTTACCTCGCAAATCCACCCCTTTTCTGAGCTTCTTTACTATTACTGAAAACTCCATCATTCTTCCAGTTTCCCAGGTTCACAACCTTTCAATTCCTTCTCTCTCTCTCTCACCTGACATATCCAATCCATGGTCAAATCATGTTTTCTCTATCTCTACAACCTTTCTTGAAAACATTCCTCTATAGTTCCATGGCCGTCCTAGTTCAAGATATCATCACCCATCACTTGGACTATTACAATAGCCTCCCATTTGGACTCCCAGTCTTAAGCCTCTTCTATCTCCAAGCCATTCTCCACACAGCTGCCGAAGTGGTTTTACTGAAACACAGGTCTCATATCACCCTCTGCTCAGTATGTTCTAATGGCTCCCTATTGATTCTAGGATCAAATATTATTTCATCTTATCCTTCTTTCAATTTCTATTCTTATTGTGTAATTTTTGTGGGGATATGGACTAGATATGTGGGATTTTTTTTGGTATTTGGTACTCCTGAGGAAGGAAACTTTCTCTATCAATGTAGGTCAGCAACTTCTCTGTAATTTATTTTCAAAGAGAGTAACCTAGAGCACTGAGAAATTGACACGGTTGGTGTCAGAGGCAGGATTTGAATCCAGATCTTCCTGGATTCAAGGCTAGCTCTCTATACACTATAAGATATTACTTCTCATATATAAGTCCCAGAATATATATAAATGTAGAAACAAGTACTAATTTATAATTAAGTAAACATACAAATATTAAGGATGCATGCTCATTTTTTTAAACTAATGGGATATGGAATCAAAAAAGTTTATAGATCTTTGCTCTAAGGAGTCAGTGAGGAAGTTCCAAGGAGCGTGAGCTATGGCAGCACAGAGATAGCTATGAAAAATGAAGGAAATTAGCACTGGCAATTGTAAATTAAGTTGAAAGTAGATAAGGCCAAGAAAACCCAGTTAAGTGACCTGCCCAATGGAGACACTGCGCCGTATAAAGCAGCATGAGGACACAACATGAAGGCAAGGACATTGACTCCTTGCTGTGCCAAGAGTACAATAGTCTTGGCTAAATGTGTGCCTCATTAGCAGTGCATTCTACATATGGGCTCAGACTTCCAAATGCTGCTGTGGAGAGTATGCCCAGCTTTATGGGGAGAATATTTTGTAGTCACTGTTCTGAATATTGCTATCTTAGCAATCAATGCCTTTGCTTGGTGCTAATGGTGTTTCTGATTGACTATTAAAAAAGGAAGTACACTGGGAGGGATCTGTGAGCTACAGTTTTAGGAGTTTGTTGTTGTTCATTAGTTATGGAAGAAGACCAATGATATCAGCAGGGTGATGGCTTAACTCACAGGTGAATTGGATTTAAGTGAGGCAGAGCTGTGCAGAGTCATCAGCCTCACCCTCTCCTCCAGAGTCATTGGAGTCCAGTGGTAAGACATATGTGAGGATGACTGGTGATGGCCCTGGACTGCAGTGGAGAACCTTGGCCTATTTAAGCTAAGGTCTTTCCCAGGTCTCAGTTTGTTTGAGGCAACACACATTCAGTAGTTTAAGGCTAGGTAAGAATTAAGGCAAAAGATGACTTAATTTTCCTTCACAAAAGAATCAGTCTGGGAGGGGAAGATGCTTAGCGTTTCTGGCCAGAACAACTGCTATTTACTCTCACCCTGAGATTTCAAAAACCCAAACATGAACAAGCAAGGTTTGGGCTGGGAACTATTATTGGCCAATCAGTAAAAGCCAGAGGAATTTAAAGGCATAGTCAAGTAGCTCCATTTGAATCATAATTGGATATGGATGCTCAGAGTACCCTAAATTGGGGAGGGGGCATAATTGCCCTCTTAGGCACCCAACCGGCAAGTATTAGATGGGAGAGAGCCTCAGAGGAGGTGCTACATCTTGGTATTCTCATTTAGGTGCATATGGGCCACAATAGTCAGGTCTTTGTGTAAAGGTACTGTTTGCTTTATTTATTCATCCACCTAATCATTCATTCATTTGTTTATTTATTAGACCCAGTGCCTAGTACAGTGCCTGGTCTAGAGTAGTCACTCACTTAACAACAGGCTTGTTGATTGATTGATTTTCTTTAGTAATTAAGTCATTGGCCAATAATCCTCATTCACCTTAAACAAATATTTGTGAAATGTTTACTTTGGGCAAAGCCCCATGATAGATGTTGGCAGTGACTCAAAGATAAATAATAAAAAGTCTCTGACTTCAAGGAGTTAAAAGCCCGGACCCTAGAATAAGATACATACAAATAGAAACAATACATATTAGAATGTAAGAGCATAAGAGAAATAATTGAATTCAGAGGTTTTTGAGTGGTATGATAAAGCCCAAGTATCAAGAAGATTGTTCTAACAATTGTATAGGATAGATTGGAGGAGAAGGAGAATAAAGTAGGGTATTACAGTAACAAGGATCTTAATTGTAGAGGTGGCAGTGGGAATGGAAAGGGACTGATATAAAATACTCCAGAGATACAATTGGAGAAACTTAAAGACTGATGTGTGGAACAGAGAAGAGAAAAAACGTTTATGTGACTGGATGACTGGGAGAATAAGCATGTCAGAAGAGGAAAGGGGCTTTAGAAAAAAGTTGAGTTCTTTTTTTAAAACTATTTTGTGTTTTGAGTTTAGGGTGCTAATGGGAAATCCAGATGAAGATGTTTGATAAACAATTGGAAATGGGAATCTGAAGCTTGGGAGGGAGGTTAGTGATAGAGATATAAATTTGAGTCATCTGAAAAACGATTTTTTTAGCTGCTACCATAGTGGTAGATAAAATCACCAAAGGAGAGGATATGGATTGAGAAAAGGGTTGAAGCTAAAGCCTTGCTGAATGTCCCAATTTGGAGGACAGGAGAAGCAGCCAGTGAAGGAATCAGAAAAAGTGGTTAGGAAGTAGGCAAAGAATCAGGAGTATATAATAAGCTAGAAACTAAAGGATTAGACAGTATAAAAATATTGTTGGTTAAAAGTATCATTGTAGGGTCAATGAGGACAAGACTTGAGAAACAGCCACTGGATTTAGCAATTAGAAAGAAGGCCTTTCAAAGAAGGACTTTAATACAATTCCATGAAAAGAAATTGAGAGATTAGAAAAATTAGTGACTAAGTTCATTCCTTCCTGCTTCTCATTCCTCCTGCTCATTGGTTCTGCTCTGCTCTGCTCTATTTCTATGGAACTAATAGCCCCTATACCATTTAAAAAAATACATACTACTATGTATTCCTGGAACCAATTAGAGATGATAGACTGGGTATGCCTGCATACAAATGAACAATTTTTTAAAGAAAATAGTATAATACACCTAATATTAAAGCTATATGGAACATAATGTAATTTGCCTTTGATAATAAAGCCTTGGTTACTAATTTCCTATTTCCCAACAGAGAAACTAGTGACTAAACTGAATCTGTGACAAAGTGCTCATGGGAGTGTACTGTTCATTCATAGACATTTACAAAGGTTAAAATGGGTTATTATTCCCTTAAAGCTTAAGAGAGAGTTAGTTCTGCTTTCTCTTAGGAGTGTTTGCACATATTTTTAATTAATCCTTGAATTTCTTCCATATTCTTCCTTACTATCTATATTTCTCATTCTAAGGTGATTAGGTAATGGACCCAGCCAAACACTATTTAAGTGAAAATAGCTATTCTTCTGCAATCTTCTACTCCCCAAGCTCCCCCCTCCCCTGCCCTTTCTCTACAGTGATGTAAGAAGACAGACAATATGTGAGTGTGAGTGTGTGTGTGTGTGTGTGTGTGTGTGTGTGTATGTACGCATACACATATAGTTAAATGCCCTTTTCTCTCTTGTCAGGGTGAGTTCCAGGACTCTGCTTTTGGTTAACACACAGGCTTAGAAACCATATACAAGAACCCAGCAAAGCTAATTATGAGAGAGAGTCGGTAAAGAAATACTCATTAAGTGCCAAGTACTGTGCTAAACTCTGGTGATACAAAGAAAGGCAAAAAAAAAGTCCCTTAGGGAGCAAACGTTCTAATAGGAGAGACGACATGCAAACAACCACGTACAAAGAAGATACATACAGGACAAATTGTAGATAATCAACAGAGGGAAGGGACTAGTATTAAGGAGGACCGGGAAAAACTTTATAAAGAGGATGAGACTTTAGCTGGGGCCCGAAGGAAGCCAGGGAGGCCAAGAGACAAAGATGAGGAGAGAGAGCATTCTATGTATGGGGGACAATCAGTAAAAATGCCTAGTCAGGAGACGCTGTGTCTCGTGCAAGGCACTGCAAGGAGGTCAGTTTCAGCGGATTGCAGAGTACGTCGGGGGAGGGAGATGAGCAATGTATAACAAGACTGGAAAAGTAGGAGGGACCAAGTTATGGGTGGCTTTGAATTCCAAACAGAAGATTTAATATTTTATCTATTTGAGCCACTGGAGTTTATTGAATACGGGTAGGGGTGTGACATGGTCGGTCCTGAGGTTTGGGAAGATCAGTTTGACAGATGAGTGGAGGATTTACTCGAGTGGGCAGAAAGCTGAGGCAAACAGACCAAACAGAAAGCTATTGCAATAATCCAGGCATGAGTTTTCCATTTACCAATAGCTATTTCAGAATGGTATTTTTAAAGACCAAATCATGGGATCTCATGGGAATTTGGGCTCATGTTTCTTACCATAGAACCTTTGGAGACGTGGAGGTCGCTTCTCAACTGATATACTCGCAAGAAATATGCAGGAATTCCAGACAAACCAATTCCAATTCTAATGAAAGAATTAACAGTGTCACTGTGGAGAGGTATAATCACCAGGAAGAGAGTACACAGGCAATAAACCACTGGAGAGAAAAGGCTGAGCTGGTATTAAAAGGAAACAAAAATTGGAAGAAACTAAGTAGAGGGGGGAAAAGAACTTAAATTGATATTTTTCTCACTAGGGCTTATAGACCTAGGGAGATTACCAACTGCTACTTACCTCTCCTCTCCCCACACGCTCTCACTTGTGTTCCCTCCTCATCCCCCAATGAATACTAAGTAGCTTATAACATTGGTTGTATAAATGAGGGAAAAACCCCAATGGATTCATAAATGTTATGACCTAAAACTGGGGCAGCTCTCATGTCCAATTTAGATTATAACTGTTAAATTAATCAATGGTGTCACAGAAGATAGAACTGACTAAAAAGTGAATCAGTCAGAGGCCATGTGTAGACCTGGATTTGCCTTGTCAACATTGACATTCCTAACTTAATTTTTAATCTCCACTTAAATGTAGGGATAACTGGATGATGAGAAAAATATGAATGATAGCATGTGCATTATGATTAAGAAATGTAAATCATTTGATTGTTGCTATATTGCCACGTTTATTATGTTTCCCCTGCCCCTGTAATCTGAGAAAAAACAGACTGGGATTGCCTAGTGTTATTGTTTAAGCTATTAACAAAAGCTGGGTACAGATTTGCACAGTTATTACTAAAGGGGTTCAGTCTGCTTAAAGAAGTTTAGATTTAAAAGTATATTTCTCCTGATAAACTTTGGAAATGACACCATAAAAATGACCATCAGTGTTCCTAGCTTATCACAAAAGTGACATCATTAACAGGGAAACAAATGAATCCATTCCTCTGAATGAAGAAATAACTGAGAGATTACATGCTATGCTGTAATAGGTGCCTGAGGCTAGTGACTTGTATGTGGTCACATGGCTAGTAAACGTCAGAGGCAGGTGACTCTAAATTGAACACTGCTTACATTAGGAAATATTGCCCATTTTTCAGTCTCATTACTGATGCATGTAAGCAGTGGACTGAACTAAATATTTGAGCAAGAAACTAGCAAACCAACCTCACTCAGAGGCAAAATCATTTATCTCTTCCTAGAAATTTATTTTGGTTTTGGTGGTTCTTATTTAGCAATTAGAAGTGTTTAAGGAAGTGAAGAAACTGTATGCTGTATAGGGATCTGTGCCCATATTAGCCGGTATTTAAGGCATCTTGAAGGAGATATAGGCTTCTTTTCTCCTTTGATTTCACAACCTTATTACTCTACCCTTCTTCTCACATTTTCTCTTCCATCCCCTTTTGTATTCTACCCAATTCCTTCATGTTGTTTTATTAATTCTTTCCTTCACACCCCTTATCTCTGATGTAGACTCCCTTTATTGGTCCATCTCCTTTCAGAAAACTGCTGGTATTTTATTTCCTCAAATCAATCCCTTAATTAAATTTAAGCTTTCCTTTTTTTTGGTGGGAAAATGGACCATCATGGGAAACAAAGAATGAAATGCACTACAAGAAAATTAAATGAATGTCATGTGTTTGATTAGAGCTAGAGTGCTAGATAGCGTACTAGACCTAGAGACAGGAAGACCTGAGTTCAAATCCTGTCTTAGACACCAGCCACTTAACCTCTGTTTACCTCACTTTCCTCAAATGTGAAATGGGGATAATAACAGTACCTTCTTCATAGGGTGGTTGTGAGGATCCAATGAGATGATACTTGTAAAGTGCTTAGCACAGTGCCTGGCATTCAGTAGGCATGATATAAATGCTATTATTGTTATTAATTTCCCATTGTAAAAGAAATGTCAGATTGCCCACAAAGTTTTATTTTATTTTTTAAGACTGTATCTCCTTAGCTCATCCAGCCTGGAAATTTAGGGGCTGCTTACAGGGCTACTCTGATTGGTACAGAAGCTTTGACCTGCTCCCCTTCTGAGGGCTGATTATATTCGTGCTGAACTTAGTGTACACATGCTCTCATCATGGGTCACTATAGCTCGGAACTCCTGACTTTGAAATCTATCATCCTGTGTCCTCCCCCACCCGTCTCCACCCAGTTGCTGGGATTACAGGTGAGAGCTACTTTCCCAAACTCACAGTTTCAAAAAGAGCAATTTGTATACCAGACATTAGGTTCTAAAGAATTGTGTGATAAATTTTACTCACTTTGATTGGCCTTGGCCTATTGGGCTCTAAATGTCTCAAGTACATTAATCCAACAAATGGCCAATACCTGACTGAACAGTAGTTTATGAATTGAAAGACATCTTCCACCAGGAGATAAAGCAATGTTGTCAATCCCTATAAAAGTTTAAAAATCCATTAATAAGGTCAAGTTGAACATAAAAATATTAGCACAAATGATATTAACTGAAATGAAAATAGAACTTTGAATATAATATACCACTTGATCTGTGACCTAGGTCCTATAGGATGATTCCAACCTGCAATATTAGCAGTGTAAGGAATTCCTTGGTATAGAAACTGTCCCCACTGACAAAGAACAACCAGTAAGCTGCTTTCTCCATTAAGGCTGTTGGAACAACCACACAGTCTCAGTTGGGGACAGAAATGGTACTAAAGAAATTAAAGACAGGAAAAGCAGCCAGATTTGACTAAATGAATATAAAGGAAATCTGTGTTCAAGATGATACTTCTGTGAGAGAGCTGAGGACCTGATATACAAGATATCTGAAGAAGATGCCAAAGGAATATTAACAAACAGCACAACTTAAATACTGAAAGAAAAGGTGACTAAGGTTATCAATACCTCTTCTCCCATCTATACTAAATCTTTATGAGAATCATAAATGCACAAATCAAGTACATTCCCAATGAGGGTAATCATTAGGGAACTAGAGGGTTTCACAAGCAATATTCAACAGCAGACCATATCTTTGTCATTTCACAATTAACTGAAAGCTGCAGAGGGGAGCAAATCCCATTGTGTTTATTGTGTGTTGATTGTGAAAAAGCATTTGATTTGGTAGAACAAATACTTCCTTATAAGCTCTTTTACTACAAGATGTCAGGAGATGGACTGTCTTGTGAGAGGAACAGCAAGGAGGCCTGTGTCGTTGGATTGCAAAATAAATGGGAGAAGTAAGGTGAAGAAAGACAAGAAAAGTAGGAAGGGAAGGGCTTTGAATGCCAAACAGAATTTTATATTGATCCCAGAGGTGATAAGGAGTTAGTGGAGTTTGTTGAATGGTGGGGGTATGGTCAGATCTGTACTTTAGGAAGATAATTTGACAGCTGAGTGGAGGATGGACTGGAGGAGGCAGAGAAGTGAGGCAGGGAGACCAACCAGTAAGTTGTTGCAATAGTCCAGCCTTGAAGTAATGAGGGTGTGCACCAGGGTGGTGGCAATGTCACCTATAGATTATAACCAACTATATGTATATCTGAGACAGACTAGATAAATGGACCATAAGCTGGAGCTCCAAACTGAATAGAAGGAGGAGAGCAGATGGAATTGCTCTCAGGAAATTTCAAAGCTCTTTCAATGACCCCCGTGAAAGTGAAGGCCCATGCTAACATTTTCCCAGTGCTGTCATGTGGCAGCAAGACAGAGACAGGGAACACCACTGTCTCTGAAGAACTAAAAATGAGCATCATATAGAAAGCAGTAATAATGATGATGATGATGATGATGATGATAGCATTTACATAGCACTTAAAGGTTTGCAAAGTGCTTTATAAATATTAATTCATTTGATTCTTACAAAAACCCTGCAAAGGAAGTGCTATTATTATCTCCTTTTTACAGATGAGGAAGCTGAGGCAGAGTTTAAATGGCTTGCCCAGGGTCACAAAGCTAATAAGTATCTGGACTTGAACTCAGATGTTCCTGACTCCAAGTCCAGTGCTCCAGCCACTGCAATGGAGATGTGCATGATGGGAGTCAGTATGCTGTAACATATAACCAAAAAGAGATTCCAGAGAAGGAGAGGGGTAAAGGACATTACCAAGGACTTAGATATAGGAAGGGAAGATGGACTGTTCATGTGGCAAGATCTAGGGATAATCTGGGACAGCCAGAGTCCTCCACTGACCCCTTTGAGAAAATGGGAGAAAGAGAGAAAGGCCTCCAGCCCCAAGAGATACCCTTTGGGACAAAACTTTGTGTGGACATGGATAAGAGTTTCACAAGGACTTATAGGCCTGGACAGCTTGTGATTTGTGTCTTTGGAGAGAACTTCTGAACTGATGAGATCATTGATCCATTTGAGTGTCACTTATCTACCTGGTCTCTCGGTAGACAATGCCCTGGATAAGGGGCTCATGCCCTCTTTGCATATGCATGACTCCTGCAAACATTATCCACTTGATGGGGGGGGGGGAGAACAAGGAATGGCAGAACCACATGTGACTAGTGCTACACAAACCTACGCATGCATCATTCCCTCCTATCTAAAATGCTCTTCTCCATCCTTCTTGCCAATTTATCTATTGTCTACCAGACCAGAATCGGTCTCTAACTTGTGGGTGGCTGGATCTGAGCACAGAGTAGGCTAGAGACAGGAGAGTCAGGAATCAAACGGAAGTCTAATTTCAAAGTGAAGAATACAGCTTGCCTGTAAGCACAGAGGGGATCTAGGCACATGTACCAGAGCCCTGCCCCTAGTGAGAGGGACCTGAGACAGCGTGGGGAGATCTCAATACTTATACCAATGTGTAAGTGAGCTGTAGCCCTGACAATGAAGGGGAACAGAAACAATGTGACAAGTTTGATTCATAGCAAGGCTTCGCGACTGGAACACGGGTACTGCAGGTGCTTGTCCGAACTCAGAAAATACCCGGTGCTGGTATGAAACAATTCTGGGATTTTGCTGTGCCTGAGATCATCCAGAGGGTGAGTGCAAAGGACTGTTGCCATGTCAAGCTCAGGACACAGCCTGCTTTCTGGGCCTTAGCTGTGGAAAACAAGGTGTGTCCTAATATCTTGTCACTATCAGCTCCTTCAATATCCAGATCAAAGTCTACCTCTTGGAAACCATTGTGGATCACCTCAGTCTTGCTCTGCCTTCCCTGTTGGGTTTATGTCTATTTTTCAGGAGCCATCTTATTCAGCTTTACCTGTAACTGTTTATCATGTCATGTGATGCACATATGTTTTGTCTCCCTCAACTAGATACTTCCCCTCACCCCCTGACCCACCCTCTAAAGAGGCAGCATGGTATAGTAGATAAAGAGCTGACTTCAACATTAGGGAGTTTAGGTTTCAAGGTTTCAAGTCCTACTTCTGTCTATGTGACCCTGGATAAATCAGTTAACCCATTAGATTATGAATTCTGGAGGACAAGGACTGTCTTCTGCCTTTCTTTTGTATCCCCAGCATTCAGCACAGCTTTAATAAATGCTTATTGACTAACTGATTGAATTAACCTCCCTGTGACCCAGGCAATTCTCTAAGAACAATTGTTGATTTGCACTGGTAGAGGAATTTTCCTTACTGGAAGTCCTCCCTATCCGCTCCCCGCCCCGCCCCGACAATGTAAAAAGGGCTCTAGTTAAAACTAGATTAATCTCTTTGTCAGGGCAGACCATGTTTCCTCATTCTTTTATGTGTCTTCTCTCAACACTATGGCACCAGCACTACAGTCCACACAGAGTGGAGCTCAACAAATGTTAAATATATTAATATATTTATTATATATTAATAGGAACTAATTTCACAGAAACAAAAAAATCCCCATCATTAGTGGTTCTGAGAGCCATGTAGTAGGAATGACTTTAACCTTTTCTAAAAGAAATACAAGACTACTGGAAAGTATAAATTATAGTTCTCCATTGTGCAACACCCAGGGTAGAGGCAAACACTGAAACATCAAAGTGTATGTGCATGACATATGAGTCACAAACATGAATTTCCTCATGTCAAAGGGGAATAGGAAAGGCAGCCACTTTGGCTTGGCAAAGTCCAGTTAATCAGAATAACTTGCTTTAAACAAACTCCAGCTAAGAGGAATACATTTATCTTTATCTATGTTAAAAAGAATTGTGATGTTCTTCAAATAACAGCAGAACTAATGTCATGTGCAAAGAATAGTTTGGGAGCTACCTTTTTTTTCTTTTTGAGACAATTGAGTTTAAGTGACTTGTCCAGGGTCACACAGCTAGTAAGTGTCTGAGAGAGACTTACCTTTTCAAAATTAAAATACGTCATCTTTATTTCTTTTTTCAATTGGCAAGTAATGGAAGGGTATGGTTGCATATGCCAGTATTTACAACCTCTTTTTACATCATTTTGCTTAATTTTGCAAGAGACTGGGGTTTTATTGTTTGTTTATTCTAGGATTGTTTTTATTGTGAGAAATAATTATATTTATTCCCTTAAAAATGATATTCCATAATTTTACATCTGAGATATAAAAGCAAGTTTTTCCAGCTATGAAAGAGGAGACAGTCATTAGGCATGAGTCTCCAAAGCTGTGGGAAATAGGCTGAGTTGAAAATAAAATCACAGATGACAGAATCTTAGAGTTGGGGAAGAATCTCAGAGATCATGTAGTCAAACCTGTAATTGTGCAAGGATCTTCACTATAATTTCTCGAATAAGAGGTCATTCAACCTCTCCTTGAAAACTTCCATTAACAGGACATCCATACTTCCCAGGGAAACCAATTGCATTTATAGATATATGTAGGATTATATCTATAGATCCAGATATTTATACAGGCAGCAAGGTGGTGCAGTGGATGCAGGCCTGGGCCTGGTGTCAGGAAGGCCTGACTTCAAATCTGAACGTACTTATTAGCTGTGTGACCCTCGGTAAGTCACCTAAACCTGTTTGCCTTAGTTTCTCCATCTGTAAAAGGAGCTGGAGAAGGAAATAGCAAACTACTTCAGTATCTTTGCCAAGAAAACCCCAAATAGGGTCACAGAGTCAGATATGACTGAAATGACTGAACAACATATGAAAAATTTCCCTAATCTATAGCCTATATGTGCCTCTCCACATCATCCAACCATTACCCCTAATTTTGTCCTCTGAGACCAAGCAGAGCAAGTCAGATCTCTCTTCTATATGATATCCTTTCAAATGCTTGAAGACAACTATTTTATTTTCTTAAGTCTTCTCTTCTCCAGGCGAACCATTGCCAGCTCCTTCCACTGTTATCAGATATGGAATCTAATCCCTACTCAGTTTCATTACCCTTTACTCAACACAATCCCGTTTTTAAGTATCTTTCCTAATGTGCCATATAAAACTGGATACCATGTCCCAGAGGTAGTATGATTCTGGCAGAACACAGAGGAACTATAACCTCCTTTGTTCTGGACCAGGGGTGGGGAACCTGTGGCCTTCTAGGTCCTCAAGTGTGGCCTTTTGACAGAATCCAAATTTTACAGAACAAAGTGTTTTATTTTTATTAAGACATTTTTCTTTGTCTTTTATATTTTTATTTTATATTTTATATGCCATAAAATAAGTTTCAACGAAATAATCCTCCCAGATTGACTGGCACAATTAGAACACTGGTAAGCCATAAGGGTTAAATTGACAGCTGTTACATTCATTATTTAGTTCTAACTTCCCCAGCCTGACTGGCACCACTGCCACACAAGGCTGGTTGGTGGGAGTTTATGGGGTTCAAGTACACCAGTCTGTTAACAGCTTTTGACAACAGTGCATTGTGTTTGTTTTAAGCGGAATTTGTGAATAGTTTTACAGCTCAACAATGTTTTTAAAATTCTGTCTGCTTAATGGCCCATCACCTCAAAGAAGACCAAGAGGATGCTGAAGGAAGAAGACAGATTTTGTAATGAGGCTTGGGAATTGCAATATTATCCTATTTTTGCTAACAATAAGATGATATGCTTGCTTTGTGATACTGCAATAACAATACTAAAGAAATTAAATGCTTATCAGCATTACAACACATAAAGATCACAAATATTTTTTTTCCTATTACGTTTTTATTGTCAGAGTAAAAGCAAAATAAGTTACAAATGATTTTGATTAAAAAAAAGATTCATTAGGAAGTTGAAATAAGATTAAGAGGGTAGAAAAATGAGACTTAATCCTAAATAAAATAATTAAACTTATAAACTCTTGCTTACCAAAAAATTGATTTAATTTCAGAAATGAGGAAGAAAACATTTCTGGTAGAGGACTCTTTTGAATCCCACAGTTTATCCCATTTGATTCTAATGATTGAATATTTTTTTTTTCATCTTTGTGTTTAACTAGTTGAAGAAAACTACAGAGGAACTGAATGAAGCTTTGGCAGCAAAAGAAGAGACTGCACAGAGGTGCCATGAGTTAGACATGCAGGTAAGGAGTCTGCTGGAGTGTACCATCAACTTTTGTGAGAAGATTGTAGCAACACTTTAAATTAACCCTAATGAACATTGGGTAGAAGTTTGCTTTAGGTTCAATATGAGGAAACACTTCCTAACAAGTAGACCTATCCAGAAATAGACTGTGCTATCTCAGGGGGTCTCCATCTCTAGTGTTCACACTGGAGGTTTTTTAAGCAAAGCCTCTGAAACCACTTATATGTGTTACAGAAGAGATTCTCATTCAGGATTAGGTTTGATTACATGACTTCTGAATTCTCTTCCAACTTTGAAATTTCGATTGGTGGTCTCAGTCCTATGTAATGTGCTTTTTTCCTTTCCTTCCTTGGGATACGTATGGCATTTCTACTTCAGTGGAATCAAATTCTCCCCACCTTCTACTCTGCTTATTCAGTTTTACAATAAAAAGTTACATATTTAAGTATTCAGACTTACTTGTGATTTATTTATCACATGTTCATATGGATAGATTCAGGCTCTTTCCCCATGCCTTCTCACTGCATGTACAAATCTTCCACAAATCTTACACAGTGTGCATAGTCCTTACAACTTTTTTTTTGGATATTTTGTTTTAATTTGTTTTTGATATAACTATTATTTTTCCAGACTTTTTTTTATTTAAATTTAATTTTAGTTTACCACACACGGTTCTACACAATTTTGAGTTCCAGATTTTCTCCCCTCCCTCCCCCCTCCCTCAAGATCACAAATATTTTAAGTTAGAAGGAGAGGTGTGAAAGGTTGTATTGCAGAAATTAAAAGATGAAAAGCAAAAGCAAAGACAGTTTTTTCAAGCAGCAATAAGACCTGGAAATAATGCCACTGAGGGAAGCCATTCAATGATGTAGAAATTGTGAAAGAATGCATTGTTGAAGTTGTAGGATGCTTAGATCCCAATAACATTTCAAAGTAGAAACAACTTCCTCTTTCAAGGAGAACCATAAGTGATTGGCAGCCTTCAACTTAACAGAACAACTTCTCGTAACACTTCAAAAGGAAACTATGTATTATTCGACTGCTCTGGATTAACTGATACTACTGACTAGGCGCAGGTTTCATACTTCATTGGGGTTACAGCACAAGATTTTCTTTGCTACAAAGAATTACTTGCTTTTGACACTTTTGCTAACAGAACACATGGGATAGATATCTTCAACTACTTTCAAGAAGTTGGACTGAATTTGGTTAATTTAGTGTTTGTACAGAGGGTGCACCTTCCACAATAGGGAAACATGTAAGGTTTATTGCACAGATAAAAAAAAAAAGCATTAACAGATCCAGATGCTCTCATTTCTTTTCATTGTATCTTGCATCAGCAAAATCTCTGTGTAACAGCTACTATTTTAAATAGTTATAAAGTATATAAAAAAGTTATAAGTATTGTTAACTATATTTGTGCCAATGCAATGCAGCATCATCAGTTTTGTAACATGCTAAAGTTGAATGATGAGGTATTCAGGGTGGATTTGCCTTAGCATTCTAACGTGCGTTGGCTATCACAGGGACAGGTATTAGCCAAAATTTTATCTCTGCGGGAATAGATAGTTAAATTTTATGAAGAACAGAATCAGCAATGTGAATTATTGAAAGAAGATTTTTATAGGAATGCTGCATTTCTGTGTGCTATCATGTCAAATCAAAACAACCTGAGTATTTCTTTGCAAGGTAAAACTAAGTTTATATATGACATATGGCAAAAAGCTATGTTTTTTCAAAATATATCTTCTTCAAAAGGAAATTTCAAATGAACATTTTCCCCAGTTAGCAAAGGTCATCTATAAGCAGGATGACATATATGAATCATTTGAAGAATATGCAACTGTTATTGACCTATTAATTGGAGAATACAATGAAAGGTTCACTAACTTTGAGAATCATGACATCACACTCAAGTTAACATTTCAGCCTCACCTAGTTGATAGCACCAAGGCATCTAAAGAAGTACAGGTGGAGTTGATTGATCTCTCAGAACATTTTAAAGTCATCATTTGATACTAAGAAAGATCCAATTGAAATATGGAAAAATGCAGCAGAATGCCCACACCTTTGGCAACATGCCCCCAAAATGATTTCTTGCTTTTTAACCCCTTATTGCTATGAATCTACATTCTCCTACCGGACCCAAATCAAGACACCCTTAAGGTCACAAATGACTGATACCCATCTAGAGGATCAACTGAAACTGCAGACCTCCATGCTGCAAGCAAATATTCAAATGCTTTCCAACAAAAAGCAGACATGACAAAGTCATTAAAAGGTTGGTTAACTTTATAATTCACAGTTTTCATTTTTTGAAATTATTAAGTACATAGTTGGATTTTTACAAAATAATGTACATTTTTAAGTATATCTAATTGAAATTTCTTGAATGTGGCCTTATTTGATTACAGCTAAATATTAATGCGGCCTTCCAACATGAAAAGGTTCCCCACCCCTGTTCTGGACACTGCGCTTCTATTAATTAAAGCCTACAATCACATTATCTTTCATTGCTGCCACATCTCACTGTTGACTCATGTGCATAAAGAAGGCTTGTTTCCTGAGCAGGAAGAACCATTGCAGTGGAGATGACGCCTATAAAAGGCCTTTTGTTAAAGTTATATGTCCTTTTGGATCCAGAATATTTAAAAAATCACATGTTAATAGCATCACTAAAAAGTGTCTAAAGTTGCAGGGAAAATTCTCTAGAGAGCTTTCAGTTATTCCAAAGCACTACTCTGTGTGAGGTAGGAAGAAAGGTCATGGGATTTGGAGTCAGAATACAAGTTCAAATTTCAATGCTTCCATTATGTAACTTTGGGCAAGTCAACCTCATGGTTTCCTAAGCAATAAAACAAAAAAGAATTGATTAAATGATTTCTAAGGTCCTTTCCAAATGCACTATGAGCCTATAAATGACAGGAAGATGTCCAAGTCAAGGGCCATATATAGACATGACCACTGGCTTCTACTTCTGTCTTATACAGACTGAATCATGAGTTCTGACTTTTTCCTGGTTCCCTTTCAGGAAAAAATGGCCCTAGGTGACTTAGGACACACACCTTCTGGGAACGGTATACAGAGCAGTTACACAAGCAGGAGTATTTGCTCCACTGCAGGGCTTGTTCAGTCATTTCAGTTATATCTGACTCTTTGTGACCCCATTTGGGGTTTTCTTGGCAAAGATACTGAAGTAGTTCGCCATTTCCTTCTCTAGTTCATTTTATAGTTGAGGAAACGGATGCAAACACGGTTAAGTGACTCGCCCAGGAGCTGGTAAGTGTCTGAAGCTGGATTTGAACTCAGATCTTCCTGACTCCAGGCCTGGTTCTCTACCCACTCTGCAACCCAGCTGCCCACTGCAAGGCTAGAGTTTCCCAATGCCTATACATCACCCTAAGCACATTAAGTAAATAAGTTCAACTAAAGGTCTTCCCTAGGAAAAAACCCAAGAAGAAAGCCAGCCTCAATGTGCCTCATACTTTTTTGCTAAATTAAATTTATTTCTTAATTTGAGATTATTTCTTAATTTAATTCTTAGCTAAATGAAAAAAACGGAGGGGATGAGAGTTTGTCAAAAATCTATTTTATGTAATGTAGGAAGCATTTTTACTTACATTGAAGAGGAGAGCAGGATCTGGGGTGAAACAGTTGACATGTATAATACTTAAGCTGCAGGGGAGGTGCCCTTCTCTTGAGCCAACATAAAACAGCCTGGAAAACAGGTGGGAGAATTGAAAGGCTTGGACTGGCATTCACCAGATATTTTTTTAAAACTTTCTTTTTTATCTTGAGCTTAACAAACATGAACATTTCAACTCACAAAGGACAGAGGAAAAGGATTGTAGATGAAACTGAACTATTATATGGAGTTTGGGTTTTTTAAGTGTATTAAGTTTAAGTAAATTTAAAATGTAAATTACACTTACAGAAATAGTGTGTGGTAGTGGATAGAGTTGGGCTGGAAGTCCAAGTAGACTTGGGTTCAAGACCTCCTAACTTCCCTGTTGTATGACCCTGGGCCAGTTACTTAACCTCTCAGCTGCAGAGAAGGTACCAACATGCATTGATAGTCTTTCCTCACTCTATAGTTCCCCCTGCCATTTCCTACTCCTATATTAAATATAACACAATAGTAACAAAATTGCTTGTCTCTGTCCACTTCAGAACTCTCTTTTGCGTATTTTAAAAATTGTTTCCTTGACTCTCTTTTCTTTCTCCTCCCCCCTTTTTTTGCATCACTACCTCTGCCCACCAAGTCTCTCCTCCCAAAAATGTATAATTTGTATTATTAATATTTTATCTGTAACTTCCTTAAGTCTACACAATCACAAGAGAAAATGAGAGGCGGAGAGAGGGAGAGAGAGGCAAGGGGGAGGGAGGAAGGGGGTGAGAAAGACGGGGGTAGGGAAGAGAGAGAGAGAGAGAGGGAGAGAGAGAGAGAGAGAGAGAGAGAGAGAGAGAGAGAGAGAGAGAGAGAGAGAGAGAGAGAGAGAGGTGAGTTTCATTACTGGAAATATGATGTCATCAAACGGGGGTGGGGGGCTTCCCCGAGGAACTAATTCCCTTTCCCAATGCAGATCAGCACCCTGACAACTGAGAGATGCCCCGGGATCACAGGGCCAGTGAATGACAGAGGCAGGATCTTCTTGCCTCTGAGGCTAACCCTTAATTCATCATGCCACCCTGCTTCTGCTTTTCCTCTGCTGCCTTTGTAATATTTATCAGCTAGATATTCTTCAGTTCACTCTGAATTCTCCCAATCAGCCCTTTCGTACAGCAGTGCCTTTTTTTTTTTTTTGGCAAGTTTCTTGTCAGCAACAATCTATTTTGTGCAACACTTCCTCCTTTAGCTGCCTGAATACAAAGGACGCTTCCCTTCCAGTCTTGAAAGAAAAATCTGTTTTTAGATTGTTTTTACAAGGGCCACAGTCACATAGAACTAAAGAGGGGCATGAACACTTCCAGGCATTCTATTGATTATGTTCTTCCTATTGAAATAAGTTTGCAACATAAAACATGACCAAACATTCATTGTGCTTTGCCAGTTTTTGTTCAGTTAATGTGATGCAATATAGGAGCTGTCGATTTCTGTTAGATTAGCTTTAAGAACAACACAAAAAACCTTACTGGGGGACATTCAAAGTTCTACTAAATGCCCATTATGTTCAAGATACCAGTTAGAGAAATAGAAAGATAGATGGGAGGTGATTCCTCTCCTAGGCGATTTTAAGTTCTAATGAGTGGAGGGGTCTCTATGTGCCTGGGAATTTGCAAAACACTGCGACAAATTAGAATAATGAAAATAAGTATAAACAATGAGTTAAAGGTTCAGGTAAGGGCAAGATCCCCAAAGGCTAGGAGAGGCTGGTAGGGGGGGCATTGTGTGGACACTTTAAGGCTTTTCCTACCTGGAAGCTGCAATGATTGATGAATTTAATCCACTAAAACAAGACATGGCTACTTCAAGAGGAATTAGCCACTGAGCATAGTCGGAGACCTTGTTAACAAATGTCTGTTAAAAAATAATAAAGGAGAAAAACAGCACAACAAGAAGAGGCAAATCAGCATGTTTCTTAAAAGTGAAACTCATGAGAAATAGTTTGTCAGAATGAATCTCATGATGAAGATATTTTAGAGAAGTCATGTTAGGACGCTTTGAGACAAACGGAATGGATTGATGCAATTATGAAATTATCAAATATGCCAAAAAATGTTTGCCTACTACACCACATGTTAAAGTGAAGTCTACAAAGGCTGCTATTTCCATTTTAGTCTACATTAAGATCATAGGCTCAGACATGGATAGATGGAAGGGACCTTAGAGGCTACCTAGTTCAATGCTCTCATTTTATGCTTGAAGAAGTTGAGGCCCAGAGATGTTAAGTGACTTTTCCAAAGTCATATGGGTACCCAAAATCTTCTTCCCTCAAGAATGTACTGGTAAATATGGGGGTGGAGGAGGGGGGAGGGGGAATGTACACACAATACACTTTAAAGTTTAATGTGTGATATTAACATTTTCTCCATAACTTCTTTAAGTCTAGACTGCAGGGCTGGGGAACCTGCAGCCTTGAGGCCACATGAGGCCTTCTAGGTCCCTGGGTGAGGCCTTTTGACTGAGCCCAGGTTCTACAGAACAAATCCTTTTATTAAGGGGATTTGTTCTGTGAAGTTTGGATTCAGTCAAAGGGCCACACTTGAGGACCTAGAGGGCCACATGTGGCCTCAAGGCCGCAGGTTCCCCACCCCTGCAGTAGACAATCAATAAAAGAATAAATCAAGCCCAGATTGGTAACATTTGCTGATTTCTGAGGTGTAAATGTTTACAATGAAAAATTTAAATTAGCTCTCTTAAGCTGTATGAACTGGATACAGAAAACCCTTTTATAAAGAACAGCTAAGTTAAGATTAGAATTAGATGACTAATTGCCAACAAAAAGTCTTCGGTCTAAGAAAATGACTTGAGTGCCTGACTGATATTCAGCAAGAAAGCTTTTATTTATAAAACAAATGTTCTGAAGCAAGAGAAATCAACATCGCATAATAAGACACGCTTGCCACAATTTTATGTACTACTTCTCTGCTAAGCTGTTTGTTCTTATATAAAACTCCCAGTTACTCGGTCAACCAGTTGGACTTATAAGTAATGACATACATTTCTACAGCACTTTAATAGCTTACGAAGTACTCTGGCTAATAGAGGTCTACCGAGGCCAAGAATATATCACCATTGTATGATCAGACATTATCGAAAGATTGATTTGGCCCACTGTGGCCCATTTTCTTTGACTTCTGAATCAGGGAAGGATACACTTAGAGTCAGAAGTGACCTCAGAGGAAATGTAAACTAACTTCTATGTAAATCATGAATGCAGTCTTTAATGCTTGTGACATGGTTATCCAACTTCTGCTGTAAGATTTGTAAGATAGGAAGCTAATTAACCCATGAAGCAACCTGTATCTCATGAGCACCTGGACCCTGGAAATACCAGTCATGCCACTTACAGGACTATCTTAATGAGACCCAGAAATTCAGAACTAGTGACCCTTTTTTTCATCTCTGATTCTATTTTGACATGAATGAAAAAAATTGCAACTTGGGATCATGGGATTTAGAGGTGGAAGAGACCTTAGAGATCCTCTGGTTTCATTTTACAGTTGAGGAAATCGAGGTCCAAACAGAGCAGGTGGTTTTTGAAAGGTTATACAGGCAGCATGTAGTAATCAGCAGATGTGGAATTTGAACCTGGGTTTTCTGACTCAAGAACCAGTACACCTTCTACCACACTATCTTGAAATCACAGCCTCCTGCTGACCCAAAATCATGACAAAAACAAGTCTGGGAAGTTGGTGCCTGCAATTTAACTCAACAAACATTGATCAAGCATTTACTATGTTATGTCCTTTGAAAGAAAGGATTGTTTCATTTGTGACTTTTATGGCATCTAGCAAGCTTTATGCAAGTAGTAGGCTCTGAGTCAATGTTTATAAATTTATTCGATTCCAGTGGATGGGTACAAAGAAGAAATCATCCCTTTCTGTAAGGAGATTATGTTCCCTTTGGGGAGAGGATGGGGTTGAAGGGGAGAATACAACACATGCACAGATAAGGAAATATAAAATAATCTTAGGAGTATGCATTAAAAACTAGGGGCACTAGGTGGACAGGGAGAGGATCGGGAAAGGCTGATGGTAAGAAGTAGCTGGCACCTAAGCTGAAACCTGAGAGATTTGAGGGATACTAAGGGTGAAGGGAAGAAATAATACATTTTAGTCGTGGAGCTTGGATATGGGAGATCAAAAGTCAAATTCACAAAATAGCTATTCTAGGAATTCTTCACCTTTTTTTGTCTTTGACCCCTCAGGCAGTCTGGTAAAGTTTTCTAAGAATAATATTTTTAAGTATATAAAATAAAATACATAGGCGTACAAAGGAAACCAAATACATTGAATACAGTTATCAAAACACAAAAAAATAAAAAAATTCATCCCTTCCTTCCCCTCCCCCCATGTTAAGATCTTCAGAGCTAGATGTTTACTTTTGAAGAAACAAAGAGCGTGTGAGGGAGAACAGTATAAAAAATGTCAGGAAAGGTAGGTTAGAGCCAGATTGGTTGAGTTTTAAAACCTGGGATAAGGAATTTGTATTTTATCCTCTAAGCAATAGGGATACTAGAGTAACTAGGTGGTGCAGTGGATAGAGTGCAGGGCCTGGAGTGAGGTAGATTCCTCTTCCCAAGTTCAAGTCTGGCCCCAGACACTTACTAGCTATGTGACCCTGGGCAAGTCACTTACCCCCCTTTGCCTCAGTTTCCTCATCAGTAAAATGAACTAGAGAAGGAGATGGCAAACCACTCCAGTATCTTTTCCAAGAAAACCGCCAAATGGGGTCACAAAGAACTGGGCATGAATGAAACAACCAAACAACATATAGGGAGCCACTGAAGATTTTTAACATGGCACTAACACGGTTCTGCCTGTGATTTAAGGATTTTGTTTGGTAGCTGTGTTTTGTGAGAGATTGGAAGCAGAAAGATGAAATAAGAGGCACTCTCATCATGAAAGATAATAAGGCAGTGAGGGCCTGCACTAGGGTAATGCCTGGGCCAGTGCAGGGAAGGGGACAGATGTGAGTGATGCTGAAGAGAGTTGACATGACTTGTTGACTAATTGACAGGAGGGGCTGATGGCGGAGAGGAAAGGGCCAAGGATGATTCTAAGTTTGCAAACCCAGGTAATTGGAAGAATGGGGCTATCTTCAACAAAATATGAAAGTTTGGAGGATTGGCATCTTTAGGAGGAAAACAACGAATTTTATGATGGCAATTCACCTCTGAAGACTCACCACTGTTACAGCGTCACTTCCCAGAACTGCTGGCATGTCTAGGACAACATAATAAGCCACATTAGTCAGCAAATAAATGATGGTGACAACAGGCATGGATGCTGCAATTGCCAATGGCAGGTTCCTAAGAAAAAGAATGTAAAGGACTCAATAATTGTAATTATTTTTAACTAGTAAAGAAGGTTTGATCAACACTTAAGTGTAGACTATATTTAAGGTGCTGTGGGTGATATGGAGATAAGAATTTAAAGAGCTCTCATTCTAGTAAAGAGGATAGAACGTGAACACAAATAACTGTAGTGAAAATTGGAATGTGACAAGTCCATAAGAAATGTAGAAATAAAGTGCTACATGTTTAGAGAAGAGAGAGAACACTACCTCCTGGGCAGCTCAAGGAAGGCTTCAGGAAGGAAGAATATTTTAAGTGAATCTTGAAGGATCACCAGGATTTCAGCAGGCAGCTATGAAAATGAGGGACATGTTTGGTTGATAAATCAGTTTAGCTGTAGCAGAGGGCATGAGGGGGTAGCGTGAGCTAAGACCTAGGTTAAAACCATATTATTGAAATCCAGGAGTGCTGGACTAAGGAGTTTGGACTCTGTCCAGTAGGTAATAGGAATACATTCAAGGTTCATCAAACGTGGTATGACATGATCAAGCCTGTGAATCAGGAAGATTAGTGTGGTCAATAGTATGGATGAGAGGGAGTTGGTGAGATTGGAGAGAAAGAAATCAGTTTCTTCATCTGTAAAGTGGGGATATTAATACCTGCACTTCCCATATCATAGGGTGATTGTGCTGAAAATATTGTATAAACTGTAGAGCATTATAGAAATGGAAGAATTTTTTAATCTTCATTCAGTTAGAAAACTATTGCAATATTTTAGCTAAGATAACGAGAGGCAGTAAGAGCCTGAATTAGTCTGGCGGCAGATTTGAGAGATATTAAAGAGATAGAATTGATAGGACTTGGTGCCTGATTAGATATCAAGGGTGAGAGAAAAGGGAGAGTCAAAGACGACTTAGAGGTTATGAGTGTGTGTGACTTGAAAAAATGGGGCTGCCATTGAAAGAGCTCAGGAAATCAAGAAGAGGGACAGATTTCAGGAGAAATTGGTAAGCTCAATGTAAGCAGACATATTACAGAAGGGCATGACTTTTTATTTTAACCTTAAAGTAGTAGCCTATTCAAAAAGACTTGTTTCCCATATAACCCAACATAGAAGCAGCATGGAGTGGTATACTTTATACCTCAGACTATTCTGAGTTCTATTTAGCAAGCTTTTGCTTTATTTTGCCCTCCACCTCATTTCCCGGTCCATCTCTATACCACAATTCTCCAGATAAGTACTTTTCCCCCTTTTGACATCATCTTTAAGGTAAATATTGGGTGTTGATCAATGTTGTGATTCTTGCTGTATACCACCACATCTCTCTCTAAAAAATTTGTTCTGACTAATCCCAACAATCATGTGACAGAGTATTTGTTTCCCTCAATACACTAATATTGAATTTGATCATTCGTCTTGCTATTTTTTCTAATTTAATGAGCACAAAGTGGTAACTTTACATTGTCTTGATGTATGTTTAACGATTTTGGAATATGAACAGATTTTCTTGTGATTATTAGTCCTCATTTCAATTTAACAAGCAACTTGATTAATTACCAATGGGTAGCCCAACCACTGGGACCAACACCATCCCTGAGATCTTCCTTCCTTTGTCCCAGCCTGCCAATGTATAACCTTTTCACAAGGACTATCCCCAGAAGCATTTTGGGGAGGCCACCAACCTTCTCTTCCAGCCTAACTCCAGTTGTTTCATTTCTCTGTTCTTGCCGTGTTGGATGCTGAACCTCTTCCAGTCCCATTTTCTACTAGGAGTATCTCAGAACTCCATTCTATTCGGTCTCTTGGACCCACTATCTTCTTGGCCCATCCACTGATTCTCAAGGTCCTCGGGGCCCTTGCTGTTTGTCCTCATGGTTTGCCTACCAGAAGCCAGTATCACTCAGCCTTTCCATCTGTCATTTACTGAACCCCCCCTTTATGTGTTGCCTCCCCAAGTTTAACTGTGAGCTCTTTGAGAGCAGAGTTTGTTTCATTTTTCTATTTGTATCCCAAGTACTTGAGAGGCAGCATGGTGGTATAGTGCCTGAGCCTACATGCTACCAGAACACTACCAAGTGTGGTCCCACCCAGATTCAAGTATAATTGAGAATTATTTAACAAAAGAGTAAAATACAATAAAACACAGGTAATAACACATTTAAATACTTAAATTAGTACATAGCCCACATGCATCCTCATGTATGGTTTAGTGGCCCCTGTTTCAATTTGAGTTTGACACCATGTAGTGAACAGATGACCAGTCCAAGAGCATGGGTTTCTGTTGTGACTGCTCTCACACATACTGGTTATGTGACCCTGAGCAAGTCACTTATCTTTTTGGTACTCTAGGCAGTTTTCTAAGAATATAAGTTGTACAAAAGGGGCCAATCTGCCTTGGTAGAGTTTCTTCTTTTGGCAATTCCCTATACCAAGGAAATCACAGGTCTAGTCCCCATTTCCTGTTGCCAATGCTTAGCCCTATTAAGCACTTATTAAATGCTTTTCCATTCCATTCTACCTACTATGTGCTAGTCACTGGGAATACAAAAGTAGAAATGAAACACTCCCTGCCCTCAATATATTACATTCGAATAGAATATAATTTCTAGTACTAAATGTTCTATTTCTATCCTAATTTCTAGTTCACATGGACTATTTGTGCCTGACCTGTGGTAGAGCATTCCAAGCTCATATTGGTCTGATCAGCCACAATCAGACACATTGAAACTTGACTCTAGCACAGTGATGTCATTTTGGTCCTCTTCAAGAAGGAAGGACAACAACTAACCAACCAATTTCTAGTACTAGAATTTTCTTCCTTTAAAAACTGTTCATATCCTTTGTTCAATTTTCCATTACACATTCCTTTCTCATAGATGTGTTCTTTCTGTATTAAACCTAGATGTTAGATCTTCATCTTGTATATTTACTACGTATTTTTCCATAATATATTTTCTTTTAATTTCAGATATTTTTCCTTCAATAATATTCTTTTATCTCTATGTCATGGAGCTTATCAACTGAAACAAATACACCCGTTTTCTTTGAGATTTTGGGTTGTTTTTTAACATTCAGATTGCGGATCCAATTAGAATTTATTATTTAGAAGGAATGACATAGATTCAAACTTTTTTTGTGCCATGCCCCCTAGTCAGTGTAGCCAATAATTTTTACTGAATTGATTCCATTCCTTGGTATTTTTTAGATGGGGGTTTGTCAACTCAAATGTGCCAAATTCTAGTTCTGAGTTTTGTATTCCATTCCATTGATCTATCTTTCCAGAACTAGGCAGATTTCATAAAAGTAATTGTTGATTTATAGCACAACTGTTTTCAATGATTTTTCTTGATATTTTGCCCATTTTGATTTTTTTTTTTTGCTATGTTTCTTTGATCTAAACACGGAATCCTAAGTAGGAACTCTAACAAGGATCTTTACTGATTGAGTTAGCTTTAAAGGAGGAAAGATGGTTGTTGAGTGATGGTAACAGAAGAAGGAGTATATCAAATCTTTCTGCTGTTAAGAGGTGTTCGAGAAAGAAAAGCCAGTCTTAGGGAAGTTTCCAAGAGATGTGGTGTCTAGTGGAAAGTGCTAGGTCTCAGTGACACATATAAGAAGATGGAAAAAATATGAGAGGAAGTTGTATAGGATGAAGAAGAACTTGGTAATTGGTCAGAGGTCAGAGTAGAAAGGGAGAGCAGAGGATTATAGAGCCTGGGAGGGTTAGATGAGAGCAGGATGACAGTTGATAGATTTCCCCCAACACATATTCTGCATTAATTCTGCATGCCCTGTGTGGTATGAGTTCTCAGGTCACACCTCCTATCAGGGATGATCCCATCCACATGGATCATCCCTGATAGGATGTGTGACCTGAGAACTCATACCTATGATTGCAGGATATCCCTCTATCCCTCAATGCTGATTTCTGTTAAAAACCATTTTAAACTAATTTTTACTATATATTTCTTATACTGGATATAGTTTATTTTTATCATAAATATTCTGTCTAGCAATTAATTCATTAATAACATTTTATTTCAATCAAACAATTGGGAGTTTCCTTGGATTTTGTTATAATATTATTCTCGTAGTGGCTACTATTTGGGGAAGTCTACATTTCAGATTTTTATATAATTGTGTGTACAGTACATTTCAGGATTCTTCATTTCCTTGGTGATAAAATTCAGTGTATCCCATCCAGAGTAGGAAAAAAAGTGGAACAGACATTCTATTCCAGGCTTTGCTGAATCCAAATCTAGTATTCTCTCCAGTACAACTTGCAGACAGGCTCCTTAAGCCCACAATGCTTTTTTTCACTAGCCTTTTCTAAACTTATTTTTTTGTCTAAAGATCTGAGTGTAGTGCTAAGATAAGTGAACCCCCCTCAGCATGGAATAGGACCTGACCTCTCCTGCTATCCACCCTCACCCCAGCTTTACCGGAATGTAAGTCAGGTGACTGATTGGAACTACTTCCAATCAGAGCTCTGATCTAGTAGAAACCAGGCCTCAGGTAGGTCGGGTGAAAGGTCAGAGGCTTGTACGCATGCTTAAATGAGCCATTTGAGGTCTGCATGATGTAGGCAGTCAGGGGGTTGTATCTGGCCAACGAACAGCCTGGCGGGAGATTAGAAGGGAAAGCCAATAAAAGGACTGGTGTCCATCTGAGTCCTTTGTACTCCCCAGCACTCTGTTCAGGGGACGTGCCCATTTATTCAGACCGAATAAATGTAAAACATAATTTAAGTGCCCCCGCTTGGGTGGCGTCCTTTCTCATGAGAAAGCAATAAAATTCCTTTCTACTTTCTACCTTGAGAAGCCTCTGAATTTAATTTGGAGAAGGGTCACCATCCCACACAGATCTTTCATCTAGAGGCATGTTGGTAGTACAGTGGGTAGAGAGGCAAGTCTGAAATCAGGAAGACCTGAGTTCAAATCCAGCCTCCAATACTTACCAGCTGTGTGACCCTGGGAAAGTCACCTCTGACTCAGTTTTCTCAATTGTAAAGCAGGGATAACAATGGTACCTCTCTCACAGGTTGCTGTGGTGATCAAATGAATTAACATTGTAAAGCACTTAGCACAGTTCCTGGCACATTGTAAGAGTTTAATAAATACTTGGTCCCTTTCCCCATCCAAAAGATTATTAATTAAATTAATTAATTAATCATTAATTTAAACAAATATAGACATACATTTGGTAAAGTTTTTTCCAGCATGACTTCTTTTAAGGCTCTTGAGCCTAAGGTCAGGACTAATTTGCATAGCAGGAAACTAATTAAATGATTCAATGGACATTATGTGATCTTCTGAGAAATCTTTACATCGTGATCATAAAACAATGAGGAATTATAGACATAATGGGTGGAATAAATCGTAACCTCTGATATACTTGTAAAGACTACAGAATGTTCAAGGCAAGATATTTTAGAAAGTCACATAATTTTAGGACTGGAAAGAAGCTTGAACATTATCTACTTCACACCCTTCATTTTACAAAGGGAAACCTGCAGCCCAAAGTTTGGAAGTAACTGGCCCCAGGACATACACAGATAATGATAGAATCAGACCAACTCTCTTGATGCTAGGTCCAATGATCTTTCTTTAACAACCATCTTTATTTCAATGTGCCCTTTGTAGGTTTTATTAATACTTAGAGCCATAACTAGTGATTTCAACTCCTGTGGCAAGAATGAGCCAAGTGGGGCAAGTACTATACTAATTAACTTCGTGATTCATGATGTGAAAATAACGTAAGGAACAATCAAGACAAATTTGGTTGAGTGGGAGAGAAAATTAGTTATCAAAGTGACTGAGAGGGTCGAATCTCAGAATTGGAAGGAGCTCTGGAGGTCATCTTGTCCAATCTACAGGATTTGGATGTTACTTTTACTCTACCAGAGAGGCTTCCCCAAATGTCCATTAGCTGTGAAATGACTGAACAAATTGCGGTATATGATTGTGACAGAACACTATTGTGCTCTAAGAAACGACAAGAGGGATGGGTTCTGAAAAAATTGGGAAGACTTAGATGAACTGATGCCAAGTAAAGTAAGCAGAACCAGAACATTGTTTACAGTAACAATAATATTGTTAATGATGATTAATTGTGAAAGACTTAGTTAACTGACCAATACAAGGATTCATGATGAAAAATGCTGTCCATCTACAGAGGGGGAACTGATGAACTCTGAGTTTAGATTGAAGCCTATTTTTCACCCAACTTAATTTTTCTTGCTTTTTTTTCTTTTTCAATATGGATGGTATGGAATTATGTTTTGCATGACTTCACATGTATAATAGGTATTATGTTGCTTGCTTTCTCAATGAGAAGGGGAAGGGCCAAAGGAAAGGAGAGAATTTGGAACTCAAAATTTTTTAAAAAAGAAAGAAATTTAAAAAAAATAGAAAAAAAGGAGAGGCTTCCCAAAAAGGCTCCCTTCCTCAGAGCCTGGGGGAGAGAAGTTGGCTTTGGTATTATTATTCACCCTTCCTGTGGCAAAATGTAGATATTAGTGGAGGGAGGGCAGAAGAGAGGGGAAAGGAGGCCCTGAGGAGGGGAATGGGCAGGAATGGGCTAGTTGGTGACCTCTTTATGGGATGAGCAAAGAGGGAGGGAGTGAACAAGTTTCAGTCCAGGACTGCACAGCAACCTAGAAACAAACCTCTTTTTTTTTTTCCTTTTTTTGCCTCACCCTCTTCCCTCGGCCAGTCTGAGCTCTGCTCCCCTTACCTTCTAATTTGCAGGAGTACTTGTATTATATTTTTGTGCCATCTAAATTTTCTGCTGTAAGGCAAAACCCTGGTAGCATTGCATAATTTTGGCTCCGTTCATCTTTACAAATGGATCTTAGAGTGACTCAAGTTGTACAGAGTTTTTGTGCTTCAAAAGGGAGGGGTGGTGGTGGTTAGAGAATCAATGCTGTACTTTTAGTTCATTAAATTTGTAGGCTAATAAAATACTCCTAAAGGTCATTGTAGTTTATATAGTACCTTGCATACAGTAGGTAGGCTTTTTTTAAATTTTTTAATCTGGATCTCCGAATTAATTAATCTAGGGAACTCTCTGTAAGGCATCTCCTTCAAGAATGAATGAACTGGGTCCTGAATATCTTCAAGAATAACATACATATCATGACTGATCTAACTTTGACTTTTCCATTACTCTTCTTTTAATCCTACTTACATATTTGATTTTGTTTACTCATATCTTCATATTCAATCCTTCTTTCCCTACCTTCACATATTTTATATATACCCACAGATGTGATCAGGATGAGGGTCAAGATCTTGGCATATGTGAAAATATCCTGCACTCTGGTTCCCCACTTCACATTGATGCAGTTAATGAGTGTTAAGGAGCCTGAGGAGGAAATAAAAATGTCTTAAGGCATCTGTGGAGAAAATGTAAGTATGATTGACATAATTGTAGTGTTACAAATTTTGTAAGGTACGATGAATAGATTATCTCAGTAAGTCTCCCAATAATTCTATGATGTTGTAAGGTAAATGATTAATTGCCTAAGGTCACACTGCTTCTAGGTGCTGGAAGCAGGATTTGAACCTGAAGTGTGCTGGTAAATGTTTAACAACTGGCTCTCTGGGAAAAAATGTCTATATGCACAACACACTTTTAAGTTTAATCTACATTACTGACATTTTCTCCACACTTTTCTAAGTCTAGACAATCAATGAAACAATAGAACAAGCCCTTATTTGTAACATTTGCCAAATTCCAAGGTACAAATGCTCACACTGAAAATTTAATAATCAACTCCTAGGAGCTAGTTCCCACTCCTGATTTGATCCTAGGTGTTTCTGACTCTAAGTCCAGCACCCTAAAGGTTGTCTCTTTGTGGAATAGAACATTATACTAGTCAGCCGTATTTCAATGAAAACTGTTAAAATGACAAATGTATAATTGTCAGCTTTTTTAAAGGCAATACATCAAAATAAACAGGATAATAATGGCAGGAGCTGTTAACATTTATATATTATTTTAAAGTGAGTAAAGTACTCAACCTATATCATCTCCTTTGATCCTCATAACAACTCTGTGTAGGAGTTGTTTTATCATCATTTTACAAACGAGGACACTGAGGCTAAGTCAAGTTAAACAATTTACCCAGGATCTTGCAGCCAGCCAGTAAGGGTCTGAGGCATGTCTATCACAATAATTATTCTTTCTCGTCTCCTTGCTTCCCTCTCCTGCTCATCTCCCCACCCCTCCCACCCCCATCCCCAGTAGCTGGAGCAGTGTCACATGACTCTAAACACAATACTCTTAATACCATGAAATTTCAGAGCTGGAAGGGACCTGAGAGATCGTCTCCTCAGCGTGTCATAGATTTAGAAAAAAGGGCGATATATAAGAAACTCAATACTACACTTATTCTATGATTTAAGCTCATCAATCTTGGAGGCCAATTATTCTGTAATATTTCAGTCATATTTGACTTTTCATGACTCCATTCGGCGTTTTCTTGGCAAAGATACTGGAGTAGTTTGCCATGTCCTTTTCCAGCTCATTTTACAGATGAGGAAGCTGAGGCAAACAGGATTAAGTGACTTACCCAGGGTCACACGGCTAGTAAGTGTCTCAGGCTGAATTTGGACTCAGGTCTTCCTGACTCCAGGCCCAGTACTCTATCTACTGCACTACAGGCTAATTAGGTACACCTGAAGATCTTTGTAGACCATACAGCAACTCTCATAGCCCAACCCCTTCATTTTACAGATAAGACAACTGAGGCTCAGAGAGTTTAAATAGCTTGCCCAAGCTATTCAGTAGCAATTGTGGGATTTGATCCCAAGTCTTTGATTCCGAATCCAGTGCTGTCTCCAATACAGCTAACTGCGGGAAACTTCATGGTGGTACCCCTTTACAACATTCTCGGTACCCGACAGTATATCTTGGCTACACCTTTTGAAAATCTCCCTATCTTAAAATCTCCGAACTAACAATTTTACACAAATGATTTTGGGGGCTTGTTTGGTCCAGAACTATGATCTATATAATGCTAATCTTCAAATAACTAGAGCCAAATTGGGCAGAATTTATCTTACGACACATGGTTAAAAGCTGTATGATACATGACTTGAGGAAACCAAGTCTAAGCCTCACAAGAGGAAAAGAATTTAAATGCATTAGTACAGTATGTCCATGGGGAACACTTGGGATATGAGGAGAATGTCTCCACAGCAGCTCTGGGGTGCTACAGGTCACAATACCCATGCAAAGCCTCTCATGAGGGCAGGGACTGTCTTTTACCTTTTTTTTGTATCCTCACCACTTAGCATTTTGGGGGCAACCCTAGTCATGAGCCAAATCTAAGCGTCAAGTGATTCTCCTGAGGGCCCTACACCGGACCCCTCACTTGAGGGATTAGGAACCCTGAACTCAATCTAGTCCTTGAATGTGGCTCCAGATGTTGTGTGTGTTGTTTACATAAATCTTAAGAAGATTTTTTTGTATGGCTATAGTTAATCATCTGTGGGAAAACCAAGGAGAAAGAAATTGGAATCTATTTGATGATAGAACTTAAAGCAGAAGCCAAAATACTTTCCCAAGACCTATTGCTAAGTCAAAACAAGAACCAACATCAGAAGCTGCCTCTTCCAATTAATAGATATTCTCAGATGTCAGAGTGAAACAAATTCACAGTACACATGAATACAGTCTGGGAGAGAGTTGGGTGTCAGGAGACCTAGATTCTTGTCCCAGTTTCATTACCTACTAACCCAGGAACCTGTCAACTGGAAGATGTGGCTTAGATCAGAGCTACTATGTTCTATGTCATAATATTTTCTTTTAAAAATTTTTTCTCTTTTTTTACTATGAACTTAACAAACACGAACGTTTCAATATAAAAAGAATAGAAAAGAAGATTGGTTATTAAACTGTGAACTTCTATTACATACAATTTTTGAAGTAAACACATCAAACATCATAATAACAAAATTGCCCTGCTTTTCTGTGTTCTCTCCTAAACTTCCTTCTGCTCTCTTCTATGTATTTTAAAATGTTTCATAAATCCTCTTTCCTCCTCCTCCTCCTCCTTCTCCTTCTTTTTCTCCCCTTCCTCCTCCCCCTTCCCCTCCTCCTCTTTCTTCTTCTTCTTCTTCTTCCCCTCCTCCTCTTTCTTCTTCTTCTTCTTCTTCTTCTTCTTCTTCTTCTTCTTCTTCTTCTTCTTCTTCTTCTTCTTCTTCTTCTTCTTCTTCTTCTTCTTCTTCTTCTTCTTCTTCTTCTATTCCTTCTCCTCCTCTTCCTCTCCTCCTTCTCCCCCCTTCTTCTTCTCATCACCATCACTATCCACCTAGTCGTCTGCAACCAGGGGTGTACTGGTAAATGTATAACAACCAGTTCACAACAACAACATGACACATTTTTACATCACACCTTTATTATCAACATTTTCTTCCTCACTTTCCTAAGTCTAGACAATCAACAGAACAACCCTGATTTGTAGTGTTTGCTAATTTCAGAGCTGGGGATGCTCAAACTGAATATTTAATAATCAGCTCAGGAACTGGTTCAAGTTCGTTCCAACATATCCCTGAAACTGTTTCTCTTCCAAGGAGAAGCCCAAAAACAAATCTACCCAATGTCTGAACATGTAAGTCTCATTATGGTACCTCCAGGCCATTGATTCTCTGTCAAGAAGTGGAACTCAATCTAAGTATTTTCAACTATCTTCTGAGTGGATACATCTAAAATAAGTAAATGTGGCTTTCCAGAGGAACAAATAAATTTTGGCTACAAGTTACTTTATGTGGAAATTTATATTTTCAGATGTGAATTGGCCCAATGTAAGTGGGAAGCAAAATGGAAAAGATAGTGGGTTTGGAGCCATATCTGAGCTCTGACACCTTCTATGTAATCATGGGCAAAAAAATTCCATGCCTGAACTTCAGTTTCCCAATCTGTAAAATAGGAATTATTTGTACTAAATACCTCAGAAGGGCATTGTGAAGAAAGTGCCTCTTAAACTTCATAATTCTATATAAATGTGAGATTTGTTTTTTGACTGGACTTGTGATTTCATCAGGATAGGAAGTTCCTATAAGGCCCTTCTGTTGACATTGAAATTGTGTATCTGCTGGACTTGTCCAGGGCACTAAGAGAGTAAGTCATCCTCTTATCCATTGTGCCCCTCTGCTTCCTGTGAGTTTATCTTAATAATTAGAAATCTCTCACTAAGGAAGTTTCAAAGAGGGTCCATGAAATCACCTTAGATAAAAAGTTATAGAAGTAACAAAGATGACATTGTATGGTACATATGCAGGCAGCTGCAATCCATCTAATGGCTGCGTATGGGGGCTCACGGTGTGGGAAAAGGGGCTGAACGATATAATTAGCAAACGTAATGGCTATGACAGCCTATGTCATTGGCTCAATGATGAGTAAGGATGACCACAGTCTAATAAAGGCTATAAAACCGCCAAAGGCTTCCAAGATGTAGGCATAGCTTGCCCCAGACTTGATGATGGTGGTCCCCAGCTCTGTGTAACACAAAGCTCCAAATAATGAAAAAAATCCCTCCAAGAAGCCAAATAATCAGGTAAAGTCTGAAAGAGGCGCTGTGCTTCAGAACTCCTTTGGGAGACATGAATATCCCAGAACCTATCATGTTTCCCACTATTAAAGAGATGCCATTCAACAAGGTGATGCTTTATTTCATCTGTATCTTCACCCCCTGCGCATCATTTGGTTTTCCTTTTTCCAATTCTCCATTATTACATGGGGGATGTCTTCTGCAGCATAGAGTATAGGGATTTGTCATCTTTTGTAGTTTTCAGACCTGTGGAGGAAGAAAGAGAATTCTTATTAATAACAACTTTAGCTTGTCATTAGGGATGAACTAAGTGCCTAGAACAGTTGAAAAGCAAAATTAAAAAAAAAACACCTGGCCACATTAGTAAGAGGTCTCTGACTGGACAGAAGTTTGGTACAGTGGAGAGGGCACCAGGCTGAGAGTCAGAGAACTTGGGTTCAAACCCCGCCTCTGGTACATACTAATTGTGTGACCTTGGACAAATCACTTAACCTTGCTGGACTTTAATTTCTTCTTCCAAAATGGGAGAGGTATGGACTACACATCCTCTGAGGTTCTTTCTAGACTTATGATTCTGTGATAAGATAGCCATGAAGCTGGTTAAATGCCCCCTTGTTGGCAACCCTCCAGGTGTCTCACAATCTCTATTTTGTGATGGAGAAAATAAAATAAATTTTGACACTGACTATACCAGTGGTATGTCTTGAGCTATTGGTAAAAATTGAACCCACATTTATTAGCCTTAGGGCTCTATCCACTGTGCTACCTAGCTGCCTGACCAATTGCTACTAGATGCTAGACACTGTACTAGATTGAGGAAAAAGGAAACAAAACAGTCCTTGCTTTCAAGAAACTTACAGTATATTGAAAGGTGGCATAAAAACATTAAACTTTTTGGTGTTGAAAAATGAAAAAAGAACCTCAAGAAGAGATTTCCTGCATCTCCGGAAAATAAGATTATATAATGACTTGGGTCTTTATCACCCTGGATAACTATCAGAGACCAGATTTGCACCTAAATTTTTCCAACTCCAAGCCTAGCTCCTATCTATTTGGCTAGGATGCCTTTTTAAGTTATTTTTTTTTCTTGTTATTACTGGCAATTAGAGAGTAGTGTTAAAGAGAAAACCGGCTCAAAGTTTTGGAAAACAATGTCACAGTCATCTTCTTAAGTGATAGAATATGCATTAGAATGAAATCAATGTGGCTTTATTAGCTAAAGTCTTACAAAACATTTCGTTCAAAGTTAGAGCCAAAAGAAGTCAGCTTTCTTCTCTGGACAGTGAGCAAACTGCAAGTTTATCAGTAAACAAAGCGGTACAAGGGGTACCCTGTGTCCTTGAAAATGGGCTTCAAAAATCAGACTTCCAAATGCTTCCAACTGAGCATGAGCTCCTGCTATGGAGTAAATGGAGCCTTTGTGATGAGTGATCTGAAAAACTATGTCCAACTTTGCAATCGTTCAGACGAGCCAAATCCTATTAATCACTGGGGGAGAATCTTCAAACAAGTTGTTGTGAAGTTAATGGTTGAAGAATAGGAGCAGAGAAAACCTGAATAGACTGAAGACTGAAAAATATAAAAATCCCAATCCTATAAAATGAAGCTCAATTTCTGGTCATATCAATATTGTGAAATGAATCTTAACTACTGGGTTTTCAGTTGGTTCCCCCCCCACCCCCCACCCCACTCCAAGCAATGACAGCAGCTCTGTTGCCAGAAAAGTTCACCGGTGGCCCTCATTATCTAACAAAGTAATCGCGTGGAGAAATAGAGATACTTTAAGGAGAAAGCAAAGGCTTACCAGGATACATTGGCTATGTGGCCTTGTTTTGGGCGAAGGCTGTCGGACCTCTGGAAGGAAAGATTATGACCCTGTGTACTTTCCCTGTACGAGAGAATGAACAGCTGCCTTTCTGTGCTTGGTGACTGATATAAACAAGTAGAGCCATTCCCCCAGTGGATATACAGGTCTGCCTCTTTCTGCTACTTCTATTTTTGAGAATATCAGACCCTAGAATTAAATGATGCTGGTTTGGGATGCTGGTCTGGGATAAACTTGAGGATGTTTCAACTTGCTTGAGCTGAACTGTGTCATCCCACTAATGATGATGATGATAATAATGATGATGATGGTAGCTTTTATACAGCACTTACTATGTGCCAGGCACTGTGCTAAGCACTTTGCAATTTTTATCTCCTCTGATCTTCATAATGAACTGGGGAGTTAGGTACTATTATTATCCCCATTTTACACATGAGAAAACTGAGGCAAACATAGGTAAAGTGACCTACCTGTCCAAAGTCACACAGCTACTAAGGCTAGATGTGATCTCAAGTCTTCCTGACTCCTGCCTTAGGGCTCTATCCACTGTGCTACCTAGCTGACTGACCAATTACAAATTTTTGGAGTTTCCTCTTAATTGTCCTTAAAAATGGGTTACTTATTGTTCCCAAAAGCAAAATGGACTCTTTATATTCAGTCATCCCAGCCAGAGTTAATAATAAGCAATTCTATCCTTACTGTTGCAAAGCTATCCATTGGGAATGTTGTTGGATTGTCCAGTACCTTATACATACTTGTTAAATCTACACTTTTTAAAAAAAGTATTAAGAAACCTATTGATCCAAGTCAATAGCAAAACAGAAATCAGAGAAAGTATAGATAGGAGAATAGAGGGAATAAGGAATAGAGTGAGCAAACTCTCTCATTGGGAGCGTGGTAACTCAACTCAACCAAGAGTCCCAGATTTCACCCAAGGGGAAATTCTCCAAAGTCTCTACTATAGCAATCTGGGGATAGAGACATGAAGGTAGATGACTAGCTCCTCTCACAGAGGCTTCTTCCCAGTCTTATTCTCCCTTCATCTATCTGAAGGGGGATTAGTTAGCACCATCCATCTTCTCTCTCAAAATTGTGTTGACCTGAAAGTTTGGTTAAAGGAGGCAAACAAGTTAGGCGATATGTAAATTCATGACGTTTATTCCCTTAATAGCTTACTTGTACGTACAAGGAACCAGAGCGTAAGTTCTGACTGTCTGAACAAAGGAATGAGAAGGTTTAAATACATTTTTAGTCCCAACTCAGCATGTCAATGTTACTCAATCTTATGATCTCCATATCATAAGAAAGGAAGTTCTCAGTTGAGCAAGACAATTGACAAGGTAGTGTCACTTAGCGTTTATGATCCCAAGATGCAAATGTCTCTAGAATATCAAGATAAGAGAAATCCCACTGTTCTGGCTGCAGACATCCTGTCACCAACAGGAAAGATACCCCTTGTCAATCTTACCTGGTGTTTGAAGTTGCCGACACAGAAAGGGGCATTTTTAGAATAGAGCAAAAGCAGTTTGGATGCTTTGGATATTATTAGGGTTCAAATAATCTGAAAGGATTGTCAACTGGAAGCCCAAAGAAGATGCAGAAACTGAAGCCTGCAACTGTACTTACAATAATAATAGCTAGCATTTATGTAGCCCTTTAATGTTTGCAAAGTACATTACTTCTAGTGTCTCATATCAGTCCTGAGAGTTAGGTGCTTTTATTAGCTCAATTTTAATGGATGAGGAAAGTGAGGCTGAGAAATTAAGTGATTTGCCCAGGATCACACCGTTAGTAAGTGGGATCTGATCTCAGGTCTTCCTGACTTCTTGTCTAGTACTCTATCCATTACACCACTTATCTACCATGGGGATGGGGAGAGTAGGAAGGGGAAGAGTTAGGATGAAGGGGCAAGAAGGAACAATCAACATTATTTAACCTCCACCTAAGGAAAACTTTGACAGTCAGTATAGGTTCTTTTTTTTTAGATTTTATTCTTTTTAATTTACGGAATAAAACAAGCATTTCCCTAACAGCACAAAAAAAGATGATTGCACATGAAACTGCAAATCTATTATATACAACTTTCTGTCCTTTTTAAATATATAAAGTTATCATGTAAATTTATTTTTTTCCTTCCCTTCCCCTGTCCCACCCTAGGGATAGCTACCATTAGATATAAATGTGAATATGTATGTATATATATATATATATATATATGTAAAATGTGAATTCATTCTACATATACTTCTATTTACCAGTTCTTTCTCTGGATGCAGATAGGGTCTTCCTTCATAGGACTTATTTTCTCAGTGTTGTTCTTAAAATGATTTTGTACACAACGTTCTCTTGGTTCTGCTCGTGTCTCTCTTCATTATTTTGTGCAAATCTATCCATGTTCTTCTAAAATCATGGAGCTCATCATTTCTTATAGCACAGTAGGATTCCATCACGATCATATAACACAGTTTGTTCAGCTATTCCCCAGTTACATAGTATAGGTTCTTATCAGGCTGTGGGAGAAAAACTAGTGGAAATGGTCCCGCTCTCTACCTAGGGAGCCAGATGCTGCTCCTGTCTTCTGTGTTTTCTTGTCTCGTATTGGTCTCCTTATATTCCGTCTCAATCTGTAAATCGCTTTGTCTGTCCCATTGCCAGGGCTGCTAATGTTAGAGTGGATGCTGTCCATGCTTGCATTGGGACAGCATTACTTCATGCCTCAGGGAGCTTTGTCCTGGCCTGAACCACTTAGGTTTCCTAAATCTGCTACTTGTTTACATTTGTACTCGATCAGCAATTAGAGGAGGCAGAGAGGCTATTTAGCCAACTGTCCTTGAGAGGATTTGCTAATTAATACAGAGATTATTCAGTTTCAGGATATTCTGCATTAATTGGAAAATCCTTTCAACTCTAGTTTTGAAAAAGCACCATCAAAGTGTAAAGACTATTCAGTGTTTCAGTACAGTATCCTCCAGTTATTTCAAACAAAAGTGAGGATAGGATCTAAGAACTTTAGAAATAAAGAAACACCACAAGTGCAACAGATTATCTTAGCCTTTATTTACCTTATTATTACTAAGAAGCTAGGTGGTGAAGTGGATGGAGGACTGGACCTGGAATTAGGAAGACCTGAGTTCAAATCAAGCCCCAGATATTTGCTAGCTACAAGACCCTTGGCAAGTCACTTAACCTCTGTCTGCCTTAGTTTCCTCAGCTGTAAAAGTGGAGATAATAGCATTTACTCGCTCACGTCCACATGGCCAAAATAAAATTTCAAAGACATTAAATGAACACAGACTGAAAAAGTGAAAGATATTCACTGTGTGAACACAGATACTCTGGATTCTAAGTCTAGAACTCGATCCATACTATACCGTGCTTCATTCCGGCATTTGTATCTCTTGAATCCAAGCATCTTTCATGCTCCTAGTTAGGTTTTTATCATGATAGATGCGTGCAGCCTAACTCCTTGAAAAAGCCACCCATACTTGATGAGCTTCCACTTCCTTTCCTCTTTCTCTTCTTTGTGACCCCATTTGGGGTTTTCTTGGCAGAGATACTGGAGTGGTTTTCCATTTCCTTCTCCAGCTCATTTTACAGAGGAGGAAACTGAGGCAAACAGGGTTAAGTGACTTGCCCAGGGTCACACAGGTAGTAAGAGCCTTAAGGCCAAATTTGAACCCACATCTTCCTGACCCCAGAGCCTGCATGCACTCTATCCACGCTGCCACTGGCCTTTGACCTCATAGCTTAACTGAAACTGCCCTCTCCACAGTTGCCACATTGGAAAGACTTCAGATTTTGTCCCCAAGACAAATTTTGTCTGCTATCCAAGAATCAGCCTTCCTAAGTACTGAGAGGCTCATAACCAGTAGGCTTGTCATTAGATAAAGAATTCTCTGACCATGGAAACACATGAAACAAAGAAAAAACCTAATATCCCCCTATCTTCTATTACACTTCTGCCCAACAGTGATGGTGGCAGAGAGTTTGAAAAGGGAGTAGAGGGGGCCAAGGATTACAATTTTTAAACTATATTTAGATATTAATTCAACTGTTGGTGGTTTAAAAGTCAGATCCTTTTCCAGTGCCCAATGAATATATATATATATATAAAATACTGAAGGCAGCTAAGTGGTGCATGCGATAGAACACTGTACCTGGAGTAAGGAAAGACCTGAATTCAAATGTAGCCTCAGACATCCTTGTGTGACTTTGGGTAAATCACTTAGTCTCCGTCTGCCTCAGTTTTCTCAACTGTAAAATGGGGCACATAATAGCAGCTACCTTCCAAGAGTCTTGTGAGGATTGAATGAGATAATATTTGTAAAGCACGTAGCACAGTACCCAGCATAGAGTAGATGCTATAGAAATGCTAGCTATTATTAATACTGAAGGAATTAAGCCTTATTAAAGTAGATGTTCTTGCTACAAATCTTGCTAGAATATATAAGGAAATCACAGCTAAGTAGAAGAATGACTTATCGGTGCTTTGTGAAGAGACAGTTTTTACCGATATCTATTTCAGGAGATGAAGAAAGTGAGAAAGAAATTCTATAAAGAACTTTACAAACTCTCACAAACAAAATAAACATAATGATACTATCAATAGGAAGGGAGAGACGGGGAGGCAGGCAAAAGATATATTGGAAAGTATGTTTCAGGATTAAGAAATGAGAGAGGACAAAGGCTTATTGACTATTCAAAACCCCTCATGGTGGCTATATAGCATGCATATGTAGCAAGGGGTCCCAGCATAGGGCTATGTGCTGAACAAGAGCCACTGGGCACTTTGGGCTCTGTACTTCCCTGATTCCTTTTGGAAATCTTCAAGAACAGTTGGAAACTATCTTTACATGTAACTAGAAAAAAAATAATATACTATGAAGGAAAAAAGGAATGCTTGTTGATTGATCGATCAATCGATTACCCAGTCCCTGATCTAGCACCACCAAAAAGAATCAGAACCCCTCACTGAGTCTCTGAGGGTCCGCAGAGGAACTCTCAGTATCCATCATGTCTTTTTTTTCAGTCTTTTTGTCTTATTCCCTGGTCACCAGTTCCTCTGTGGACCCTCAGTTTTCAACATTCATTTTTGTAGAATTTTGAGTTCCAAATTCTTCTCCCCTTCTTCCTACCCACCCTTTCTCCCAAGACAGCAAGCAATCTGACATAGGTTATACATGTTCAATCATGTTAGACAGATTTCTACATTCCACAGACGTGTTGTGAAAGAAGAATCAGAACAAAAGGGAAAAATCATGAGAAAGAAAAACAAAAAACAAAAAAACAAAGTGAAAATAATCTGCCTCGATCTGCATTCACACCCTATAGATCTTTCTCTGAATGTGGTGAGTATTTTCCATCACGAGTCTTTGGGAATTATCTTGGATCATTGTATTGCCAAGAAAAGCTAAGTCTGTCATAGTGCATCATCACACAATGTTGCTTCAACAAGCATTCCTAAGCACCTCCTATGTGCCAGGAGCATATTGAATGGCATTTGGGTGAAGATCAATGGAAGCAGAAAAAGAAGCAATATTGCCAGCAGGAGCACTTGGACAAAATGAAGAAATCAATGAGGAATGAAGTAAACATCACAAGCTTGGCATGGAGGTCTGCTATAATAGTGACAAGGGACTTGTATTTTTGGGGACATCTGCTAGAGCCCTCTCTCTGCCAGTACTGATGCACCTAATCATTTCCTGGCTTGTCTTAACAACAACTTCATCCTTTAGATGGTGGAGGATACTCCTCTCTCGTCTACTCTCTTCTCCTCTCCTCCCCTCCTTTCTCCTTTTCCCCCCTCTCTCCTCTCTTCCCCTCCCCTTTTCTGCCCTCTAATTCTTTCTCCCCTCCCCTCTTCCCTCTCCTCCTTTCCTCTGTCCTCTCCTCTCCTCTCTTCTCTTCTCTCCTTTCTTCTCTTCTCTTCTCCTTTCTCCTCCTCTCCTGTCCTCTCCTTTTCTCTGTGGGCTTATTAAATTATTATTGAATGAATGAATGAATGAATCTGGGTGAAGATCAATAGGGGTGAAAAGAGAAGTTCTATGCCATCACAGTATTCTCCAGACTACCTGGAACAACCACTGTGTTGCTAACTCTTAGGATTTTGGAATTGGCTGGGAATTTAGAGGTCCTCTTGACCAATTTTCTTCTCAAGGCAGGAATCTCTTCTGTGGCATTCCTCATAGATACTAACATACCCTCTGTTGAAGCAACTCCAATTGTTCCCTCCCCCCCACAGCCCATTCCATTTTTTCAAAAGAGCACTAATTTCTAGAAATTCCTTAATCAAGTAACCTTTTTATCTATAGTTTACTTTGGAGTGGTATTAGTACACCTTTTTATTGGTCCCACTTGGAAACTTGGCATATATACTCTCTTAAATATCCTTACAGTCTGTATTTAAAAGCCCACGCAGTTTAAGTGGCCTTCCTTGCCACAATTCCATTTCTCTCTCCTGCCCTACCCCTACTTGTACTAACCTCAGCCACTCTTCGTAGCTCTTTCTAAGGCCATTTAAACCTACTTCCCCAAATGGCTTACTATTTTGGGAGCAGTTCTAATGGCACATCCTACCTCTGAAGCGCTCTGCTGTGGGGGAGGGAGGAGGAGGAGAGTTATGGATGTCCTGGGCCAAGGCTCACCTGCACCTCCCAGGGGTCTGCAGCACCCCCAGCTATCTGCATGCTATAAGAAGGGAGCCTGAAAGTTTTCTCAACTTCATAAAGGCAAACTCTTCCAAACCAAAGCTTCTGGCATATGTTCAACTTGTACCTTATGTGAGTGTGCATGTTTGTATTTCCCCCAAATTCTGGCAGTCATTGTTGATGCTGTTTTTGTGGCATTTACATACTACCTTGTAGTATATTTGTATCTTGCTTCATAGCCAGAGTATGAGTAACCTGTGTCTAATAAGTCTTTGTATTCCCCAACAGTGCCTAATACACAATAGGCCCTTAATAGAGGACAGCATCATAGAATATTAAAGTTGGAAGGTATGTCAGAGGCCTCTTCATTTGTTACACATCTGACCAATAATCAATTCTATATCATTGGTTGATTGATTTTAATGTGATCCTTGTTTGATTTGTCTGTTGTACTTGCTCATAGCCAGGTAACATTACCCAGTAAGGATTTGCATAGTCACTTCTGAAAAAACAATCCTGTGTGCTGCCTGGGACCTACTCTCCCTGCTCCCCATTACTGCCTGCTGAAAGGTAAAATTCAATTGACACCCTTTCCGTGAAGCATTTCAGATCCCTTTAGCTCCGTGGGATCTCATCCTTGACTCTTACCTTGCATTTGATTTGAACATTTCCACAGTCTATTTTGTATTAAAGCTATTTGATCATCCTTATAGTAAAGGGTGAACTAGGAATGGGACTATGTCTTATTCTCCCAGGTTATTGTGAGATTGAAATAAAATAATGTATGTAAATACTACACAAGAGATAACATAGGATAGTGGTTAAAAAGCTGTCCATAGGTCCAGGAAGACCTGGTTTGAGCCCCGCTTCTGATACACACTGAATGTATGACCCTGGATGAATAACTTAACTTATCAGTGCCCCAGGTTACTGCTTAAGATTACTAATTGAAGAGAAGGTTTAGATCTGGTGCCCATGAAATCAAAGGTTTGGTTAAAAACAACTTTAAAGTGTCTTTTAATTGTCAGTTTTTACGAATATATCATTTATAATATTTGGCTTTCCTGAGCATTGGGCCCAGGGCCTTATACATAACAGGTGTTCAATCAATGCCCGTTGAATTTAGTTCAATTGGAGATAATGGGTTGCTTTTTTGTTTTCTTTTAAATGTAGTGCTGAGGACATGCCACCCCCAAAGAGGAAGAATTTTTTAGAAGTCAAAGTGGGCCAGGTGAGAGTTGGCTTAGTAGGCCAGGAGTAATTATTTTAACAGTAACTTTTTTTAAAAAGCAACTTTTATTTATATTAATTCTTCTTTTTGAAGAATTGATAGTTTTGAATGAACATTGTTATTTTAATCTGGACAGCATCAGTGAAGTGAGTGTCATTATCTACCTTCTCAAGAGGATCTTTGGGTACAAGAAATCAATAAAAAAATTTGTTAAACACACATTATATACCAACACTTTTTCAAATATTGAGACAACAATGAAACAGATCCTTTCCTTAAGAGGCTTACATTTTAATAAAACCAACATAGCCCAGATTAGAAGGAAAGCAGAAAATTGGGGGAAAATTTTTATAGATAGTTTCTTAGATAAAGGTCTAATATCTTGAATATATAGAGAACTTTTTCAAATTTATAACAATATGAGTCATTTCCCAATTGATAAAATGGCCAAAGAATATGAACAGGCAATTTTTGGATAAAAAAAATCAAAGCTATATATAGTCATATGAAAAAATGCTCTAGATCACTATTGATTAGAAAAATGCAAATTAAAACACCTTTGAGATATCATCTTGTACCTATCAAATTGGCTAAAATGAAAGAAGGGGAAAATGACAAATGTTGGAGGGGACATGGAAAAATTGGGGCACTGATACATTATTGGTGGAACTGTGATCTAACCATTTTGAAGAGCAATCTGGAATTATACCCAAAGAATTATAGAACTGTGCATACGCTTTGACTCAGCAATACCATTATTAGGTCTGTTTCCAAAGGTGATCAGGGAAAAAGGAAAAGAACCTATATGTTCTCAAATATTTATAGCAGCTCCCTTTGGGGTGGCAAAGAACTAGAAATTGAGAGGATGCCCATCAATTGGGGAATGGCTGAACAAGCTGTGGTATATGATTGTGATGTAATACTACTGTGCTATAAGAAATGATGAGCTTAATGATCTTAGAAAAACATGGAAAGACTTGCAAGAAATAACAAAGAGTGAAATGAGCAGAACTAAGAGAATATTATACAATAAACAGCAACAAGTATGAACAGATAAGCTATTCTGAGTATTATAAATACTCAGATTGACTACAAAGGTCCTGTGAAGGAAGATGCTATCCACCTCCAGAGAAAGAACTGATAAATAAAAGTATGCATAGTATGGTTTTACACATATGTATGTATATGCATATGTAAAACACACATATGTGTGCATACATGCATATGAACAATTCATTTAACTCTCCGAAACTCAGTTTCTTCATCTGTAAAGTGGGGGTAAAAGCTGCCTTGTCTATGTATATGCACACATACATACACACACAAATATATCCAAAAGTGTTTCTCACATGTGCACCTCTCGTGCTTAATCTCTATGCTTAAGTTACTTTCCTCATTGGTTGAAGAAAATACGGTATTATATGTTCGTGTGAGTGAACCCTAAGTTTATTGGGAGTGTGGCAATGTCATGGCAGAGTTCCAGTGTAAATATCACCACACTTTTCCAGTAAATGCCTTTGCTTTGGCCAAATTATGTCCTCTGACAAGGTAAACAAATGCCTCAGCGATGACTGTTAAGCTATAGTTTTGAGAGTGCAGCCCACAATGGGCTATGTCTCTGGTCGAGCTGACTTCTGAGGAATCTTTTAAGTTGAGGGGATAGAAAAAGGGATGCTTCACAAAGTTAATACAAGGAGCAGCTAGGTGTCTTAGTGGATAGAGTGCTGGACCTGGAAAACCTGAGTTCACATCTATCCACAGATTCTTAGCTAGCTATGTTATCCTGGGCAAGTCACAATATCTGTCTGCCTCACTTTCCTTCTCTATAAAATGAAGATAATAATAGCATCTACCTCCTCAGTTGTCATAAGGATAAAATGAGACCATATTTACAAAGCACTTTGAAAACCTTATCGTCATCATCAGGAGCAGCAGCAGCAGTGGTGAAGGGATGTGTTAGCAACTGGGAAGATGAAGAAAGGCTTTATGTAGGAAATACCAACAAAGTTCTACCCTGAAAGGGTCTAAGGGCTCTAATTGTCAGAGGGGAGGAGACAGTTCATTCTAAGCTTTGGGGATAGTCTGTGTAAAGCCCAGGGACAGGAGAGAATATTGTGTTTAGGACAGCATGAAGGCCAGTATGGCTGGATCAGAGACTGAGTAAAGAAGAATGATATATAAACAATAAGTCTGGAAAGATTAGCAGGATCCAGATGATGAAGAACTATGGATGCCAAACAGAGTTTGTTTTTGATAAGAGAGAAAAGTATGTGTTTATTTTGCCTTAACAGGAGCAGTCTGTTTTCCTGACACTATTGGGAACCATTTCTGCTACTTTATTGTAATCAATAGTGAATATGTCTCTTATACTTCAAGGGTTTGTGGAATAATGGACAGCAATAAGCATTTATCGAGTGCCTACTATGTGCCAGACACTTTTAAGCACTTTACAAATATCTCATTTGATGCTCACAACAACCTTTCCATTCTTTTTGAAAGATCATCCCAACATAATCAACTCATACCTGTGCCCTCTATCTATGTAGACTCCTTCTATCTATCCTAAAAATGATTAAGTTCTTAGGAGTTACACGTATCATCTTCTTATATAGGAATGTAAACAGTTTAACTATATTAATTCCCTTACAATTTCTCTTTCATGTTTGCCATTTTATGCTTCTCTTGATACTTGTGTTTGAATGTCCAATTTTCTATTCAGCTCTGGTCTTTTCATCAGGAATGCTTGAAAGTCCTCTATTTCATTAAATATCCATTCTTTCCCCTGAAGGATTATACTCAGTTTTTCTGGGTAAGTTAATGCAGACCAAGATAGCAGTGACTACATCTTTCCCCAGATCACACCACCTTGGAAACACTGAAAATTTACAGGTCCCTAGAAACAGTTGTGAAAATATCAGGGCCAGAAGCTTGGGAAAGTTATCTCCATCCCTGCTCCACAAGTGAGCAAAGACCAACTCTAATACAAAGTTCAAAGTCAAAAAACAGGGAAACTGAAGAAACAAACTCAGAAGATAACAACATGAAAATACTTACAAACAAAGCCCCCTCCCTTCAAAGAAAAATGCAGACTGAACATGAGCCCAACAAGGATTCCTAGAAGAAAAAAAGAAAGAGATTTTTAAAAAGAGCAAAAATTTTTTTTTAAGTCAAATAAGAGTGGTAGAGGAAAACTGGGGAAAAAAGGAGAGCAACGCAAGAAAATTATGAAAAGGGAATTTACAGCTTGTGTCTAGAGCTTGAATTTCTTCATTTTAATTGAGGGCAAGCTTTAGTTGTGCAACACCATAGCCAAACACATTACAGTCTATCTAGACGGGAAGGAACTCCTGGTTTCAGACTGTTTTCTTTGTCAGTGCCCACTAAAAGATTGTGCTACAGATGTGGTCTATTTTAATGGGAGGAATGGAGCTACTGGGTAACTCAGAACTCCAAGATAAGTTCATGGGATCAGGAGCCCTCTGACGCTTTCATTTCTTGTGGATTTATAAGTACAAACAGCATTATGAAACTACCATCCTCTTAGGAGAGTCTACAACAGTGTAACATTACCCTGGGGGAAAACAATTCCCGGGATAGTGGTTTTTATCACTGCCAGAGGCTGAGAATAGTCTGTGAGACCTATGATTTATTTCCTAGTGAAAATAGTTTTCTTTTTGTTAATTCCAAAAATTGTTCCCTACCAACAGAAAATCACATGTGTATGTATTTTAGGAAATTTAAAAAGTCTCTTCCCAACCCCCTCTATCTTTTTTAAAATCAGTGTGATTTTACAAAAATATACACTTAGGCAATGGGACATAAGACCATAATATGCAATAATTAAGAAAACACCTCAGAAATCAAGTAGTCTAGTGATCCTTACCTTGAAATGTGAATCCACTGAACAGCATTGTGAATGGTTATCTGATCTTTTACTGTGAAGGGGAAACTTGCCACTTTATGAGGCAGCTGATTCCAGTTATATATTTTGCTAGATCCATCCATTTGTCAGCTAGTACACATATTTATGTGTAACACACATTTATGAAGCATGTAGTATATTCTTGGCACTGTGTTAATGTGCTCAGGTGGTTATAGATTACAAATCTACTTTAGAAGATTGTTAGATTCTAAATTAGAATGTGTGGAATCATTCATTTCATTTTAGAATAGCTAAATGATTTGATCCTCATTATTCCTGGATTATCCAATAATAAGGTATTCTGCCTAAAGGAATATAAATTTGACTACTGAAACCTCAATATATCTTGGGATTTACTGGATAGATTTCTTTCTTAAGAACTATGCCTTAAACCCAGTTCACTCTGGTTCTCACTCTGGCCAACATGTCCCAGCCCAAGCCCCATTTAGGAGTCATCCTTTGGGCCCAGGTGGCTCAAAGCAATGTAAATAGCAATTGTTTCTGTTTTGGCCAGAAACCCTGAGGGTCTTCCTCTCCCAGATGGATTTTTTTTAACCAGGTAAAAGAGGCCATTCTTTGTCCTCATCTCTTACCTAGCCTTCAAACTGAAAGCTGAGAAAGACCTTAGCTTAAAAGGCCAAGGTCTCCTACTGCATCCAGGGCCATCTCCAGTCATTCTGATGTATATCTTGCCATTGGACTTGGGTCCAGAGGAGAAAGTGAGGCAGGTGACATTGCACAGCACTGCTTCAATTAAATCCAATTCACTCGCAAGCCATGACATCACCTTTCTGATGGCATGGTCCTCTTTGAGAACAAAAGACAAACAACAACAATCATCAGCTATGTACCTATGTAGCATCTTTATGCTGTTGTGGTTCAGTCATTTTAGGGCATGTCTGACTACAGACATGGGAGTGGTTTGCCATTTCCTTCTCCAAATCATTTTACAGATGAGGAACTAAGGCAAACAGGGTTAAGTTAAGCCCAGGGTCGTACAGCTAGTATGTGTCTGAGGCTAGATATAAACTTATGAAGATGAATCTTCCTGATTCCAAACTCTGCTCTATCACCGTACCACCTAGTTGCCCCTGTCCCATTTCTATGCTCATTCTCAAATCTACCTTTTCTGCTCCGATCTCACTGTTAACCTTCAATTTCACATCTCCAACTGCCCTTTCAGACGTCTCCAACTACATGTCCAGTAGAAATCTTTAACTCAATATATCTGAAACAGAACTCATTATCTTTTCCCCTAAATGCTCCCTTCTGGCTTACCTTTCCTCTTACTGTAGAAGGCAACACCATTCTCCTGGTCCCTCAGGTGCAAAACCTAAGAGCCATCCTGGATTTCTCACTATCCCCCAACCCCAATATCCAAATTATTGCTAAGGCTTGTTGATTTCACTTTTGCAACCTATCCCGAATACTGCCCCTTCTCTCCTCTGACACTGTGACCACTCTAGTGCAGGTCCTCATCAATTCACACCTGGATTACTGCAAAAGCTGGCTGGTGGATCTGTCTGCCTCAAATTTCTCCCCACTCCAATCCATCTTCTTTTCAGCCTCTAAAATGATTTTCCTAAAATGCAGATCAGATCATGTCACCCCCAACACTACTACTCAATAAACTCCAGTGACTTCCTATTTTCTCCAGGAATATATACAAAATATTCTGTTTGACATTCAATGCTCTCCATAACCTAGCTCTCTCTTACCTTGCCAGTCTTCTTATACCTTAATACCTGGCATTTACTCTTCAATCTGGTGACATTGGTCTCCTGGCTGTTCCACGATCTTACTCCATCTCTTGGCTCTGGCCTTCTCTCTGGCTGTCCCCCTGGAGTGCTTCCCCTCCTCCACTCTACAGACTGACTTCCCTGGCTTCCTTTAAGTCCCAACTAAAAACTCACCTTCTACACTGTCTTCCCCAACACCTCTTAATTCCAGTGCCCTCCTTCTGTATCTTGCTTTGCATATATTTGTTTGCATTTTGCTTTCTCCCATTAGATTGCATGTTGTTTCCCCCATTGGATTGCTTTCCTTGAAGGCAAGGACTATCTTTTGCCTTTTTTTATCTCCAGTTTAGCACAGTTCCTGACACATAGGTGCTTAAATGTTATAGCATGCAAACTTCCTTTGACACATGTACTTATTCAGTAGTTGTCTGGATGTTTTGTATATGGCTATTCTAATAATGTTTCTATCTTTAGTTATTCTTAGAGATCAGATGGCAAGTCTATTAAATTCACTTGGTGCAGCAGCACTTAACCTGGCACACCATGCACAGACCTTGCAATGTTTCAAGGATCTGTGATTTTGTACAGATGCACAATTTCTCCACCAATGAACATTACAACCCTTCTTTGAAGCGGTAGCTTTCTAGATTTGCTATGGTAATGTACTCTTTGCCTTTTAACATCTGAAACAATAATTTTATTATCATCATGATCTTCAAATTTCTTTTCAGTTCTTATCTACCTACTCTATTATCCAAAGGCTTTCATTGTAGTTTGGTTTTCAAATTTTTCTACATTTAGTAATCTCAACTCAACCAGATGTTAAAATTTGACCCCGCCAAAAGAAAGTGATTATATCAGCTGAAGCCTGAAAAACTGAAGAGCTGTTTTTTGGAAGGAGGTTTGGCAACATTTCTTTTGTAAGCATTTCATATTCTAAACAACTCAATTAGGTCAGATCAGAATGATTGCGAATACATTTGCAATTAGAGATCTGATTTCTCAACAAGTCTTTAGGTTGCTGTCATCTTCTTAAAGGTTTTTTTCTGAGAAGCATAGGATAGAGCAGTGACATTGCATTTTTGTTTACGGTGAACCATCTTAAGAAGTTTCTGCTTAGAGTAATCTCAAAGACGCTATTGCTAGTGCTAAAAGAACTGAGCTCTCAAACAATTGACAAGAAAGGACTGGTACCTCAAATATCAGTTTGGATTGAGAGCACAATTTACAGAGAGGAATTGTTTTTTGTCTATGCCTTACCCCCTAACATATTGAGATGAAGCTATAGAGTGAGGCTTGTCTCCAATCTGGCCCCTGCCATCTTATATCCAGGTATTTACTGCTGTGACACAGTACCAGCAGTCTAAATACATATATGTGGCTCAAGTGCTGCCTACATTAAACTTACAGGATGACAGTGTGTCATTGTATTAATTATCCAGCAAGGGCATACAATGTCTTAGTTGCCCACCAAAGAAGGACTTTCCTTGAGCCACCAGTCCCAGTGTTTTCATCAGTTTCTCTCTGAAGAATGTATAGGAGAAATTTCCTAAAAACCTGTACACTGGAAGGCACTTACCTGCAAATGCCCAGACTGTCCCCCCTCACTACCAAGTCCATAGTTTCATAGGATACTAAATTTAAAGCTAAAAGGGACTTCAGAGTCCATGGAGACTAAGCCCCTCATTTTATAGATGAGGAAGTTGAGGCGCAGAGACATCAAATGACTTGCCTAGGGGTCACACAGCTAGTTATGTATCTATGGTAGGATTTTAGCCCAGGTCTTCCAGAAGCTCAGTATCTTATCTGTTGCAGTCTGTTGTTTTAATAATAGCATCAAGCATTTTGCCATAACCCCAACTGACCATGTCTAGAATTAATCTGAGGGGTGAAATAGAATATTACTAAAATATTAAAATATGAAACTTCTATCCTGGCTGGGCTCCCTTCAGAACCCACTATACTCACATCACCTGTATACTTGTCACGTCACATAGTATACAGCACCAAGTGAAAGGAAGTAGGTCAAACACTCCTGATTAGAAAAGCCCATCCTTAGTCATTGCTTCAAACTTTTCCCTTTTGCCTTCTCTAGTTTTTGGAGATCAGTGGAAATTTTGGAGAGGGATCAGAGGGAACCACTTGCATTTGTGGCACCACCAGGAGGGGGATAAGTGACAGAAGGGTGTCCATCCCTACCTCAGGACCACAGACTAGAAACAAGAGGAAGTAGGAAAAGTAGGTAGGGGGCTCCTAGCCGAATGAGATTCACAACACCTGGCTGTCCTGGCAACTTGGGATCTTCTTTCTCTTATGGCCCCCATCCTATCTCTCTGCTCCAGGACAGGAATCTCTCCCACATTTCTGATTTTCAGTTTTTCACTCACACAGCAGTAACATCTCTTGCTATAGCAGTGACAGCAGTCACTGCCACCATAGCCACAGACCCAGCTCCTTCCTTTTTACCAAGCAGAAGACCAGCAGTCTATAAATAAGATCATCAGTCATTTCCCCAATTGCCGACATGGCAGCCAAAAAGTCTTATGCTCAGAATTGATAGAAGGAAAAGAGGAAGTCAACCCTGGATGTTGAAGAGTACAGATTGTGTCCCTCTCTTTCCTATCTTGAGGCTTCTGATCTATTGGAATCACATGTTCCTTGAGACCCCAGGTGAAGATGGAGGGGCATTCACCCTCTCATGTGTCAGGACCATCAAGAAATGCTCTGCCTGTCTCTTCCTCATGGTCACCATGGGCTCAGGGATAAATGATAATTCAAAGAGACAGAGAAAGACCCAGGACACATAAATTAAACTAACTCATATTAGCTGATTGTCCACAATTGCCCTTGCTGAACTCCACTGGAATTTGGAGAGTGAAGACTTGCTCCAATGCCACTTTGCCGTCTATAAATCTTCACACCAAAACTCTGAGAAACAATTGTCTACACTTGTCTTCACATTTTAAACTCTCATTCACTTCACCACACCTTGAAAACATGGACCTAACCCCTCTATTGAAACTGTTCTCCCAAAGAATACTAATGATAGCTTTACTTGCTGAGTCTGATAGTCTGTTTTTCCTCATCCTCTTGGACCTCTCTACGGGTTTTGACAGCTGACCACCTGTGTATTTTCTTTCTTTGGCTTTTCAGATAATACTTCCTCCATTCTGTCTGAATGCCCCTCTTCCTCCTTCTCCTCTATAACCTTCTCCCTTTATTGTGGGTGTCTCCCAGGTCTCTGTCTTGAGGACTCTTCTCTCCTCTAAGCTCTCTCCCTTGAGGATCTCATTAGCTCCCAAGGGTTCAATCAATTACAGCTGGGTCCTGATACGTACAAAAAATGAAATCCCCCTGAAGTAATCACATCTTCACATTTGGACTACGCAAAGTTATAGTAACAGCAACTGGAACATCGTAAAAGCACAATGGAAATATGCAGTGCTAATCCAAATAGAACTAAATTTTGATACTAGTGTATGATGAGATAATAAGATGCAAACTGGCTGCAACTATTTTAAAGATTAAATCATATTTTATAGGCATCAGTATCATCACTGATCTAGTGGAAAGCACCAGATTTTGAGACCTGGCTTCAAATCCCATCTCTGCCACATGGACAGTCATTCAGCCTCTAGGGGTTTCCCAGGTGATCTCTGAGGTCTCAGATTAGAAGATCAATGATATTTGAGGACATTTCCAAGTTCTTCTACCCAGTCAATCTTGCCTAACACATAAGAATTTATTAAGTGCCCTCTATGTGTCAGGCACTGTTCTAAGTGCTAGGGATACAAAAAGAGGCAAAAGATAATCCCTGCCCTCAAGGGGCTCACAATCTAATGGGGAGGTGACAACAAGCAAATGAATACATACAAACGTGCTATATACAGACTAAATAGAAAGTAATCAACAGAGGGAAGAATTAAGACAGGTTGTCTTCCTGTAGAAGGGAGGAGGGATTTGAAGGAAGTCAGGGAAGCTACAAGGGGAAGCATTCCAGGCCTGGGGGACAGAGAAAATGCCCCAAACTGAGATGGAGTGTCTTGTTCATGGAGCAGCTGGAGGCCAGGATCACTGGGTCAAAGAGGATATTTTGGAGAGCAAGGTTTAAGAAGAAAAGGGAGAGAAGGGGTCACTATGAAGGACTTGGAATGCCAGAAAGACAATTTCATATCTGATCCTAGAGGCAACAGGGAATCGCTGGAGTTTGTCGAATGGGGGATGGCCCAGAGGGTGCTCCTGGATTTGGGAGGCTATGCCAGGGAAACGCAAACTCCAAAAGTTCTTACTAAGATATAAAGGCTTTGACTACCAGCCTAAGGGATGGATCTCATGGAGGATCACAGATCTAGAGCTAGAAAGAATCTTAGAGGCCATCTAGCCATTTCGAAGATAAAGAAATTAAGGCCCATGGAAGTTAAATGACTTATCCAAGGTTACACAAGGATTAAGAGTCAGAGTTAGGATGTGAATCCCAGATCCCATGACTTGAGAGCCAGGCTGCCTTTTCCCTGTACCACCCTATGGTCTAAGGACCAGGCTAGTCAAGTTCAAAGACTCCAGTGATGAGCTTTTTAGCCACAACAATAACTGAAAACTATCTCTAAGAGAGGTAGTGTGTGGTAGTGGATAATACTAATTATGCCAGCTAATATTTATATAGCACTTTAAGGTTTGCAAAAGGCTTTTAATCATCTTACTAATTTGATCCTCAAAACTCTCCTTTGAAGGAGGTGCTATTTGACATGTGAGTAAACTGCAACACAAAGATATTCCTTTAGTGTCCTGTGCCAGGGTCACACAGCAGATAAATGTCATTGGTAGGATTCCAATTGAGGTCTTTCTGACTCCAAGGCCCACATTTTATCGATTGTGCTATCTTGCTGTACAGACTGTCTCCATGTAAGGAAGGCCTGGGTTCAAGTCCAGATTCTGATACATACTTGTGTTGTGACTCTGGCCAAATCATTTAAACTCTCAGTGCTTCAAGTAACATCTCCTAACTGTAAACTGCAGAAGAGTATTGGTACAGGGAGTTTCCTTACCCAGGAGTTCTACTAACCAAAGAAATTAATCACAAAATAAAATAACAAAAACAAAACCAAACCCCCACAACACCTAAATTAAAAAGGAACTTCCATCTTGCATAGATGGTGGGAGTGGTCACATTTCTAAAAGACAGACAGATCCCTGAAATACTGAAGTACTTTTGTATTTTTACTCGGCCTGGAGTCAGGAAAACCTGAATTCAAATCTGGCCTCAGACACTAGTAGCCATGTAGCTCTAGGCAAGACGCTTATCCTCTGTTTGCCTCTGTTTTCTCATCTTTAAAATGAGCATTAACAACAGCACCTCCATGCCCAGGTCATTGTGGAGATCAGAGGAGATAACAGTTACAGCACTGAGCCTGGTGCCTGGCATGTGGTAAATGCTGTACAAATATCAATTCTCGCTGTTGCTGATGCTCTTGCTATTTGACGGACAAAGAACTGCTTTTTGAAACCTTAACATACTTTAGGTAAGTAATAAATACTTCACAGAACTAGAGATTGTAGAAATGGCTTACATCAGAAAAATACAGCATCATACAATACTTTTTATGAACAAGTACAGTTACTTTATCCTTAAGACAACATCAATTTACAAAACATGATATAGTAAGCTGCCTACCACAGTGAAAGTTTTCCACTTATGTTCATGAAAAAATACTTTGACATCCAATGGGGTCGAATCCAGAAACAATTATATTAACTTTAACAGAGATCTCAGTGGTACACCTAATTCTCAAAATATTGTTTGTAATTAAAGTTGTATCCGAAGCATGAGAGACAAAAAAAAATGTCCCATCATAAAGTGACTTTCCCTCCTGGTAAGCAAACACTTAAAAGCTTTTATTTTGGAATAAATTTAAAGATGTTCCCCTAGAAACCACAGATATTTCTGGGTAAGGCTGAAGACCCAACTGTCTATTATCTTTCAATTTCTGTACTATAATTTTGGCAAACTCTTCTCCTTGAATGTCAGAGGTATCCAGCATTTGCCTGACTTTTGATGTCCTTGTAGGTTTGGTGCTAATAAGTTCATAGTCTTCCTTCATAAGCAAATCCTTAGACAGGAGGGCATCTAGGCACTGGTTGAGGCAAGCTTCAGTCATTTGGTTCACAATGTCTTCCCTTTTGCTTTGGATCCACTGCTGGGCAACATCATTTCCGTGACTTTCTGACAGGGAGTCTAATGGGGAAAAGATACAAAAGACAGATGTGAATTTACAGTAAAGTATTTTTTACTTTTTTTTTTTTGCAGAAATCTTATCAGTCTTCTTCTTAAGAAAATCCTCTAATGGTGGGAGTGGTCACATTTCTAAAAGACAGACAGATCCCTGAAATACTGTAGTGCTTTTGTATTTGCCAAGTAAGGATTATATTCATTAGGCATGTCCTCTCTAGATGGAGACAGGGAAGTGAAAGTCACAATGAAGGCAATGCTGGAAAGTCTTTTTGCATCCAGAATATCTTTCCCACTTACTCTAAATTCACCAATACTTAAAACAAAAATGTGTGTATTTTTTTTAATTTAAAAAAATGGCCCTTCAGTTTAGAATGGTTCTGTTTTCTAGGTTAAAATGTGATTATGTTCTTGTCATACTAGCCTGCTTTTGTTCCTTTATTTCCTCCATTTTAACCATGTCTGGAGGGTACTACTGACCAACTCTGTGGAAATCTTATCCATCAAAGCCCACCTCAAATGCCGCCTTCTCAAGCAGCTTTGTCCTATCTCATTTTACTTAAGTTGAAAATGATCTCTAATGTGTATTGTAACTTTTTTGAGCACATCTCTTACCTTACCTATTAGACTGGAAGCTCCTTGAGGACAATGATCAAGCCTTATTCATTTCTGTATCACACTCTGTGACCAGCACAGATTATGCATTCAAATAATACTTAAGGAATTCATTAAAATCCCTTTTCTCCAAAGAAAATATGATTTGAATATTCTGATGCTTGAATACTCCACAATTTTAAGAAGCATTAAGTCATAGGAAATTCTTAAGATACTGTTCTTTATCTTTCTCCACAGTCAGATATTCACGCAACATCATCTTGACCAATGGTACTGACCATATTTCAACATAGTAATGTATAACGTGTCCATGAATATAGGCAGCAGGTGGTACAGGAGATAGAGCTCAGACTGGGAGTTAGGAAGACATGAGTACAAATCTGGTCTCAGGAACTTCCTAGCAGTGTGACTCTGGGCAAGTCCCTTAACCTTTGTCTGCCTCAGTTTCCTCATATGTAAAATGGGGATAACAACAATACCTACCTCCCAGGGTTGTTGTGAGGCTCAAATGAGGTAACAATTGTAAAGCACTTTGCAAACCTTAAAGAGCTACATAAATGGTAATTATTCTTATTACTGTTATTGTCATCATCATCGTCATTACAGAATCCAGGATGAAACAATCATGCTTACTATGAGACACACTAATTGATTATTTATATAGCCAACGATGCCATTTTAAAATATCAAGTAGCAGCTGTTTTACCTGAATTTCCTTCAGCTACGAGCGGCTGTATTACTGCCGGAGAATAAGATGTCTGGTGGTTGTAAAATTTAGCCCTTTGGACTGAAGAAATGTTATCCCAGCTGCGATTTACTGCAGAATGAGGCAGTGTCGAATACTCTTGATTTTGTACTGTAAGACACAAAGTTTTCATTAGGTCGTCTTATTGCAAAATATCCCTTACATCACTCTGGAGGTCCCATTCCATGAAGTTCATGTCAACAGACATTTACTGTAAAAGGTGCCCGGCTCAGGGCTTGGGAACACAGAGGCAACATGGAAACCAGTCCTTGCACCCAGATAGCTTAACTTTTACCAGGGAATACAACATTGCTCAGAAGAGGGCAATTAATGTGTCTTCAGGAGAAGGAGAATACTGACAATAAGAAGGCTGGGAAAGCCTTCCTGGAGCAGGTAGAGACTCATTGTGTCTCGAATTAGGTAGGAAGCAATCAATTAGTGTCCTGTGAAGTGAAGATGAGTGTCTATCTGTGTTGCCAAGAAAGAAGGCATCCAGTACTGGCTGGAGAGAAAGGAGTGCTATGGTGGCTGGCAGCTCACTGCTGACATGTTCATATGGTGACTTAGCATGAAAAAAGAAGGGTTCTCTAGATAGACCGAGGCTATTGGGGAAAATCTCCCAGTACTTGCCAAACTTGACAACTGATAGGAACTTCTGGTGATTCACATGAAGACCTAATACCAACGGAACCCTTCAAGCATCCCTAGAAATTATGAAGGCCTGGGCAAGAAACTAAAGAACAGGTAGTATTTTTGTCACCGTTGTTCAATTAAGGGATGGGCTTCATTTACACGATAGGGCTAATAACAGCGTCTATCTCATAGGGTTGTTGTAAGGAGCAAATGAGATTTCATGTACATGTATGTAGTAGTGATGGTGGTGGTGGGGGTGATGGTGGCAGTGGTAGTAAGTAGAATATTAGCACTAATAGTGGTAGTGGTGGTAATAGTAATGGAAGTTGTGTTAATGGTAGTGGTGGTGGTGGTAATGGTGGTGGCAACAGTAGTGGTGGCAGCAGTGATGGTGAGGGTCGTGGTAGTGGTAGCAGCAATGGTACCAGTACCAGTAGTAGTAATAATAATGGTGTTAGTAGTAATAGTAGTGCTGGTAGCAGTAGTATGCAGAAAAAAGAGATAGATATGAGAAGGGGACAGTTGGCTATGAAGATGGTGTTTCAGAGTGAGGTTTGGACACAAGAATAGTGGACTCCCGGGCCAGTTCGATCCAGTCTAATCCAATTAGCACTGGTCAGAGATAGAATATATTTAATATGGGCCACAAAGAATATATTTGCAAAGATGACTTTCAGATATGATCAAAAGAATTTTAACTTGAAAATCAAAAAGAAGGGGGACCTGGTCAAAGAGTAACAACTCCTTTTTTATTTTTTCTTCCATAGAGAATGACATTTGGATTGGAAATGATAGAATAAAAATGGGGAATGAGGAACTGAAAAGTGTGGAGATGGCGATAGAGAGCTTAGCTTATTCAAATGACTACAAATTACCATGCCCATGGAAGATACCTCCCCCATTAGTGAAACAATTTGAGAATGTGATTGTTAATAATAATAGTAATAGTAATAGTTAGCATTTATATGGAGTTATAAGGTTCGCAAAGCACTTTACATATGTGCTTGTGATTTTAAAAAAAATATGGTGCATGGGAAAGATGCTGCAGGACTAGAAATGGGGCAACATCCTCCTGATTTTCAAAAAGTAGAAGGTGCACTTTTTAAACTATTGATGTATGGTCTTGACTTCTATTTTTGACAAAATTGAAGAACACATGATTAAAGGGAAAGTTTATGAGGGAAGTGGTCACTAATCTGAGTCAGTCTGGGTTGCCTGATTAACCTAATTTCCTTTTATGACAGGGTCACTAGATTGATGCCTCAAAGGAATGTTGTAGCTATAGTATCCCTGAGTTTCTGTAGAATATCTGAAAAAGTATCTCATGATAATTATTTTGCACAAAATGGAGAAAAGTGGGCTCTGTGATAGGATAATTAATTGCATTTGAAACTGGTTGAAGAATCAGGCCCAAAGAATAGTCATCGGCGGATTGACATCAGCCTGGATAGAGATCTTCAGTGGAGTACTGAGATGGGATGTTTATCAACTTTGCAAAAACTGATACAAAGCTGGAGTAGGAGTTAGCTAACACACTGGATGAGAGGTAAGATCCCTCAAAGGGCTCAACAGATTAGAGCAGGGACTCTTAACCTGGGGCCTGTGAGCTTTCAAAACACTTTGTTGATATTATTTTGATATAATTGGTTTCCTTTGTAATTTTATGTATTTAAAAACATTGTTCTGAGAAGGAATCTATAAGTTTTACCAGACTGCCAAAGGGGTCCAGGAACCAAAAAAGTTTAAGAACCTCTGGGCTAGAATGATGGACTGAATTTAATAAAGTGAACTACAGTAGTAATAAATGTAAAGTCCTACACTTGAGTTTAAAAATATAGCACAGGATAGGCTAAATGTGGCAAGACATCAGTGTATGTGAAAGAAAACTCGGGTCTTTCCATGCTCTGTATGAGCCAACTACATGATATGACAAAGGTACAATTTCATTCCCAGTCTCATCATTAGATGTTTAGTTGTTTCAGTTGTGTCTGACACTCCATGACCCTATTTGGGGTTTTCCTGGCAAAGGTACTGGAGAGGTTTGCCATTTCCTCCTTCAGCTCCTTTTCCAGGTGAGGAAACTGAGGCAAACGGGGTTAAGTGACTTACCCAGAGTCACACAGCTAGTAAATGTCTGAGATCAGATTTGAACTCAAGAAGATGAGTCTTCCTGACTTCAGACCTGGCACTCTATCCACTGTGCCACCTAGCTGCCCATTAGAAGTACAATGTCCATAAGAAATGAAAGTCACAGTTCTGCTGCTCGTATTATATCTAGAGTATTTTGTTCAGTTCTGGGTGCCAGAATTTAGGAAGGTCATTTACATGCTAGAGCAGTGGTATCAAATTCAAACAGAAACAGAGGCCACTGAACCATATGTTAGGATCCCTGCAGGTTGCATAGTGACTTAGAAAACCACATATTAATATTATCTATGTACTTTCCAATTGCATTTTAATCTGGTCCTGGCCACATGGGATTGTTGTTGGAGTGCAGCACCATATCTGGCACCTCTGTGCTAGAGCACATCCAGGTAAGCATGACAAGGATAATGATCATGCCATACAAGGATTACTAAAGAAGCATCTGAAGGGCCTTCCAAGGAAGAGGGATGAGACATTTTAATTGAGCCCAGAAGAGGAATTAGCAGAGAAGAAGAGAGGTTAATAGAAGGAAAAACTTCCTAACCCTTAGAGCTTTCCAAAAGTATAATGGAATGCCTTAGGATATAGTGAGTTTCCCATCTGGAAATTTTTAGAAGTGGAGGCTTGTTCACTTATTTGCTGGATCAGATCACTTCTTAGGTCCCTCTCAGTTTGATTCCATGGTCTGTTTCATCTGCTCTCCAGAGATGCTCACTTTCACTGACACTCACTCCCTCTCTCTTTTCTTTCTCTTCTCTCTCTCCTCTTTCTCTTCTCTCTCTCACCCCCCCACCCAAACATACATACTTACTCCACACACACACCCTTCACCAGTCCCAATTTGTGATGGTATAAAAAAGCACTAAATTTGGTGTCAGAAGACTTGGGTCCTAGGCTTGGCTTTGGCATTTACTGGATTAGTGACCACAGGCCAGTTACCTAACCTCTCTCTGCCTTGTCTACCTCATTTATAAAAGAGTACTTATTTTACTTGCACTGCCTACATCATCACAGAGTTCTTGTTAAGATTAAATAAGATAACATAAATCAAGGTGATTTATTGATTTCATTGAACATGAGATTACTCCCTATCCTGGTGCAGACTGCACTCTATCCATCCTTCCTTGTCCTGTGAAATTATTATTCCCGTTCTCCCAAATCTTCCAACATCCTGCAGACTTCTCTCCAAGGTCTTTATTTATAGTAAGCTGTGATTGTTATTACGGTCCCAAATCTGTTATTTCATTGGTATAGAAACTTCTGATGAGGAAATTTCTTTTACCAATTATATCTGGGGAACTATTCTACAACTTATTATCTTAGGGAGTTCCCTTGGGGCACTAAGATGCCAAGTAACTTCCCCAGGGTCAAAAAGCCTGTATCTGTCAGAGGTAAAATGAACCATGGTCCTCCTGATTTGGAGAGTAGCTCTTTATCCACTGCTCCATGCTGTAGCTCACCATCTTCATCATCATTATTAACTAATACTGCAATGGATTTTGAATATACGTAGGAGATATGTACTATATAAATGACAGTTGCTTTCTAAGAATGTTGAATTTTTTTTAGAATGTTGAATTTTAAGAGAAAAAAATGAAAATTTTCAAATTAATACTGAATGACAAGCTTACACACCAGAAGAAAAGAGGTTGTCTTGAGTGGTCGATACGGACCTTGCTATTTCAGGATCACTCCTTACAGTAAACTGAGTTCCACATGATTCCTAAAATGAGAAAGAGATAAACCAAACAGTATTATTTTTTCAAAGCTATTTAATAGCATAACTCCTAAAGGACCTGAAGCCTTAAGTTTGCTTTTCAAATGAAATATAATTAATTAAAGCACTATTATTTATCTATTTTTTTGTTTTGGACCTAGGGTTTTGACTGTATGTGGAACTTGCATCACAGTCTTAGATGGGCAGTGTGCTATAGTGAATAGGACACTGGCCTTGGAGTTAGAAACACCTGAGCTTGAGTCTAGCCTCTAACTTTTACCAGCTGTACGGATAGGTTATTTAACCTTTCTTTACTCTAGACAGTTCTCTGACACCATAAATTGTACAATTAAAAAAAATGAACAGAAAAGCAAGTAAAGACACAAAATACTTAACATAACTTAAATACTTAGTTCTATCATCCATAAAATCTAGGGAGGGATGGCAATAAGAATATCTTATAAGGGATTCTGTCCCCTTCCCCATCATTCCTTACTAATGTTGAGCTTTTTTGTGTTGGAGAGGATATTGGATAAGATGTCTGAAATTGGTGACCCTGGGCTGTTGGTTTACAGAAAGTAACTTAATCTGCTCCCACCTGAGTCTCACCATCAGAAAAGTAATATAGTTTCATGAAATAAGCACTTGGAATGAATCAGTTATTCATATCTTATAGTCCTACGTAGAAACTATAAGGCATTGATGTTTAATTAAATTCAATAGAAACAATTCGAATGCTTAATTTACTATGTGCAAAGCACTGTGCTAGGCAGTAGAGATACACAGACGAGTGATGGTAGTCTTGGCCCTCAAGGGTGCTATATTTTTCACTTGGAGGATAGGAAATGTTCATAGGTAAGTACACATAATATTGAATGTTATATGTGGGTGAGCACTCATATACATATGAGTAAGAATGATTCTGACAAAGACATTTTTCCTAGAGCACCAGAAAAATTTAAAGAGAGAAAGAATAATTTCTGCTGAGAGATCCAAAGAAGGCTTCATTGGAAGATCTGCAATCTGAGTTGAATCTTCAAGAAAAGATTTCAATAAGTAAAAAGGAGCAGAGGCGCATATTCCAGGCATGAAGGACAATATGGGTAAAGGTGGAAAATAGGAGACAACAGGACAAGAATAGAGAGTAGTCCAAGGTGACTGAATTATAGAAGGGAAAGGTAGGTTAGACTTAAAATGTGCAGAGTCTTAAATGCCAAGGCAAGGAGTTTATATTTTATCTGATAGGCTATAAGTAGCCACTGGAGGTTGTTGGTGTTGGAGTTTTTAATTAAATTCATGATCAGACCTGTGCACTGGGAAGGTTGGCTTGACAGTTATGTGAAGAATGGACTGGAACACAGAAATTAAGAAGAGGGAGGTTGCTATTACAATAGTCCAAGGGGAAGTGATTAGGTGGAAAGGAGAAGACAGGTATGAGAAATAATGTATAAGTACAATCTATAGGGTTTTGTAATTAGTTGGCTGTGGGTTGTTAGGGAAAGTGTCTGATAGGACTCCAACGCTTTAAGACTGGGTTACTAGGAGGAGAGCAGTAAGTAGAAATGGAAAGTTGGGAGTAGAGATATATTTAAAGAAGATGACTTCATTTTGGCACATGTCAAATTTAAGGTGTTGGCAGGGAGGGCTGACTAGGAGGCAATTAGAGAGATGGGACTGAGGAGGAAGGATTGGAGCTAGATACGCAGATTTGGAAGTCATTAGCACAAAAGTGAGATCACTTAGGGATAGAGTACAGAAAGACAAGAAAATAAAGCTCAGGACTAAGCTTGAAGAGAGGAGTAGGAGGAACCAGAAAAAGAGATGAAGGAGTGAAGAGACAGGGAGGAGAAACAGAGAAAAGCATTGTTATGGACACCAATGAAAAAAGAGAATGTCCAGCAAGAGATAGGGGTCAGTAGTATCACATGCCACAGAAAGGTCATGGAGGATGAAGACCGAGGGATAAAAGTATTTGGACTTAGCACCTGAAGGTCATTAGGGACAATGGAAAGAGCTGTTTCAGTAGTGATGGGATAGGAATACAAATTATAGGGAGCTGAAGAATGGATAGATAGGTGGTAATGAAAGTGGAGGAAGTGACTGTATATTGCTTTTTTTTTAGACACTTGGCACTCAAAGGGAGATGATGATGATGTCTTAATGTAATGTCAAGGTCAAGGGAAAAATTTTGTTTGTTTTTCCAGAGAGTAGAGACCTGAGAACTTTGTAGGCTGAAAAGGTAAGAAAGGGACAATCAATAGGTAAATTTCTGAAGAGAACAAGAATGGCTAGGATAAAGGTCTTACAGGCGGAAGCTGCCCTTGCCAAGGAGAGGAGCTACCTCATTCTCAGACTGAAGCAAAGGCTGTGAAAATACAGAGGATAGGAGATGAAGGAGCTTATGACTGATGGTCTCAATCCATGGGAAAAAATTCAGAACAAGGGTGATACTGGGAAGACAGGAAAGTGTTTAATGACTAGAGGTCATGGTAAGAATGAACAGCAGATTCAGGAGGAGTAGGGGAGTGGGGAGGGGAGGAGGAAAAACAGAACATAGTTATAAGAGGGGTGGGGAACCTATTGCCATATGTGACCTTCTAGGTCCTTGGGTGCAGTCTTTTGACTGAGTCCAAGTTTTACAGAACAAATCCTTTACTAAGGGGATTTGTTCTGGGAAGTGTGGATTCAGTCAAAAGGCCATACTTGAGGACCTAGAAGGCCACAGGTTCCCTACACCTGTTATAAGAGAAGGTGACTTGAGAGTTTAGGATCTTGGAAGTTGTACAGTTTTGAGTAATGGTGAGGCTTAAGGTGTTATGATCCTTATTAGTAGCTGTCAGGAGGCCAATTCTGGAAAGTATTCCGGATCAATGTTCCCAATGTCACTAAACTGTACATTTTCTTTGACTCGATACTTGCTAGGCCTATACCCTAAAGAGATTTAAAAAAGAGAAAAGGGACCCACTTGTACAAACATTTTTATAGCAGCTCTTTTTGTGGTGGCAAAAAACCCCTCTGGAAATTAAGGGCCTACCTACCACTGGGGAATCGCCTGAAAAACTTACTGCATATGAATGTAATGAAATATTATTGTGCCCTAAAAAATGATGAAGGGGGTGATTTCAGAGAAACCTGGGAAGACTTATATGAACCAATGCATAGTGATGTGAGCAAAACCAGACCAATTTATACATTTATAACGTGTAGGACAAACTCTGCAAGTCTTGAGAACTCTGATCAACCCTGATTCTAAAGGACAGATGATGAAGCATGCTAACAGAGAGGAAGTGATAGACTCAGGGTGGAGAATGAGACATACCATTTAGACAGGATCAATGTGGGAATTTGTTCTGCTTGACTATGTATATTTGTTCTAAAGGATTTTTCTCTATTTCTTTTTTCTATTTGGTGGAAGGGGTGGTAGGTGGGAGAGAAAATGAATGCTTGTTAATAAAGAAAATTTAAAGAATTTATAGAAGGGTAAACAATAAAATAATAATAATAAATGAAATAATAAACAATAAAATGTTTTCCTTAGGATTAAAATAATAAAACTAAGATTAGTGATGGATTCACTGACTGTCCCAAGGATAATTTGATTACTTTGATGGATCTGTGATCTCATGAATATAAGCAATCTCTAAGAGTGTAAAATATACTACCTTCAAAAAAACAAAACAAAACAAAAAATATACTACCTTCTCATCCTATGTGACTATAGTACATGGATCTTCCATAAGTTATTCATAGAGGATCACCCGGTGTTCTGCGGTCCTCTACATCTCCTGACATTTTGTGGATACCACTAGTGCGTGCAGGAGGCTGATCAGTTGTCACTTGCTGTTGCTACGAGACTTGCTCATTTCTCTTTCTGGTTTATATCTCTCAGATGGTAACCTTTACGCAACTTTTGTGTGAAATTCTTCATTGACACAATGCTGCTGCCTACTCATGTCTGCCAGTATACCCCTTCATTGCCCTTTGGGTGATCTACAACTTTAATTCTTTGTAGAGTGTGGTGTTCAGTGACTTGAAGTGATAATCACTGGAGGAAAACTGATAATTAAAAGTTGGGCTTTTTTTGAAGGAGAAATGTTTTACTGAGAAATCTGAGGCCATTAATTATGAGCTCCTTCTTCTCCCTTTATTTTTTATCTCAAAACTAAATGACCTCCAGTCTCTCTTTCTTTGCCCCAGTCTAGGATGAAGAGATGGCTATATTCCTTGCTAAGACAGATCTTTCTATCTGTATCCTTAATCTCAGCTTCTCCCCTCTCCTGCAATTGACTGATCCCCAAATCATTCCCCTTGCCCTCTCAACTTCAGTATATATATACTGGCAGCTTCCCTGTTATTAACAAACACACTCAGGTCTCCCTATCCTCAAAAAACCTACTCACTTGACCCCAACCAAGTTATTGTATCTTTCTTCAGCTGTTTACCTTTATTACCTCCCTTTCTTCTCCCCTCAATCACATTTTAATCACTTAGCCTCTTGGGCACTTTTATTTCTTTGGAAAAAGAAAGAAAAGAAATACAATTGCATTTTAAGTTTTATCCCAAGAACTATTAGTAGACTTGGCTCATGAGAAGTTAAAATTAGAGACAGATGGAACAATCAACTGAGACAGATGTGTGGGCAGTAGCTGCTGCGTATGTGTGTGTGTGTGTGCATGTGTAGTTCATGTATGTGTGAATATATACATATACACACATAGATAGCATATATATGTATCCATGTACATATACATACTATATACCATATGCAAATATATACACACATATATTGTTCTATCTCCAATTTTAACTTCTCATGAACCAAATATATACACACACAAATATACATATATCTGTATACACAAATATACACCTGTAAATACCATGTTTGTACATAGTTGTTTTCATGTTAACTCCTCCATTAGACTGCGAACTCCTTGAGAACAGGGGCTGTTTTTTTTTGGCTGTTCTTTGTATCCCCAGAGATCAGCACAGTTCCTGGCACTTACTTAACAAACGATACACCTATACCTGTATTTATATCTATATGTGTGCAGGTATGTATTGCTAGAGCCGTAGGTCTCTCTCCTACTTCTATATCACCAAAAGCCTCTTTGACATTTTGAACTGGATGTCCTGTAGAAATCTCAGACTTCAAATGTCCAGAACAGAATTCATTACCTTTACCTTTAAACCTATTTCTTCACTTCCCCCATTTCTATCAAGGGTACCACTATCCTAGACATGTAGGCTTGTCACTTTAGGGGTCATTCTCAGCTCTTTACTCTCCCTCACCCCACATGTTCACTCTGTCCCACTGAATCTCCCTCCATGTCCCTGGAATCTTTCCTGTTCTTTCCCCTTCCATAGTTACTACCCTCATTCAGGTCCTCACCATGTCTCACCTGGACTATGACCATAGCCTCCTAATTGGTTTCCCTGCCTCATTTCTCCCTTCTTGAATCCACCCATCACACAGCCGTGAAAGTGATTAGCACAGTGGCTAGTGGTGGCATTTTATATAGAGACTTAAGGTTTGCAAAGTACTTTAAAAACATGATCTCATTTGAACTTCCTAACAACTCTGCGAGGTAGGCGCTATTATTATCCCCACTTTACAGATGAGGAAACTGGGGCCGACAGTGACGTGCCCAGGGTCACACAGCTACTAAATGTCCGAGGCCAAATTTGAACTCAGGTCCTCCTGACTCCAGGCCCAGCACTCTATCCACTGCACCATGTCATTTCCCTGCTCAGTACACTCCAGAGCCTTCCCGTTACCTCTTGGATAAATTACAAACTTCTCTGATTGACATTTAAAGCCCTGAAGAACCTGACTCCAGTCTATCTTTCCAGGCTTATTATCTATTAATATGCTTTATGCACTCTATAATCTAGTCAAAATGCGCTCCTTAGACTTTCTCATATGTGACATGTCATCTCCCATCTCTCTACTTTTGCACTGACTGTCCCCTATGCCTGAAATGTACTCCTTCCCTTATCCCCATGCCTTAAAATGACTAGTTTCCTTCAAAACTCAGCTCAAGTACCATGAGATCTTTCCTGATCTCCCATGTTACCAGTGACTTCTTTCACCCCTCCCAGAAATTACCTTTTTTGTTGTCTTCTTTTTTTTAAAAATATATGCTTAGAATCATAGCTCTACAGCAGGAAGGTGACTCAAAGGCCATGTTTCTCTCTCAAGAATAGATTATAAACTTTTTAAGGGCAAAGACTTTTTCATTTTTGTCCCAGTGCCTAGGCCAATGCCTGATCTAGAAAGTGCTTAAGAAATACCTGTTGATTGACTGAAGGAGAAGATTAGGGTTCTTAAAAGCACTGTACAATTTTCCAAATGGAAACCAGGAAGCCATTCAGCAAGCATTTATTAAGTACCTACTGTATGTTGGACACTGTGCTAATCATTGGGCATACAAAAAGAAAGGCAAAAAACCAGTGTCTGCTCTCAAGGAGCTCAGAGTATGATGGAGTAGACACGAGGCAAACAACTATGTACAAACAAGTTATATAAGTATGTGATAAATTGGACATAACCAACAGAAAAAAGGCACTAAGATTAAGGAGGGCGGAGAGGCTTCTTGTAGAAGGTAAGCATTTAGCTTTGACTTTAAGAAAGATAGGGAAGCCAGGAGGCAGAGATAAGGAGGGATTTTCAGGCATAGGGGAGATTTCCAGAGTTGGGAGATGGAAAGTCTTGTGTGAGAAATAGCAAGTACACCAGTGTTACTGGATTACAGAGTACATTCTGGAGGAGTATGGTACAAGAAGACTGAAAAAACATATTCTCTTCCACCTGCTCATTTGTGGGCCCAAGTCACTATCCATCTGCAGTGTCTGTCCAAGATATATATACTGATATATTAGACCGATGGGCCGTTCATCAAGTGCTATATTGTAGTCTAGACCATCATTAGTGTTAGACTCAAATAGAAATGAGAGACAATTAAATCATACATAAGGATTCCTGTGGACTGAATATTGACTTAGATAGCAACATATTAACTTTATCTATGTTCCATCATATTTTTACTTATTTTGCTAAAGAATTCCCAGCTATATTTTTTTCCCTCTTATATTTAATGAGGCCTTTGCCCTGGACTGTGTGTTTGACATTTTTGGTCTAGGCAACAGGCATTCTTTAACCATTTTTTTTCCTGTGCGGACAATCAAGTCAAAATATTCTGAGTAATTATGGTTCTCATTTGCTCTGCAATATTTTGGAGCTCCATGCAGTCACCACAATGTCCCTTACAAACTGGAACCCCTGGGGGACCTTAATATTTGGAGGGAATCCCTCTTCCATTTAGAACCTCTATTGAACATCCTAGTGCCACAGTGGATAGAGTGCTGGCTCTAGAGTAAGAAGAACCTAAGTTCAAATCTGCCCTCAGACACTTATTAGCTGCATGACCCTGGGCAAGTCACTTAACCCTGTTTGCCTCAGCTTCCTCATCTGTAAAATGAGCCAGAGAAAGAAATGGCAAACCACTCTAGTATCTCTGCCAAGAAATCCCCAAATGGGGTCATGAAGAGTTGGACATGGCTAAAAAAGGACTAAACAAAAAACTGAACATCCTCCATGTCAATGTATACTTTTGGCAAGACTACGTCTCCTTGTTTTATGTCTTGCTTCATGTTAATAATCAGAGGGGTTTTAAATAGCTCTCTGCGATTACATCTTTCAAAGAATCTTTTATGATTTTAATGTACGCAAAGATGACAACTTGTGGGAGGAGAGTCTTTTTGTTTCATCAAATTAATTTTTTTTTTACAGGCAACAAATAATTATCATCGTGGGATCCTGTATTCTTGGCAGCATTAAGTCATTTTCTTGTAATGAAAATTGTCCTTGGCATCGAGCAGAAAGATACTGACACTCTCTTAGAATGCAGTGAAATAAGGTGATAACCATAAATGCTCACTTTCTGAACTACCGTGGTCATTCAGATTGCATCCTGGCTAACAATGGGGATCAGAGCAAAAACAATTGAAGGCAACTGGTATTACAGAAGCACCACTAGTTTTGTAGTCTGAAGACCCCAGTAGTAATCCAAGCTCTGTCAGTGGCTAGCTCTATGACCTTGGGCAATTCAAGTCACCCCTTTCTGTCTTAGTTTCTTCACCTGGAAAATCACAGAGATAGACTGTTATGGTAATTAGGGTGGGATGTTTTTGCTGTTCTTCTCTTTTGGAATGCTAAGGCCATCAAGTGCCTTTAGTGAGTCTTGCCTTTGTTTGAATGAGGCAGGTAAAGTGGGACCCTTTTGTCTTTTGTTTTGGAGTGCTTCTCAGCACTGAGGTAATCCAGTACCTTTGATGAGTCTTGCCTTTCAAATGTAATGGCAAGCAAAATGGGACTTTTGGCCGTTTTTTTGTCTGAGTGCTTCTCAGCACTGAGGTAATCAAGTGCCTCAGGACCCTGGAGGTGAATCTGATCTGAAGTTGGAGTTTTGTTTTGGGGACACACTCATTGAAAGAGTGTCAGTGACAAGACTCTGGGTAGCCACTGAAGCAGCAGGCCTCCCCCCCCACCTCCGCCCCACCAGCTTTGAAAACCCAGATGTTGGTGCTTCTCTTCGGTAACTATGTATGTATTGTGATTTGGTGAGACAGAAAAAAGCCTGTCTGTTGATCTGTTTGTAATTTCTGTTTGTATTTTCTCTGAAGTTCAGGCTGCTGGTTTTTCCCCCTGAACTAAGTGAATGATAAATGTATGCTTAATTAAAGTAAAATTGTTAACCCCTTAAAAGTTTGCTTTCCTTAAAAAAACAGATCAAAGGACCTGTGGTCGCAGCCCTCCTCTGTGCTCTTGTTGTTGGTCTTTCACCTCCACAGCAGCTGCTAGCAACACTGTTGTTACAAAGGCCAGGGCTGTCCAAAATATGGCCTGCAGTGTGGTTTTATGCAGTCTGCCTGTGGGTTTTAATTTTCAGAAGCTAAAAAATAAAATAATAATTTGCATGGAATGCGTATTAGATTTTTTAATTCCATCACTAATAAATAATCTTGTTGATGTTAATTTTCTTTGGTGTTTTTAAGCAGTATTACAGATGGAAAATATTCCACGGAATTTTCAATTGATCTGTGGGATGCATTCAGTCTATACGATGCAGACTAGTCAGTATGCACCTACCTTTATACTGTTGTGTTGTTGCTTTGTTGTTTTGTGTTTGCTTTCATGCTTTGGTGGTAGTGATGATGTGCATTCCCCCACTTTATATTAGCGTACTATATTTTTTATTCTGGATGTGGCCCTCGAATAATTATTTTATTTTAATGCGGTCCTAAGTTTGGACAGCCCTCAGTAGACTATGACTTTTTAGTGTCTTTCTGACAAGAGAATCTATCAAGTAATATTTTACCTCCTGTGGACCATGATTTACAGGTACGTTGAGAGGGTACTCCATTGTCTTCTTGGAACATATGGGGATGCTACTCGAACTATTCTGTAACAGAAGAGAACAGATTTGTATTTTTAGTTAGACGTGACCAAGAAATTATAGAAAGGTAATAACATCTACTTAAAACCTAAGTTCAATTTATCTTAACTTTTTACTTTCATCATTTGAACTACAATGAAGAGAATATTCAAGATACTTTAGGGTAAACTTTATATAAAGTACTGTGTACTTTTGGATTAAAAAAAAATCAGTGACTTTTCCTTTAACCAACTAGTTTAATAAAATTTCAGAGCTATCTCTGTCATCATTATTTTGATGCTTATAAAATTTAGCTAAATAATTCTAATGCCAAAAAAAGTTTTTTTGATTAATGTAAATTGATATATGCATAACATCCCTGATCAACTGTGGTAAATTCAAACAGAATCATGAGCTGACTAATTAATGAGAGAAAATACAGTAAATTACCAAGGGATATTTTTTGGGGAGGAGGGAAGAGTCTCAATTTTTACCATTAAGGAAATAGGAAAAATTAGCTTTAGAAAGCATATACTACTTGAAGCTAGAAGAGATTTTAAAAAAACCTAAAATTTTCAAATAGAACAAGTCAGCAAGTATGGTTGATTTTTTTTCCAAAAAATTCTATAGGAAATAAAAATGTCAATTAGTCAGGAAATCTTGAGTTCTGTTTCTGGCTTTATTATTAACTAGATCTCTTCATGGCTCTGTGCTTCATTTTCACTTAGGTGGCTCCGTGGATAGAGTGCTGGACCTGGAATCAGGAAGACCTGAGTTCAAATCTGGACTCAGATACCAACCAGCTGTGTGACCTTGGGCAAGTCACTTGAGAAGGAAATGGTAAACCACTCCAGTATCTTTGCCAAGAAAACCACATGGAGAGTATTGGCATGCTATATGGTCCATGTGGTCATTAAGAGGCAGACATGACTGAACAACAATATTTGCCCTATTCTGTTTCACAGGGTAATTATGAAGATAAAATAAAATAATTGATATCATAACACTTAGAAGAAGCTAAAAGCACTATGTAAATACAAAATATTATTAAATGGTAAACATATCAAAATGTTCCCAAAGTACCCGGTAGTCCTAAGCATATAATCTATTTTGAAAAAATTCCCAGTAGTGGGGATTAAAAGCCACACCTGTCAAAATACTCTTTTGTATTTTAAAAACATAGGTAGACTCTTCAGCATAGTCAAAGCCTATTAATATGGAACTCTATGATAGACAACAGACCTATATAAATATATGGTCAATTTCAAGCTTTAACTAAGACAAATCATATAGAGAGTTAGAGTTTGTCCTAGAGCAAAACTTCACTTTGCAAATTACCTGGAGCTTTTATGTGAAAATAGTCAATTTTTGGACCCGAATCATTCAATTATTCCAATTCTAGCCTTATTTCAGTAACGATAATATATATAAACACAAAATTTAACCAACAAGGTAAAGGATAAGAATTTAGTCACATTCTCAAAACTGCATTATCAATTTTTTATACCTTTAACCTTAAAAAAGAAATAAATACTATCTTTCCAACAACTCTTGCACAAGAATTAGCCCTCCATGAATATTTGTTCACTTGTTTGGCTTTAATAAAAGACCTGCTGGGAAAAATTGTCAAGAGTCTCAAGAATGTGGTAGAAGAGAAAGGTGGCCTCAAGGGAAGAGAAAACTAAATTATTTAATATCCATTTAGTTGGAAAGTGAGAAAGGTACTGGTGATACGCTCTGGGAATTGCTGTCTCCTCTGCATAGGTCTGCCTACATACATACAGAAAATCCCCATCCTCATAAATAAGCAAACGTACAAAAACAGAACAAACAGATTTAGAGTCAGAAAGGGCCAAATCCGACCCTTTCACTTTACAGGTGAAGAAACTGAGGTCCAGCAAAGTTGCCCAGATTATACAAGTAGTAAATATCAGAGTCAGGATCTGAATCCAGGTCTTCTGGTTCCAAATCTAAGGCTCTTTCTGTTGCTAAAATATTTCCTCCTGAGTTAGCAGAAAGGACCAAGGTAGGGAAAGCTGAGAGATCTTTTGGAGAAGCTGGACTCCTTTCCCTACTGAAGCACGGTGATTAACAGCTAATTTTTAACACAGATGCTACTTACCTTAGTTTTCTTCAGCTGAAGGACAGCTTCAAGGATGCTAATGTCTTCAAATGTTCTCATAACTGGTTCGAGTTCTATTAAACATTCTAAGTAAAAAAGGAAACTCACATGTTCAGTTGTTAGCTCATGAAAGCTAACATGAACACAAAGTAGTAATTTCAGCTACAGATTACAGTTCAATTCTGTTTTTAACTTAAATGACCTGAACTCCCTTATCTACTTTTAAGAATTTTTTTTATCAAGTCACAGAATTGGGAAAGGACTTAAACGGTCCTCCCTGAATGAATGATTGTTCTTGGATGTTCTTGGAATGACTCTTCTTGGAATAACTCCAATGACCAGAACCCAGTATCTTATGAGAGAGTTTGAGGAACTAATAGGAATTTCTTTATTATATGAATTCAGAATCTGTCTCCCTTTTATTTCCATTCATAGTTTCAAAAGGTAGAGATTTTATAGTGCCCTTTTTTAAGTGAATGAAATTATAGTTAGTGCAGACAAAGAATGAAGAGTTGTCTCCTTAGAAAAGACAATCATATACTTCAAGTCCAAGCTTTTCTCTTTATTTTTTGTTTAAAATCAAATTCCATAACAAAGGTTAATGATAACAACTTGTAAAGATCCCATAAAATTTAGTTATTTAGAAAAAGCATGTGCTTAGGACCACATGCATAGTCGTTGCTACACATATACCTACCCTTTAAATCATGTTAGAGGTTCTTATACTCTGTGTGTGTGTGTGTGTGTGTGTGTGTGTGTGTGTGTGTGTGTGTGTCCCCTTTGGTAAGCCCATGGAGCCCATTTCAAAATAATGCTTTTAAATGCATAAAATTAAATACACAAGATGACAAAAGAAACCAAAAGTAATGGAAATAAAGAGGTAAATTTTTTCTCTATATCTAAGTTCACAGGCCACCTGAAATCTTTCCATGGAGGTTAAGAATCCTTGCCCTAAATTATAGTAACTATAGAAAGTGCAATTTGATTTATGGAATATTTGAGAAAATTCAATTTTATTATTTTTAAGTACACAAAGTATTGTCTAACTTTATTCTTAGACTTGCTTTAGTGAAACCATGTGAATGATTTTTAACTAGCACAGCAATAATAAATGGAATAATCAGAGCTCCTGAAGGTGCTCAAAAAGTTTGTCTTTTCTCTTAGACATTTTAAACACTCTCCAGAAAGTTAAACATTCTTCCCACAGCCATGTTTTTAGTTTCAATCTGTACTACTTGTGAATAAGAGGTCTGTCAAAAAAGGCAAATTTCAACCCAGCCTATGTCCAATGAAAGCCAATTCTAAATGAATGGAGTTTAAACAAATGACAAAACTCAAAGCAAATTCAACATTTCTCACTATAGTTTGATGATGGTGCTCCTTGAAGAATATGTAATGATATAAAACAAATGCATGTACCTTACTATTTTCATAGCCAACTCTAGTTCCACAATCAGTATAATCATTGATAATGGGGTTCTGATTTGTTTAAAAAGTTTTAAAGCAGTTATGTCCAGATTAAAAGATATCCAAAATTAAAAAAAAAACTATGTCTGAACTTTCTCTTCAACAAAAACTTTCAATAAATTTACTTTTTCATTCAATTCACCTGCAATTCTCATAAAAAAATAATTAAAACTTCTTTAAAATGACTGGCTGCTGATTTGGGATGTTTCTATATTTCTATTTTCCCTTGGGATAATTATTTAGAGCTCTCTGAAATTCTAAATTTTGCACATGGAACACCCGTTCCTTGTTTTGTATTTCCATCTCAATTTTAAGTTCAATCCAATATATGTATCTTTTAAAATTTAGACAGAAACTTCACAACGTGATATAATCTGAGATAACAAAAAAGTGTTAAGTAGACTTGGTGCTAGTCATTCTCACTTGCATGGTTTTGCCAGGGTAAGAGACTTCTTGGAATGCCACAATTACAATATTTTGATAATTTGGGAGAATCTAAGTGACTCAAGATTAAATGAATAAACTCACTTAAAAAAGATGGTCTTTCATCTGGATTTTGTGCCCATCCACTTTCAATTAGGGAAATCATCTGAGCTCGATGTGGAATATCAAGTGGTAAACTTTCTTTCTCAGTGTCAAGTCGAGTTCCCTTTGACACACTATACATTATCTGCAAGGGGTTGATAAATTCTGTCAAAACAGACATCACACATTTATTAGACATTAATTAGGACCTGTTGCAATCAATGCAATCAAAACTAACCAAATTGAAATGGGCAAGCCTTAAAATTTCATAAATGATTATCTAGAATCTTAAAGGCTAAGTGGAAAAAATACCCCTCCCAAAACAACTACCTGGAAATTTTTTTTTAATAAAAAAATAGACTTATCTAGGTTCCCACAGTTACCTAGGCACAGAGCTGGTACTCTAACCAGGAGTGTGCTCAAGTCACCTTGTACTGGCTCTCAGGAGCCAACTCTTATACTTCTTTACAAATCAGGGTTTTTGACTTTTTATTGATTGTCTAGACTTAAGAAAGTTATGGAGAAAATGTTAATAATGCATATTGTTTGTACATTTTTAGAGATCTGGTTGTTAAACTCCTGACCAATTTCCTGATTCCTGATCCAGTGTACTCTTTTCACTCCACTACTTATTCGATATTAGGTACATTCAGACTAAGATTATGTTTAGTTGGTGGTGCATATGACCATTTAACAGGTCTTTAAGGAGAGTAAAGTGGGCAAACTGATCAAGCTTACTTACCTTCGAAGGGCTGTTTTCTGGACAACACTTCCCACATGATAATAGCAAAGCTGTTTAAAGGAGAAACATATCGGAACATTTTATACACTCAATTTACATATTAGAAATAACAGATTTTAGATGCTGACCAGGGTGCTGTCTTTTCTTGAAAGAGGTACAATGATGAAATGTAATAGAAATACTAAATGTTTAAAGAGGTCAAGATGGCTGATGCTTGATTTTTTTTTTGTTAAGGGAGGAAAATTAGTTCTGCTTTCGCTAAGCTGAATTACTTTTGTAGGTATGTTGTAAATCTTTATTACTAGGAGATCTTTAAAGACTGGGCAGATATTAATCATTCTAGATTAGTTTGAATAGTCATATTTCAAGAACTAGAAAACCTGAGCAGATACCTTCAAATACAAGGATTTTATTATTTTGACAAAATAAATCTAAAACAGTTTTACAGTCTGACACCTTGATCTTTTTTTTTCATATCGAACAAGATGCTTTTCATTCTCCAGAGTCAGAGAAAATTAGGGAATCCAAATACTACCCTAACGCCTCTTTTTGGAATAACCTTTCTTCAAGGGACTGTTTAAAAAGCTGGCTAAGCCTTGGTAGAGGAAAATTATTTCAGCTATGCGAGTATGGTTCACTTTTGAAATAAAAGCTTCATCATTTTCAAACTTCTAATTAGCTGTGAATCCATAGTAAGGGCTGTGGAAGAACAGTCCACCACTTACTTTTGGTGGAAATTGTCTTTTTACAGACATTCTCTAAGTAAAGTATTTTTCCTACAGCAAACCTTAAAGGATTCTGGAAATGTCAAATTGGGAAATATTCAATAAGTGTAGAACATGAATGAGGAAACAGAAAGAACCTAGGAAAGTGTGAAGACCTGGTAACTTGAGCATTAGAGGGCCTATTACCATTGGATTCAGGGTATGCCAGTAATTTCTGCCCTGCAAATGAACACAGAACTAGTACTGTCCCTCAGACTAGAAACAGGATAACAATATTAATGTTAATAATAATAATGATGATGATAATGATAGCTAGCTCTCATATAGTGCTTTAAGCTATGCAAAACGTGTTACATTTGATAGGATGAAGTGGAAGGTCCAATGTGGGTGCAGCCTTTGACGCAGATGCAGGTTTTAGAAGAGATTAAGAAACCTACCAAATGGGGCAGCGATGTCAACCTGGACTGACACTAAAAGTTTTGATAATCCAACCCAGGGTTGAAGTGAGGCATAGGAATGAGGCTTGGGTATCCTGTAAATTGTGCCAGAGAGGCCAGCACATGGCTAGACTTTAGTTGTGTCAGAATAAGGATTGAGCTCTGTAAATGAAGTTATTTCGAAGTTTTTGTTATTTGCATTGCTTTCTCCTCCCTTCACTTAGCTCTTAGTCTGATACTCTGTTGTGGTATGAATGAGACTCTGGCTTCTCAAAGGTTGTGCTAGTAGAGTGTAGGTGCTCCATCAGGTGCTATATCAAGAAAAGCTTCATATGTAGGCCTGGAGACGGTATGAATGGCAGTTTGAGGGACACGCTTCACTAAGTTGGGCAAAGTTCATCATCAGGTTGGTCAAAGGATGGTGGATTTCTTGGCCATGTTAACCTTGAAGATAACTTCTTAAGACAGACTCCATGTTATCACACTTTGTTCTACAACTCTTGAATGTACTTATCATATTAGGTTATATAATCAGCACTAAAGGGAAAACTTGCCCCGATGAGAGGCAAACCTGCCCATCCCCCAAACAACAAACTACCCAAACCAAAAAATATCATGCTTCCATTAAGCACTGAAAAGAGTTTCTAGGATAGGATTTTTGGAAAAAACATCATCCTTGTTTTGACTGAACTAAGTGATCTCTCCATGCTTAGGCCAAGATAAACTAGGGAGGTATGCACATCTAAAGAGGTCAGGTATGATGGTAGCATCTGTTGTCATGGTTCTGAGGACAACAAGGGTGGAACAGGCTATGAAAACATAAGATAAGAGGTTGTGATAGGACAACTGAGATTACATGTCCTGGGGTTTTCCCTCATGAGGTCTGGGGTTTTCCCCTTATTGAATCCTAGATATATGGAGTTCATTGTCTTGGACAAATATTAAATACTCTACTGTCTTTTAGTATTTGTGTGTATATGTGTTTGTGGGGAGGGTGTACTGTAGGAATTTATAGGGAAAACCCCTACTGACATCACTGGAGCACTGGTAATCTAATTTAGGAAGTATAATATAGAACACAATCTAGTGATGTCTAACCTAGTTCACAACTCTAGACAGTTTTGTATTAGTGCTGAGGTTATCAATTCTGACTAGACCAAAGTTATTTAATATTAACTTTAAATTCTCCCCAGGCTCAACTCATAGTCTCAAGGGTATGAGGAACCAACCAGGCCCCAGTAAGTATTAGCTGGAAAAGGGTCGGTTAAATCAGTTAGTCAATAGGCATTTTTTAAGAGCTTACTATGTGCTAGGCACAATGCTAAATTCTGGGGATTCAAAGAAAGTTAAGAATAGTTCTTGCCCTCAAGGAGCTCACATTCTAATGGAAGATACATTCTGAAACCACGAAGATACACACAGTGTAAACGGGAGGCTGTTCCATGAACAAGATGCTCCATCTCTTGGCTCTGGGCTTTTCTCTGACTGAATCTTTTGCCTGGAATGCTCCCTCTCCTCTGCTCCAACTACTGACCTCCCTGGCTTCCTTTCTTGTTTTTGTCCTTCATTCTCAGAGAGGACCAATGACATTAGGAAAGTGTTATCTTGACTTGCAAGTGAATTGGATTTAAGTGAGGCAGGGCTGTGCAACATCACCAGCCTCACTCTCTCCTCTGGAGCCATCTGGGTCTAGTGGCAAGATATAAATCAGGATGACTAGAGATGGCCCTGGATGCAGTGGGAGACCTTAACCTTTTTAAGCTGAGGTCTTTCCCAGGTCTCAGTCTGTCTGAGGCAATGCCCACTCAGTGGTTAAGGCCAGGTAAGAAATGAGGCAAAAAATGGCCTCTTTTACCCACTCAAAAAAAAAATCAATCTGGGAGGGGAAGACCCTCAGAGTTTCTGCCCAGAACAGAAACAATTGCAGTTTGCACTCACCAGGAGCCAACAAAACCCAAAAGATGACCAACTGAGGCTTGGGTTGAGCCCATTATTAGCCAATCAGTGAGAGCCAGAGTACTTTCAGTTTAAGAAATAGTCAATTAGCTCCACTTGAATCCCTGGCTTCCTTTAAGTCCCAACTAAAATCCCATCTTCCACAGCAAGCAGACTCTTTTTAATTCTAGTGCCTTCCCTCTATTATTTCTTATTTATCCTGTATGTAGTTTGCTGTGTATGTACTTGTTTCTATGTTGTCCCCCCTATTAGATTGCAAGGGCCTTGAGGGTAGAGATTTTTTTTTTGCCTCCTTTTGTATCCCTGGCACTTAGCACAATGCCTGGCACATAGTAGGTACTTAACGAATATTTGTTGATTGATTGAGGCAGTCTCAGAGAAAAGGCACTAACAGCTGAAAGGGACTGGGAAAGGCCTCTTGAAGAAGGTCATATTTGAACTGAATCTTGAAGGAAGTCCGGGAAGCAAGGAGGCAAAAGTGAGGAGGGAGAACACTGTAGGCATGGAGGACAGCCAATGAAAAGTTAAGAGTTGCGAAATGGGAGTATGTGAGGAACACCATGAAGGCCAGTGCAGCTGCAGTGAGAGCAGAGGAGTAAAAGGAAGGACTGAAAGGTAGGGAGGAGCCAGCTTGTGAAGGGTATTACAAGCAAAACAGAGGATTTTATATGTTATCTTCCAGGCAACTGGGAGCCACTGGGAGTCAGAAGACTGAATGCGGGAGGTGACTTGGTCAGACCTGCACTTTTTTTTTTTTTTTAGTCTGTCATATTCTTCCTGCCCCCATTTGGGGCTTTCTTGGCAAAGATGCTGGAGTGGTTTGACATTTCCTTCTCCTGCTCATTTTTACAGGTGGAGGAACTGAGGCAAACAGGGTTAAGTGACTTGCCCAGGGTCACACAGCTAGTGTCTGAGGCAGAATTTGAACTCAGGAAGATGGGCCATTCCTGACTCTGGACACTGTGGCACCTACCTATCCCTTGTAGGTTAGGAAACAATGCAGTTCTGTCTAAAGACAGAATATAAGGTGGTGCCCTGAAGTAAGATAATTAACATGTTAAAAGACACATTAAAGAAAGAGCACCAAATTTGACATCAGAGGGCTTGCTGCTTAGTCCTTACTGGGCTATTATTTTGGGCAAATCACTCCACTTCCCTGGCGTTCAGTTTCCTCATCTATAAAATCAAGGGATTGGACTAGATGACATCTAAGATCTCTTTCAGCTCTAAAACTATGAAATCTATTAGACATTAGGTGGTTACATATGAGATGGAAAAATTTCTCACATCCTGTGTTTTCTCTGTTCTTTTTTTCTTGTCAAATGGCCGTATTTCATAGTGTGATATGTATTGTTCTCTACTGTTCTAACAACAGAGGTGTGGTCTGGCATCTATGCACACAAAAATCCCAAATTATGAAACACATGTATATACTGGGCAGTTATTTGCAGTACAAGATTTCTCCATGCACAAAAATATTCAACACAGGAATGCTTTAAATAACCTTTCCCCTAGTCCATTTAAGAATGTGTTGGCTTGTCTAAAGTTAATTGTTAATGCTCTTCCTTCCTAGCTACTTTGTATTTGTTTTTATTAATTCTTTTTATATGTATTCTGAATCTGTTTAGAGATGCATTTTTTTCCTCTCTTCCATTAGAATGTAAACTCCTAGCCAGCAGGGATGATTTCATTCTTGGGTTTTGAATCTGCAGCACACACAGTAGCTGGTACACAAGCACATAATGTCAGTTGATTGATTTTTTAAAAAACAACAACTCTGATATTATAATTTAAGGCAATAGGAAAACAGATTGTGATTAACACAACCTTTCAGGAATTGGTGTTGCATTAAAGTGAGATATATCTGTAGTTAAAAAACTTGCCCACTGGGTCTCAATATTTTTTTTTTTACTATATCTTGCAATAGGGGAATAACCTTCTAAAGAGATTAATTATATGCCAAGGCAACATACCTGTATATATCATGTTTGATGCTGGCTCGAGACTTCTGGCTGAGGTCATAATTTTCAGGTGGCATGTATATGATGGTCCCACCTTCTGGGGCAGATACACTACTCCTTGACTGAGATAAAGACATCTGCCGCCATTTTGATAAACCGAAATCTGCAATCTGTAAATAACCATTAATAACCACATAATAACCATTTTCCCTTGGATTCTTATGCTACTTTAGTCTGCTGAATCTATTTCATTTATCATTTATTGTTGTGCATAGTTATCTACATTTTTATCTCATTCCTCTGGTAGAGTGAAAGTTCTGGGAGGGCAAGGATCCAAACTTTATAATTTCCACAGTGCTTGGCACAGTACTCTGTATAATGAGAAATTCAATAGAAACTTTTGAATGAATGAACTATGTTTTGAAAATAAAGACTTTAGATTTTTTTTGCTATTAATGTCATAGAAGTGACTTATTCTTGATATGCAACAAGTCTCTCAATGCCACATTTTTTCCAACATCTTGCTAACTGAGATATCATCATAAATGATGATAAATCAAATCCTTTTCATGAATCCAAGTTACATTCTTATAGCAAACTGGCAGCATTGGAGGGTCAATTAATTTTACAAGATAGCCTGGTAACCTAGATGGATCCCAATATTAATGGCAAATGAAAACTTCACATTTTGTTAATTTCATTGGTGTGGACACTTTTAATCATGTGCTGTATCCTTTCTGCTTTTTGGAGACTATTTTCATAAGTTGTAGGTAAAAAAAATTATCACCTGAAGGCCAACTTCTGGTGATGAGCCTCTTCAAACTTAGCAAGGCTTATCCCTAAATGCCAATGTGTCTTCTGGCATGTGCTGGCAATCTTTTCAGCCTGTTAAGACCTGACTGAGCTTGGCATAGTCATTTTACACACACACACACACACACACACACACACACACCAAAAAACCCAGATCACTTCTTTGTAATGATGACGACTCATATAAATTACATGAATAAAAAAATCTTGCTTTAAAAACTGAGTGATACCTGTAGAGAAAACTATACTTCTATTGCATATAATTTCAGAATCCCTCTATCTACTTATGTCTCACAGACCAGCAGCTATATTTTATGGAACTGATATCACGCATTAAAGTTATTTGCTCTTATTATAATCAGCAACTACCCCTAAAGTTTAAAACGCAACAAAATACCACTCAAGTGTAGTGGCCATTTGTTGGTGTTCATCCCTCACTTTCAAAGAGGACCAATGACATCATGGGGTGATGTCTTGACTTGTGCATGAATTGGATTTAAGTGAGGTGGAGCTGCACAATGTTGTCAGCCTCATCCTCTCTTCCAGAATCACTGAAGTCCAATGGCAAGAAAAAAATCAAGACTATTGGCGACTGGCTGGGATGCACTGGATGGCCTTGGTGTCTTCCATATCTGACTAAGCTCTAAGCACCCCATAGTGCCTGCTTCAGCCACCTTCATGGAGCTGCCAGTAATACGATTTTGATAGACCACTGGTAAAATCACATGTCAAAAAACCTAACGTGTGTATTCAGGAAAAGCCTGAAACACTGCAGTAAGTCAATAAGGGGAATAATTATAAGCTCTTTTCCCAGGGTCTCTTTATAATCCTGGCCCTATCATTAACCCTTCTGTCCATGCAGTTTATATAGCAAAATGGAAAGGAAGACTGAAAATACGTGTCCACACCCATATTCAACACAGCAACATTCTTCTGAAGTTTTTTTTTTTTTTTTGGAGGGGGGAAGGCAGGGCAATTGGGGTTAAGTGACTTGCCCAAGGTCACACAGCTAGTAAATGTGTCAAGTGTCTTAGGCCGGATTTGAACTCAGGTTCTACTGACTATAACAAACACTTTAACTACTAAAGATTTAATAAATATTTATGCTATTTAAAGTCGACCTTACTCAAGGGGAAAGCTAAGTGTGTTTGCACATACTGTCAGACTTGGTTGGTAGGTTGGTTAATTTTGTGGAACTTAAAAAAAATTCTTTTTTAATACTTTATTACAAGGGATGGATTGCTGAGTGGGAGGGGAGATAAGAGAGAAATAAAGGTGATAGAAAACCAAAATATATCAATATGATTTTTTTTCTCAGAAGAAAAATTAATTGTCAGCCATAAGAAATAAACATCTATTCAATTCTGAGTAGATACAGTATTTGTTATTTGCCCCAGAAAAACCACTGGCTCTGAAGTCAAGGCCCTGCATCCAAACCCTGCCTCTGATTTGTACTTTTGAGACCCTGAACAAGTCACTTAATTTCCCATGGCCTCACATTTTCCTTATTTGTACAATGATGGGGTGGATCAGATAGATTCTGAAGTTCCTTCTAGCTTTGGGTGTATGATCCTAAATTTGTGGAATGTGGAGTATGCATTACCAGGTGGGAACATATAAGCAAGATCGCCCTTAGGACTTCTTGCCTGAAAAAGTGATCCTAAAAAAAATTGAGAAGTACTTTTATATTAATAGGAATGGCCTTTAGAGACCTTTCAAATCCCTACTCTTTTTAAATTAAAAGTTAAGGTCAGAGCAGTAGAATATTTCTCTGTGAGACACCATGCGTGCTAGGAAATGGGGATACAAAGACAAAAAAAGAATAGTTCCTGACTGCAAGGAGCTTATACTCTAACTGACAGAGGAAAAAGACATAAATTAAAATTGTTTAATGTCCTGACAATTTTGTTGACAACTCAAATGTAACTAAATGTTAAAGGGCATTTTCTTCCATGTTAAAGTGTTCACTCGTTAATTCAGTGAACATTTATTAAGGATTTGTTCTGTGCAAAGTACAATGTTAGGGACTGGGGGACATACAAAGTTTAAATGAGACATGGTCCATCACCCTTATGGGGAGGCTGTTTGGAAGGATTGTATCACACAAACACAGATAATTAAGACATCATTATATATACTTTCAGGCAGGATTGTATATAATATTTATTAATTTGACTAACTTCTGCTACTGTTTCTATGATGTTCTTTTGAAAATGTTTTACTTTACAAGTGTTTTTATAAATTCCCTCTGGAGGTGTTGAAGCAATACATGGGACCCTGCCGAGCTGGGCTGGGGATGTTAGTGTTTGTTATCACTGGAAATCTTCAAGCAGAGACTGGATGTCACTTGTCAGAAACACTGTTGAAATGATCCCTGTTTAGGTACTGGCTGGACTCACCCTCTGATATTTCTGGGTGCCAGTAAGGGGCAGGGGGAGGAAGAGGCACCACTAAGGTAATTAAGGTGGCTATTCAAGGACTCCCAGACTCTGCTCTCTGATAAGCAACATCAGCCTCTCAGTTTGTGAAACCGAAGCTGGGAGCCTGCTTCCCTTACTACTCCCTAACAGAACTTTGTGAGTTCCAGAATTGGCTTCCTGTTGGCTGTCTCTGCCTCACCCCAGATTCCTGATCTCTGTGTTTAGAACTGCAGACGAGTAACCTGACCTGAATTCTGACTGCTCTCTTTGTTAGAGAGTTTGTTTTTGGTTCTGACCTTGGACTGTGTGCCAGGACAGTAATTAACATAGCCACAATCCTGGGTGGGATGGGCCAGACACAAAGGGCTCACACCAGAAAATGTGACTCAATGAGCCTGATTCTTCATCAGTGCTGGCGGGGAAGGTAGGAGGAATGATGGTGAAGTCTATTATCCAGACATAATAGCAGCTTGTAGTTGGAAATTCTCAATCATCTACTCAGCTCATTCTGGGCAATAGGAACAAAATCTTTCACTAATGGAGGAAATAAGATGCACTGCCATGCTGCTTTACTGTCAATCATTATCTCCCTAAGTGTTGATGCTATTCATATTTGAAGGCAGATAGTAGGATGGTACAGTAGATAGGGTGCTGGGCCTAAGTTCAAATCCAGCCTCAGACACTAGCTGTGTGACCCTGGACAAGTCACTTAACTATTTCCTAATCTGTAAAATGAGCTGGAGAAGGAAATGGCAAACCACTCCAGTATCTTTGCCAAGAAAACCACAAATGGCATCACAAAGGGTCAGACACGACTGAAATGACTCAACAAATGGTTAGGAAGTTTTCCCTTAGATCAAGGCTAAATCTGTCTTTTTGTACCATCTACTGATACTTCCTGAATCTTGTCTAAGATGCTTACTTACTAGCTACATATCTTTGGGAAAGCAGCTTAACCTGTTTTCTCATCTGCAAAATGGGGATCATAAGAGTACCTATTTCAAAGGGTGTTGTGCGGATCATGTGAGAAACCACACAAACCACTGTGTAAACCTTAAAGCAACACAGAATGCTAGCTGTTATTATTTTATTATCGCTATTATTCTAGCATCATTGTTGTGGTTCACTTGTCACAGTCGTGTGCTACTCTTTGTGACCCCATTTGGGGTTTTCATGGCAAAGATACTGGAGTGGTTTGCCATTTCCTTCTCCAAAGCATTTTATAGATGGGGATACCAAGGCAAACAGGGTTAAGTGACTTGCCCAGGGTCATACAGCTAGTGTATGAAGTGGGATTTGAACTCAGGTCTTCCTGACTCTAACCTGGCATTCTCTCCATTGTGCCACCTAGTATTATTACTGTCCTATTACTATAGGGCAACAGTGCCCTACAGTATTATTACTATATGGCACTTCTAGTTGTTATTACTATAATATTACTAATACTACATGATAATTATTCTAATATTATTGATTCCCATTATTCTTAGAGACTCCCTGCAAAGATTCCCAAACTTATTTGGCCTACCACCCTCTTTTCAAAAAAGAAATTACTCAGCACACCCCTGCCCTGGAAATCTACTTTTTTTTTTTTAACACTTTAATGGTTTCTTTTTAAAAAAAAGTTGGTGTCACCTGAGGCTACTACTGTGCCCCCTTCATCATTCCCCCTTCCCAGGGTGGGGGGGTAAAGGAGGGAGGCAGTATGGACCACTTGGGGAACCTATGCTTCTAGAGTCATAATAGAAAAAAGCTTATTCCCTTTGTTTCTTTTTCCCTTTTATTCCCTTTAAACTATTTAAGGACAGTTATTTCCCTCCCTAAGTCTTCTCTTCTCTGGGCTAACAAGCCTCAATTCCTTCAGCCGATCCTCATATGGCATGATCTTAAGCCCATTCACCATTCTGGCAGCTTTCTTTAGGCCTCTCTCCAGTTTGTCAATGTCCTTCCTAAAACATGGTGCCCAGTCTGAATGCAAAATTCCAGCACTTGCTTGACCAGGGAATTGAACAGCAGAAATATACACTTCCGAGGCCTAGACATGATGTTTCGCTTAATGTACATAATGCATATGATTGCATCAACTTTCTTGGCTATCATAACCCACTGGTGACTCACACAGAGCTTTTTAAAAACTATTACTGCTTAGTCATTTTAGTCACATCCAACTCTTTGTGACCCCATTTGGGGTTTTCTTGGCAAATATACTGGAGTGGTTTTCCATTCCCTTCTCCGGCTCATTTTATAGATGAGAAAACTGAGGCAAACAGGGTTAAATGACCTGTCCATGGTCACAGGAAGTGTTTGAAGCTGGAGTCTCCAGGCCCAGCACTCTATCTACTGCACTACCTAGCTGCCCCATTGACCTCCCCTCCCTGTGCGACTCCCTCCCCCACCCCCATGCCCCCCCCCTTGGTCTTTTGCAGTCCAGCCAATAAATTTGAAGTTGATTCTTTCAACCCAAATTCATCTCAACTAAACTAAATCTTGTTTTGTCTTAACATTTTAGATTATGAAGAAAGAACTCTAAAAAAATCCTGAGACTCTTTCTCTTACTTATGTGTCATTTGACAATCTGATAAGCACATCATTTATAGATCTTTGTCCAAGTCACTGATGAAAATGTTAACCAATATCAGATCAAAACCAAATTCCCAAGGCCCTCTACCGGAGATCCCCTTCCAAGATAAAACTGAACTATTAATGATTGCTCTTTGGGTTTGGCCGTTCGACTAGATCTGGATACACTATCATCCACCCCCTACTTTTCTGTCTCTATCTCTATCTTTGTAATCCACAAGAAGACTTAGTCCAATGTTTTGCCAAAATCTAGGTAAACTAAATCAGCACCATTTCCTGGTTCCAGTATCCTGTTAACTATTTTTTTTAAAAAAGAGTTTAGTTTGTCATGACCTTAATGAAGCCTTAACTCCTCAGGATCAACACTCACCTTAATAGGTTTTCTAAACATTCCTTCAATGTTACTTTCTAAAAGCTTACTGGGAATTAAAGCCTAGCTAAGACTCCATCCTCTTCTCCTGTTTTGGAAGTAAAGAAAATATTTGCCCTTTTTAAGTTCTAAAGATCCTTTCCCATTACACAGGGTCTTCCAGAGATCAGCAACCACACCTTCCAGTTCTCAAGGACGTCGTTCAATTGGGCCAGATAAGTTCGATTCATCAATAACCTCTTTTACTATATCCTTGCTTATACTGGATATCAAATCCCTATTAGCCATTTTTTTGTTCCATCCTTTCCAGTTCAAAGATCAATCTCTTAGGTAAAAGAAAACAAAAGCTCTGCCTTCTTTTTGGTGTCAGGTATCATTCTACCCACCTCAAGCAAAAGTACAAACCCTTCTTCAATCCTCTTATCTCCAACAAAGATATGCCAATTTTGCCAATCTGTCAATCTGTCAGATTGCCAGTTTGCCAATTTAACTTTACTCTGACCACTACTCTAAAATCCCTTGCCTTCTTGGCCTATCACTTCTCATCAGTTCCAAACCTCAACCCTGTATTACTCCCTCAATCCACTAGCCCTACGCAAGAACTGCGTAGACCACTTGAACAACCATGTAACTATGCTGCCTATGGAGTCCACCAAAAATTATATTAAATCTCAACTGGGCTCTCACTTCTGCATGGTGATCCTTTTACTCTTATTCTATTCTTCACAGTATCTGTTCAAAACCCTCTCTTCTCAAGCCACCTATACAACTCCTCTTCCCCACTATCCTGGCAGAGGATGCTGTCTCATTTAGGCTGTCAGAAGTTCCTTCTCTCCATTTCTACAACTCGAATTCCCACAACATCATTCCCTATTATTTTTTATATCCAATATCAGAGGAAGACATGGTCCTTTCCCTAGCCAAGACCAAATCCTTTCTACTTGTGGCTTTGATCCCATGCCCTCTTTATCATCCAGGAACTTCCTCCTTTAATCATCCTCTCTTTATAACCTTTAATCATTCTTTATCTACTGGTTGCTATCCTACTGCCTACAAATATGTCTAGATCACCCCAATCCTTAAAAATAAAAACTTTTTTGACCTTTTCCTCATTGAAACCATCATCCTATATCTCTTCCCCTTTCTACCACCAACTTCCTAGAAAAAAAAGCTGGCTATACTCATTACTTATGCTTTCTCATTACCCACTCACTTTTTGACCCACTGCAATCTGGCTTCTGACCCAACTCATTCAACTAAAATCTCTTGCCAAGATCACCAATGATCTCTTAACCATTAAATCCAATTATCTCTTCTCAGTCTTTATTCTTGGCCTCTCTGCAGCTTTTGGCAATTGGCTATACTTTACTCCTAGGTGCAATCTCTTTTTGGTTTCTCATGAAACTGCTCTATTGATTTTCCTCCTACCTGTTCATTCTCAGCTTCCGTTGCTGGATCATCATCTGCGTCCCACCTCCTCTGCCTGAGTGTACCCCAAGATCTCTGACCTGCATACTCTTCCTCTCTGTCTACACTCATCTTGGTGATCTTATAAGCTTCCATGGGTTCAACTATCATTACTATACAGACGATCTCAAACATACAGATCCTCATCTATTTTCTGTTCTAATTCTCCTACTGGATAATTTAAAATGAATGTCTTATAGGCACCTCAAAATCAAATATACTCACAATTGAACTCATTGTCTCCCAACTTCTCCCCATCTCCCAGCAAAAAAACCCAGCAAACCCCCCAAAACAACCCAAACAACAAAAAACAAAACCCTGTTCTTAACTTCTCTATTTGGAGCAAAGGCAGTACTTTGGAAGGATAGTACTTCGGAAGGATAGTACTTCCAATCACCCAGGTTAGCAACCTTTCTTCATTTATTCACTCCTACTTTCTTCCTCTCTTTTCTTTGCTAATCAGTCATCAAGTCTTGTTGGTCCTATCTTTTTCATCATCATCATTGCCATCATTATTATCATCATTGATAGGATTTACATATAATTTCCAACTTTGCAAAATACTTTACATGTTATCTTATTTGATCCTTACAATAAATCTGGGAGAAAAGCACTATGATCATCTCCATTTTGCAAATGAGCAACCTGAAGCTTCAGGATTAAGTCACTTGCTCAGGATCATGCAGCTAGCAAGTGTCTGGGGCAGGAGTCAAACTCAGGTCTTCCTGTCTCCAAATCCAGAACTCTCTCACCCCTTTCTCATTCATGGCCTCCTTTGCACTTATACAATCACATCTTTAGTTTAGGTACACATCTCCTTTCACCTGGACTATTGCCATAATCTCCTAATTTTTCTCTAGTATGTCTTTATTCTCTCCCCTCACATATCCATCTTCCTAACAGCTACCAAAGTGAATGAATGAATAAAACATGCATTAAACACTGTGTGCAAAAGGGCAACTAGGTGGCACAGTGGATAGAGTGCTGGTCCTGGAGTCAGGAAGATTCATTTTCCCAGGTTCAAACCTGGCCTCAGACACTTACTAGTTCTGTGTCCCTGGGGAAGTCACTTAGTCCTGTTTGCCTCAGCTTCCTCCTCTGCAAAATGAGCTAGAGAAGGAAATGGCAAACCACTCCAGTATCTTGGCCAACAAAACTACAAATGGGGTCACAAAGAATTAGACAAAACGGAACAACAAAAATGCACGAAGCCCTGGGGGATATAAGCTGGTCCCTGCTCTCAAGGAGCTCAAATTCTTTTTTTTTTGGTCGTTTAAAAATCTTTTTAAAAAATGTATTTATTTTTAGTTTACACCATTCAATTCCATAAGCTTTTGAGTTCCAAATTTTCTCCTTCCTTTCTCTCCCCCTTCCTCAAGATGGCATGCAATCTGATATAGGATCTACATATATATTCATATTAAACATATTTTCACATTAGTCATGTTGCAAAGAAGAATTATAGCCAGTGGAATGAACCACGAGGAAGAAGAAACACAACAAAACAAAAAGGAGAGAGAGCAAATAGTATACTTCCATCTGCATTCAGACTCTATAATTCTTTTTCTGGATGTGGATAGCATTTTCCATTGTGAGTCTTTTGGAGTTGTCTAAGATCCTTGCATTGCTGAGAAGAGCCAAGTCTATCAAGATCAGTCATCACACAACGTGGCTGTTACTATGTACAATGTATTCCTGGCTCAGCTGCCCTCACTCAGCATCAGTTCATAAAAGTCTTTCCAGGTTTTTCTGAAGTCTGCCTGCTCCTCATTTCTTACAGCACAATAGTATTCCATTACATTCATATACCACAACTTGCTCAGCCATCCCCAATTGATGGGCATCCCCTCAATTTCCAATTCTTTGCCACCACAAAAAGAGCTGCTATAAATATTTTTGTACATATGGGTCCTTTTCCCATTTGTATGTTCTCTATGGGATACAGCTCTAAAAGTGATATTACTGGGTCAAAGGGTGTGCACATTTTTATAGCCCTTTGGGCCTAGTAAGGAACTGAAATTCTAATGAGGAAGATAACATATAGGGAAGGTTTCACCTGAAAGAAGATGGAAAGTTCCCAGCAAATCAGATGGTAATTCCTCTCCTTTAACATCATTTCCAATGATAAAATCATAACAGTTTCTGTTTTTTAACCATCTGACAGTTTCAAGGGCCTTAGGGACAAGAAAATTCTTTCCTTGATCTTCAATTGATATTCAAACAACATTCTTAAAGTGCAGGTCTGACCATATCACGCTTCCCTTCCCTCCAATTCCTTCCCACTTAAGATGATTCAGTTTTCCCTACTGTCACCAGGATAAAATACAAACTCCAGTATGTTAAAATATTTCACAATCTGGTTCTAACTCATCTTAACAGACTGACTATTCATTACCTGCCCCACCCCCCACCCTGCACATATCTCTATATTCCAGTCAAACCGGCCTCCTTGTTGCTCCCTGTGCATGACACTGCATCTTTTGTATCCCTGACTCTGCCCAGGCTGTCCTTCAGTCCTGAAAGCCTCTCTTCTCGTATGCCTTGGAGCTTCCTTCAAGGCAAGCTCAGGTGTTACCTCCTACAGGACACCTTTCCTGATCCCCCTAGATGTTAGTGTTCCTCCAAATATGTGTGTATGCATGTGTATATTTATATATATACATATATATATAAATAATATTATATATATAATATCATTCTATACACACTTATATTTGTCAGTTCTTTCTCTGGATACATATAGCATCTTCCTTCATAAGTCCTTTGAAATTAATTTAGGTATTTATGATAGTCAAAATGACTTATTCACTCAGTCATTCTTCAAACAGTATTGCTGTTAGTGTATACAACATTCTCTTGGTTCTGCTCACTTTGCTGTTCATTATTTCAGGCAAGTCTTATCCATGTTTTCCCAAGATCATCGAGCTCAACATTTTTTGTAGTACAGCAGTATTCCATTACAATTATACACCACAACTTGTTCAGCCATTCCCCAATTGATGGGCATCCCTCCAGTTTCCAGTTTTTTTCCACCACAAAGAGAACTGCTGTAAATATTTTAGAATATATAGGTTCTTTTTCTTTTTCCCTAATTATCTTTGGAAATAGGTCTAGTAGTGATATTGCTAGGTCAAAGGGTATAGGCAGTTTAATAACTCTTTGGGCATAATTTCAGACTGCTCTCCAAAATTCTACCAACAATGAATTAGTATCTTACTTTTTCCACATTGCCTCCCACATTTGTCACTTCCCCCTTCAATCATTTTAGCCAATCTGATAGTTATAAAATGATATCTCAAGGTTGTTTTAATTTGTATTTCTCTAATCAATGATCTAAAGATGTTTTTCATATGACTATAAATTATTTTAATTTCTTTATCTAAAAACTACCTGTTCATATCCTTTGCCATTTATCAATTGGGGAATGACTCATTCTTATAGATTTTACAAAATTCTTTAAATATGACACCTCTATCTGAGAAACAGTCTATAAAACTTTCCCCCCAATTTTCTACTTTCCTTCTTGATTTTGGTACTTTTTTTGTACAAAATTTAATGTAATTGAAATTATCCATTTTATACCTCACTATGTTCTCTCTCTTGTTTATTCATAAATTGTTCACCTACCTGTAAGTCTGATGAGCAATGTATTGCATATTCTTCAACTTTTCTTGAATATCTTTCTTTATATCTAGGTCACGTATCCATTTTGACCTTATCTTGGTAAATAGTGTAAGATATAACATCCCATTCTTAAGAATTGTCCACACTTCTGAGATGATTTCCTCTATAGTTTTTAATCCATAGGCACTTTGTTTCTTTTTTCCTAAATCCTTGAAATCTGTTTTCTCAAAATCTGAGGTGCATTTCAGACTTTTCCTTGCTTTCCTCCTCTGCCCCAAGTGCTAAGCTGGGGCCTGAACACTATTTATATGCAAGGTCATGAAAGGTACACAAAAAATATAATATAAGACATGGACTTCAGGGAGGCAGGGATAGCTGAGCTGAGCCTTGAAGAAGAAAAGGATTTTGATTAGGTAGATATGGTATTAGGCAGATTCTGGTATTCCAGAAATGGGGAGGGATAGAGTGTTTAAATAAGCTGAAATAGGAGGGGCAACATTAGGCAACACCAAGTAGTCCATGAAAGGGAATCATGGAAATGAGGCTGTCAAGGGAAGGTTGTAGCTAGATTGCAGAGGGCCTTAAGTACCTGGCTAAGAATTTTATAATTTATAATCTACCGAAGATCTCTGAGCATGGGAAGGACATGTGCATTAGGAAGATGATTTTATAAGTTACAGGCATGGAGGATGGATTGGAGAGGGAAAGACCAACTAGAAAACTTCTAATAGTTCAATTTATAAGTTATGGTAGCACAAAGGGAGAATAAGGTTGAATTTATTATCTTTGGTATAGAAAAAGCAACTGACTATAGTTAGTATTAGTTTCATTCTACTAATGAAACTTAAAACATACTCTATAATGAGATAAAAATTTAACTATCAGTTTTCATTTATTGATCTGGTCAAAATTCTTCTTTTCCTTTATGATCTTGCTTCTCATACTTAGGGCCCCTATTAGAACAGACCTGACTAACTGCATTTTCATCCTTCCAGATCTATTACTTTTAGGGGATACTTATACAATCTAGAGTTGGAAGAGTCCTCTGTCAGAGCCTCTGCCTGAAGCATGTGACTCCTCTACAACATCCCAAATAAATGGTCAGTGAATAGTAGGTACTTTAATAACACAGATGGATCTTTGGTCTCATTAGGCTGGAGAGGGGCATGCTCTCCAACACAATAAATTACAAATATCCATACCACTCTTGTCCATGTCCCTCTGTAAATTCTCTCTAAGGGGTCCACTCAACATACTTTCCTCTAAAGCAGGAGCTTGCAACCTTTTTTCGTGTGTCACAGACTCCTATGATAGTCTGGCAAAGCCTCTGGACACCTTCTAGAATGTTTTTAAACACATAAAGTGCATAGGATTACAAAGGAAACCACAGCTTACTGAAAACAAAGATGAACTTTTTTCCCCACCCAAGTTCACCAGCTGCCTGAAATTTCTCCACAGACTCCTTTAACAACTCTTCCTTTGCAGGTGCTTTTCAGAAAAACCTGGAAAGACTTATATGAACTGATGCAAGGTGAAATGAGCAAAACTAGGCGAACACTGTCCATAGTAACAGCAACACTGTATGATGATCAACTTTGAATGACTTAGCTCTTCTCAGCAATACAATGATCTAAGACAATTACAAAGGACTCATGATGGAAAGCTATCCACACCCAGAGAAAGAACAGAGAGACTCTGGATGTAGATCAAAACATGCTATTTTCACTTTATTGTTTCATGGTTTTTTCCCCTTTTGGTCCATTTCTTCTTTCACAACTATGACTAATATGGAAATATTTTACATGATTGCACATATATAATGTAAATCAAATTGCCTGCTGTTTTGAGAAGGAGGAAGGGGTGGGAGAAAAATTTAGAACTCAAAATTTTGTAAAAACAAGTTTAAAAAAATCAATACCAGCTTTTACATTTATCTCTATTAATTCTCCATGTGTTAGTGTTAGGCCACTGTTGTATCCTCTACAAATCTATCTTTTTGAAATCTTAATTCTGTCATCCAGCAGGTTAATTCTCCATTTCACCTGTGTCTCGTGTAATTTTGGCAAGCATGCTGTCCATGCCTTCTATAGATTCTATTTATATAAATGATAAACAGAAGAGAGTCAAGGGCAGAGACCTACTCTACACGAGAGAGAGAGAGAGAGAGAGAGAGAGAGAGAGAGAGAGAGAGAGAGAGGGAGAGAAGGGGGGGGTCGGCGCACAGAGACAGAGATGGAATTAGAGACACAGACAGAGACAGGAAACTTTCTTTGGGTCCATTTGTTCAATAACAGTAACAATTCACATTTATATAATGTTTTAAATCTTACCAAGTTTTTCCTACAAGAAAAACCCTATAACAATGTAAAGTGGTATATTTGTGCACTCTACATTCTTAAAATGCCTTGGGCTAAGAGAAAGCCTCATTAATTGCAGGGAAATTCTTTGAAGAATACCTCTTAGAAGGCTGTGCATAAGTTCCACAGTGTGGCAATGTTACCCAGTGTGTACTCTGACTAGGTAAGCATGTTTCTAGCACGTCCAATTTTTAAAAAAGACTTGTCTTCTTGAAGATAGGAGTGAAATGTGAAATTCTGATAGTTGAGGAGGGGGTGCAAAGCTTCCTGGGAGATTCAGTTCAAAGAATTTCCACTGATAAATGAATCTCTCTTTTGGCCGTAAGCACCGTAAAAACTAGAGTCCACAAACAACTCTTTATGGTGACAAATATTATCACCCCTTTCGTACAGATGAGGAAAATGAGGCTCACAGAGGTTTAAGAATTTGCCTATGCTAGTAAGCATCTGAGCTAGGATATGCTACAGGCTTCTCCTGATTCTAAGTCCCATTCTCTTTCGTCCATACCATACTGTCTCTAATCACTATGAATTGTTTTGTTATCCAATTATCCAGCACCTGTCTTTCCATACAGCCCAGAAGGATATCATAAGCTTTGTCAAATGCCTTGAGGAAATCCAGGTGTATTCCATAAAAACTTTCAGAAAACCAACTCTTCAGCAACTGATTTTCCCCTGGTTTAAACTGGTAACTAGCAAAAGTGTCAGTTGAGGTTTAGTCCATAGGCTCATAGACTGGAAGCTAGAATGGATCTTAGGAATCATTTCACCTAACTCATTTCTCTTTGCAAGGGAGGAAACTGAGGCACCGAGAAGTTAGATTAATTGCCCAAGGTCAGCAGAGAGGTAGGAATTAAATTCAAATACCATGATTCATGACCAAACACTTTCCACTAAGTCAAGTTGCCTCTATGGAATTTTCATGAACATGTTTAATACCGAAACTTGTACCTTCAAATTAAAATTTACCATCAAATAATTACTTTTGAAAACATTAAGTGCCACAAGTACGAGTACCTAGATTTGTTGAGCCTGCCACATGAAGAAGGATAGGCTTTAGGAACCTAGGTCTTCATTTAAATTTTTCAAAAGCCATTTTTTCTTTATTTCTCCTACTGTTATTTCTATTTTACTGAATTTATTTTTGTCATTTTCATTTTCTATCATTGCTTAGTTGATATTTAAAACCGTAAGATTACTATAGAAAATGCAGTGAAACAATGCGTGGAGGGAAGGTATTTCTTCTAATACCATATTCTCAATGTCCAGTTTTTGACTGGATGTTTTCAATGATTATCAGGGGTTCTCAATCATTTTGTGTCATGGACCCCTTTGACTGTCTGATGAAGCATATGGATGCTTTCTCAGAATAATATTTTAATGAATAAAATAAATTAAGATTACAAAATAAATTAGCTTTATTGTAATGGAGTTATCAAAATACTTTTAAAAGAAGTTCATGTACCTGCCTGGAATTTATCTGTCTGTCTCTAGGGGTCTGCAGAACCTAGGCTAAAAACTGTTGGTTTAGGTGAATGATAATTACTGAGTTTCTGTGGCATCTTTTTATCTCTCTGTTTCTGACTCTCTCCCTCTCTTTCCTTCCTCAGCATTCCTCACTCTCCATTGTAGATCTGATCAAGAGGAAGTCGATGAAAACCTGATACAACGTTTTTTAAAATGTTGGGTGACTATTTACAGACACGGGTAAAAAGTTATTTTCTATCTTTACAACAAGTAAATTATTTTTTCATTGCTGTGTATCTGTGATTTCTGTAAATCTTTAACAAAACAAAAAGAGGGGATCCAAGTTTCAAAGAATAAGAATGAAACAGAATATGGTACTCTAATTATCACTGATTGATATGTTGAAGAACATGCATATATGTATATGTACACATACGCACATATATACATATAGATATGTGAATATGTGTGTGTATAGTCTATTGCCTTTGTGAACTAGAAAACACACTGTATACTTATACTATAAACAAGGCTAAGGCAGTTTTTTAAAAGTGTATTTTGAATGCATATTGTATAACTTTTATAGGCTATACTGCTATTTCTGTAGCTAGCAAATTATTTAAAATTATGACTTGTAATCAAGTATAATTTGTCAGGTATCTTAATTATATCTAAGATATTGCTGTAATTATCCAATAGAATAATTACTAACTGAAAATCACCGACAGTTACAGATAGGAACCAAAATGAAAATCATGGTACGTAATAAAGCTTATTAACTTTACAAGCTTTGGAATCTGGATTTTTATAGCCCTTTTGATGCTGACTAATGTTTACTTCCTCATATGAATGTTCACAGGGCTAATCTAAGAGGCTTCCACTAAAGCCCAGCTCAGATGTCTCATCATGGTAAAGAAGTGACCTTGGCTTCTTAGTGGAAAGCAAGTTTTAGCAGGTCCCTGGCAAGTCGCAAAGGCTCTGAGTATGACCGGGTGATGAGCTGTGTCTGTTGTTCGATTAACGGCTGAGCTGTGCTGAACTGAGAAGGTCCAAGAAGGCTGGCTACCAGGTCATGAACCCTTCTGGCCACAGGCGTTCATTAAGTACGCCTCTCAAGGCAAGGGGGTAGTTAATCTGAGGTCTGTAAACATGTTTATAAAATGTTTTAATAATTGTATTTCAGTACAATTGGTTTCCTTTGTAATCCTACGTATTTTATTTTATGCACTTAAAAGCATCATTCTGATCAGGATACACAAAACAGTTAAGAACCTGAACTAAAGGATGGAAGGGATTTTTTTACTATAGAAGGAACACCCACACTGATGAAACCACAGACAGACCTTTCTATGTATTGGCAAATTAGAACATAATTCTTTTGTCCACAGTGCCAAGCAGACAGGAAATGTTGAATACATTTTTGGAATCAGAATGTTAGGGCTTGGTACGACTGTACAAAACTTAGCCCAAGCAAGGTGGGATGGTGGATAGAACACTGGGCCCGGAGTCAGGAAGACCAAACTTCAAAATCCAGTTTCAGACACTGAAGAGTTGTGTGACCTTAGGCAAGTCACTTAACTTCAGTTTCCTCAACCATAATATGGGGATAATAATAGCACTTATCTCCCAGAACTGTTGTGAGGAATAAACAAAACAATATTTGAAAAGTCCTTAAAACAGTGCCGGGCACAGGCCAGGTGCTTAATAAATGCTTGTTCCTTCCTTCTTCTCACAGGGACATTAAAGTGACCCCTGTATTTGAATACACTCCTCTCTATTTTTCATTTTATCTGATCTTTAGCAGGGTTTGTTAGAAAACATAACACTACCTCACATTACTGTTAACACATTAAGGTTTACAAAATATTTTCTCGATGGTCTCCTTCGGCTCCTGTATTTTTTACGGGTTAAAAAACAAAACCAAACTGAGGCTCAGAATGGGTAAGTGATCTGCCCAGGGTCACACAGCAAGTAAGTGACCAGAGAGGGATTCAGGTCTGCGGACTTTGGGTCCGGTACAGCTGCCATCACAATGCTCCTCATAGGCAAGGCAGTGATGCAGCATCTAGCACGTTGGGCCTGGAGAAAGGAAGACCTGAAGGTTCAAGTGTAGCTTCACATACTCACCAGCTGTGTGACTGTAGGTAAGTCGTTTAGCCTCTTCCCCCCTCAGTTTCCTCAACCTATAATGGGTACAGCAATTACACCTGCCTCCCAGGGTTGTTGTGAGGACCAAAGGAGATGGTATTTGTAAAGGGCTTAACACAAGGCAGGGTAACATAGTAGGTGCTTAATTAATGCTTGTTTCCTTCCTTCATCGTTTGTCACTGGAAACATGTTGCAGCTCAATTATGCCTAGCATGGCCCTTCAGGTGATTTTCCATTTCAATTCATCAGAGATTACTGTATTAATTATTAATCTATATCTTAATTAATGACTGGGCAGCTAGGTGGCATAGTGGATAGAAAGCCGGGACTGGAGTCAGGAGGACCTGAGTCCAAATCCAGTCTCAGACACTAATTAGCTTTGTGACCCTGTCCAAGTCACTTAACCTTGTTTGCCTCAGTTTCCTCATCTGTCAAATGAGCTGGAGAAGGAAATGGCAAACCACTCCAGTATCTCTGCCAGGAAAACCCCAAATGGGATGACAAAGAGTTGGCCCCAACTGAAATAACTCGACAACAACAACAACAAAAATTAAAGCTCTTCTGCTTTCATTTATTCTTAATCTGGCATCATCTTTTTTATCTTTGCGGCCTTTTGTAATACTACTTCCTCTTATCCACTCTTCTCTACCTGAATTGTACTATTGTGTCCCAGTACAATACCCTGGGCTTTTCTACCTGCATGTCTTTGCTCACAATTTTCCCTATGCTTGGTATGTTCTCTAACCTTTTTGCCTAATTGAAACCCAGCTATCCTATAAGGTCCAATTAAATACCATCTCCTCCTTGAAGCCTTCTCTGATCCTCTGAGTTAGTAACGATGTTTTCTCCCACGTACCTTATTGCTAGAGGCAGCTGTGATATAATAAAGTGGGTGTGGCATTAGAAAACCTTCATTAAAATCCCAGCTCTGCCACTTATTAGCTTTTTCTTCTCTGCTAAGTCACTTAACCTCACTGTCCTTCATATTCCTCATTTGTAAAATGGAGGTAATACTACTTGTACGGATGTGAAGTGCTTTGTAAACTGTAAATGCTCTGTGTCGGCTATTTTTGTAGAGCTTAACACCTCCCCAGGGTACAACTTTGTATTAGTTATTTGTGTATTCAGTGATGTTCATTTGCACCATCCTTGAATACTGTCCAGTATCCTAAGTTAGATCCATAATCACTCAAGAGTTCAGTCTAACTATCCACCCAGGAAAAACTAAGTGGATGAAGACTACCTATTGCCTAAGCTATAAAATGCAATTAGATGGAAATGTATTTGGTCTACCTAACCCTGCAGGGGGATAGTGAATTTGGTCTCAAACTAATAGAAGGAAGAGAGTGGTCTGATGGTTTATCTTTGGGAAACTAGACAAAACTTTTAATCATTTCAACCTTCTCCTTGACACAAAGGTTCATCATTTAGCACCAATATTCTTCTGGTAATGCTATACAGTGGCAAAACACAGAATACTAAAATTTCTGAAGAAGTTAAGTTGAAGATCACTCAAAGGGTCATGGAGAGGTTCAGGGCAGGCAGGAGTGACCTTCAATACACTACCAATGACAAATTGTGAGAGGCTGTGGGAGGACAGATAGAAGGCAGACAGAAAAGAAGGTAGGCTGGTTGTGGATATTCATGCACAGAATATATAATCCATTAGTATGTATGCAGCATCAAGACAATTAGAGGAAGGCCTCAGGCATGATGGGCAGATCTCCTGTGGGGGATTTATGGGAGGATATAGACAATACCAGTATAAAATTAAAGGGTGTGGATGGGCTATAATCTGCACTTGCTGGAGGGAGTACACATAGAGATCGCTGATTCAGTGAAGTAATAATATTCTCCTACTATAAGCTCCCTGAGGGCAGAGACCTCATCTTATGTAAACTATGTATTTTTATCAGTGCACAGCATAGTGCTCTGCACACAGGAAGTGTCTGCTACATATCTGTTAAGTTTGTTGGTTTTGAATCTGTTCAAATTACAGGGAGGTAAATTTCAGCTAACATGAAGAAAACCTTGACAACCAAGGCAGTCCAAAACTAGAATGGGCTAATTTAAGGAGGAGAGGGAAGGAGACTGACATTTCTGTTCACTAGAGGTCCCAACGCAGAGGCCAGATGACCACTTGACAAAGCTACTGCAGACAGAATTCAAGGTTCAGTTAGACCAGGGGTGGGGAACCTGTGGCCCTCTAGGTCCTCAAGTGCAGCCATTTGACTGAATCCAAATTTCATAGAACAAATCCCTTAATAAAAGGATTTGTTCTGTAAAATTTGGACTCAGTCAAAAGGCTGCACATAAGTACCTAGAAGGTCACATGTGGCCTCAAAGCCGCAGGTTCCCTACGCCTAGGTTAGACCAGTTGACCTGTGGGTCCCTTCCAACTCTCAATCTTTAAGTATGGCAAAAAAGTCTCAAACATTAAATGTACACTCAATGCTTTTCATTAATAATTTTCCAAAACAAAATTTAGGAGTACTTGTGTTTTCTATGAGTTCAGGAAATATATTGCATCACCCTTGGGTTTACATCAAAGTTACTAGCTTAATTACAAACTACAGAACACTTAGTATAGGTTCTAGAATTGAGATAGAAGTAAAAAAAAATCCCTATTTACCTTAACATGAAATTCATTATCCAATAAGATGTTTTGAGTCTTCAAATCATGATGCAGCAGCGGTGGGTTCATATTGTGAAGATAATTTACTCCCAGGGCAATTTCATGCAAAATTCGGAATCTCAGTGCCCATGCGATGTCAGGATAGTCATTTCTCTTTATTAAAATAACAAAATAACCATATGGTGACAAAATAGCATAATATTTCACATTTGAAACCTTTAAAAATGTTGGATAAGAAGACTTAATTCGGGGCAGCTAGGGGGTGCAGTGAATAGAGCACCAGCTCTGAGTTCAACTCCTGTCTCAGACATTTGATACTTCCTAGCTGTGTGACCTTGGGCAAGTTACTTAGTCCCAACTGCCTCACCTACCCTCTCCAAAAAAAGGGAAGATTTAATTCTCCAGTGCTGGGTTCATACAAAAAGCCCAACAATTTCTGTGGTTTAGCCATTTAATTTCTTAGTACCTGGGCTCCTGTACCTTTGGGAGAAAAATGGCCTAAATGTGGGAGGATGCTGGAGCTGAATCTTACTGAGGAGCCAGAGCTAATTGTTAAATTATCACCATGAGCATTTATATCTTAGAAATCAGCAAGGGCTACAAATCAGGGCTTCATTTATTGTTTTGTTGATTGCCTAGATTTAAGAACATAATAGAGAAAATGTTGATATTTACATTTATATTTTATCTTAGAGCAGAGGTTCCTAACCTTTTTGGTGTCATGGAGTCCTCAGATTGTTTTTGAACGCATAAAATAATATACATGTAATTGCAAATGAAACCAGTATTGAAATCTAGCTATCAGACTATTAAAACAAACAAACAAATTCAAAGACTTCAGGCTAACAACCCCTTTCTTTAGTAAAAACATAAAAAGCCAGTAAATGGGTAATTAAATTTAAAAAAATTCTAGATGTATTGAAAAGGCAATATCCTTTCAATTTATCTCACATACACTCACTAAATTGGTTTAGTCAGAGCTATAGGAATGGGTGTCACTATACTTTTAATCCTAATTTGTCCTGTCATAAAATCGGTTTTGTCAATGAGAGGAATGAGCTGCGAAGCTTGTGAATGAAAGCTACTAGCAGTAGGGTGCTGATAAATGATTAACAATCACTCTCCAAAATGCATAAAATACTTTTAAATTTAATACTTTGAATTATTTTATATTTGAATATGTTAACATAAAGTAATATAATTAATATATCTTAGCATATTACATTATATTGTATATTTTAATACTTTTAAGTATTTTATATCTTAATATGTTTACATATCAATATACAGTAATATATAATTAATATATGGCTAAACTATTATGTTAAAATTATATATTTTAGTACTCTTAAGTTTAATTTGCATTATTAACTCTTTCTTTATCACTTTCTTAAGTCTGGACAATCCACAAGACAATAAATCAAGCCCACGTGGTAGCATTTGCTGATTTTTGAGGTGTAAATACTCACAGTTGAGATGTAATGATTGTTTCAGGAATCCTGTGGTGAACCCCTAGCTGGCTCTTAAGCTTGCACTTCCCCTGATTTCTGCTCCTTCTCTATCAGATCTCAGCAAGAGTGAATACAAATGAATAGGAGGGGCAGGTGTTCTAAAGGTAAAGCACTAGGGAAAGCCCTCCTAAAAGAAATATTTTGGTCCCTCTCTCACCTAATGCAGAGGTGGCCTCAACTGTATTTTCACTTATAGGAACAACATTAACCATATACTTCGTGACAATGATGAAAGGTTTACCACTGAGGGCTTTGATTACTCTTGTTTTCATTCAGCAGAGGTTTTCCTTCTCCAACTAACTGAACAAACTTGAGTCACTCTAAGCACCACATCGACTTCATACGAAACAAAGAGAAAGCAATGACTGCAGAAAATCTGCTGTCCTTACCCTGTGCAGGAGCTCATTGAGCGATCCATTGTTCATATATTCAGTGACTATTCCCAAGAACTCAGGTTCATAGCAAATTCCCAAAATTGGAAGGATATAACTAAATCTTGCTTTGTGTAAAATCTTGGCTTCTTTTAAGATATCGCTTATTTCACTAGAAGAAGAAAATGTATAATTTATTGGAAGTAATGAAAAACAAATACTTAAGGCAATTCCATTAGCTGGTCCTGAATTCACCACTAATTAGCTGTGTGACCTCTGGCATGCTGCTGTGCATTTTAACTTCCTCATCTTGAATATAAGGCAACAGCTACTCTACCCATTGCACAGGACTGTCATGGGGATAAAATAACATCAGGGGAAGCATCTATATGGTAAGAAGGGCAAGACCAATGTATGGGATTATTATGAATATTAAACTTTAATTGGCACAAGAGAAAAGATTTATTTGGAAAACACCTAAATTATAATCAGTTTAGTGAGTGAACTATAACTAGTAAATTGAATAAATGACTGAAGAAAACACTGCATTTGTCTGTAACATGAAGACAGCAGGTTAGACAGCTGGCCTAAAAGCCAGGAAGACCTGACTTCCAGTCCTACCTCTGACAGCTGCTTGAATGTCTGACCCTGAGCAAGTCACCACTAAGACAACAAACTGCGAAGAAGTTATCGACCTGCCTGCACTAGTAGAGAGAATTTCCTCATCCTAGAGTTCCCTATATAACAAAAACATCCCAGGTCCAGTACCTTTGCTCTCTGTATATAAAACTCCCCCACAAAACAAAATCCTCATTATCCTTTTGGAATTTTGTGGATTTAGAAAATATGAAGAGACTAGCTGTATGAGGCTCAAAGGCCCCCCAACCACATTTTGTTAGGGACTTAGTTAGGAAAAGAACATTGGCACTAGAAATCCACCCAGGTGGTTCCATACCTCGATTTCCCCTTTTGGAATGAACAGAATTTTCTCATAATAATTTATTGAATGGGTACTACATGCAAGGCGCTATGCTAGATGTGAGTGAATTTTTAAAAAAGGTACAGTGTGCCATTAAGGATTTTATAATCTAGTAAGGGGGATAAAGAAAAAAAACCTACAGCACAAAGTAGAAAGTTCTATAGATTTATAGATTATCAGAGCTAGGAAAAACCTTGGAGATCATCAAGTCTAAATCCCTCATTTTACAAATAAAGAAACTGAGGTCTGCGGAGTGACTTGCTTAAGGTCGCACAGTGGTACACCAGGATTTGAACTCAAGTCTCCTGATTCCTAGTCCAAGAAGGGATCTTAGAGGCCACCTGATTCATCCCTTTCATTTTATAGATGAGGGAATTGAGTCCCAGAGAGATTCAGTGATTTGTCCAAGGTCATATAAGAAGTAAGTGGCAGAGCTGGGATTCCAGCTCAGGTCCAATGACTTCAGGTTTGGCGTTCTTTTTGTTTGTCCTAGAAAAAGTGGTAGGATACAGACGGGTGGGGATGGTGCAGATGGAGAGGGCAAATGAAGAGAAGACACAAACAAAAGGTTAGTAGGGTCTAGGCCTGTGTATGGACCTCTTGAACAAGGAAACTCCCTCAAACATTTCAGGCAGGCCTCTTCCTGCGTGTGAAGGATTTGCCTAGAGGATTGAGAAGCTTAGCTTTGCTCAGGGTCAGACATTCAAGTAGCTGTCTGAGGTAGGTCTCAAACCTGGGTCTTCCTGACAGAAGAAATGACAAGGGTTTCCAAGAAGGGGAATGACATAATTAGAGGTATGCTTTTGGAAGACTAACATAGAGAAGGATTCAAGAGAAAATGGGGACCTTAGAGAGAGATTGGAGAGAATAGTTTAGGGAAGATGCAGTGAGGGACTGATGTAGGGTTGCAGCACTAGCAAAGGAAAAGAGAGGACAGAATGAATTGACACTGAAGAATCACATAGGACAGGGCAACTGACCAGAGACAGGGAACAGCAAGCTGTCAGGAGTCAGAGGACTCCAAGGTTTCAAATCTAAGTGACTAGGAGAATGGCACTGTCATTAACTGAAAAACAACAACAGGAAAGTCAGGAGGAGGAGGAGGAGCTGGTTTCAGGGTGAAGATGGGTTGACTCTCAAGCCACTTCAACCCTTTGGCATTTCCTGGACTAAGGAGGACCAAGAGATATTCCAGATCAGACACTCAGACTTGCCCTGAACCGTTCCAAGAAGTAGAGGCAGACAACGCAACATTTATGAGATAATTTCACGGCCCAAAAGCAGGAGAGAAGAAGGCAGAACTGATGACTCCTGGGCAAGGAGACAAAATGTCAGACAGTGGGGCTTAAGTTTCAGTTCGGCTTCAAACAATATCTAGCATAGTGACCAGCAAATAGGATCTCAACTAATATTTACTAAACTGGATGGAAGCATCCCTCTTCTACTCTGACCCTTTACTTTTACCGAAAGTGAGATGGGGATTTTTGCTTGGCAGATAAATGGGTGGGGGAAGACAGCATGTAGTAGCAATGTTCTTTGTCAAGTTTTAGGAAGAATGATAGAGCTGATTTTTTAATGGTTTTAATACACTTCAGCAGTTCAGATTGGAGGAGATAAGCCCATCAGATTTTATGTACATATCATTAAAACATGCCCTTGGAAAATGAAAAATCAATTGTTCTGTCCACAGGCCACCAAACATCTAGTCTGATTTTCTGCCCTCTCAATTTTTCTTTATCCTTTTGTCTTTTCTAGATGAGGAGGAGGATCTATCATTTTAACCACAATGCTAATCGGATAGAAGGTACAAGTTGCACAATGTGCCCCTGTTTCTGAAATAAGAATGACAAAGTTTTATGGCAGCATAAATACCTTCTCCCTTTACACCCCTCTCCCCTCCCCCCACCTCATGCTCTCTCCATCCCTCCCCATGATCACAAAAGACAAAATCGTAGATGACTTCTCACAGCCACTGTTCCTAGATATCTCAGATTTCCAGAACCAGTACCAGGGCAGTCAGGAAAATAAAAGTGAGGTTTTGCAAAAGGATTTCAGTTCTGGAGGTGAAAGGGATGTCAAGAGGCCATTTAGTCAAGCTCCTTCATTTTACAGATGAGGGAAGTGAGGCCCAGAGAAGCTAAGTGACCTTCTCAAAGTCATGCAGATCTTTTCGAAGGTGGGATTGAAGCCAGGTCCTCTGATTCCACAACCAGGGCTCTTTCGACTGAAAACTGATTCCTCTGTCAGGCCATGTTTTCTTATTTTTGGTGCTGAAAAATAGTCATTGGCCAAGAGGCAAGAATATTATTATCCTCACTTTATAGGTGAGGAGAGACACTGTGAGTCAATGGCCTGCCCAGCCCTGTGCTTAGCCTTAGTAAATGCTGCTCTCTTAAAGACCAGAATGAAAGCATTACAAAGTCAAAGACCTTGGTAACAAGTGGGAGAACAGGATACACTGTGAAAAGTTGCAGTGGCCTTGAAGGGACTGGTGTTTAAAAATTCTTTCAGATGGTGAGGGGTAGTGAAGTGTTGTTCAGGAGAAAGTACTAAGCTTAGAATTATGAGGACTCCACAGAGTGCCCTGTGCCACCACATATTAGCTGTATGATCTTGACCAAGTCATGTAGAGACTCTCTGTGACTCACTTAATTTACTACATAAGATAACACTACTTGCATACCCTACTTCACAGGCTTGTCTTCTGAGCTATAATTCACATTTATGTAGCATGGTGAGGAGTGTGAAACACTCACTTTACAATTTAGTGAAGTAAGGGGTACAAATATTCCCACTTTATAGATGAGGAAATCAAGGCTCTGGCTCCCTTGTGATCATGTAAGGTAGTTTATGTCCAAGGTAGGATTCAAACCCAGGTCTCAATTTCATGAGATGCCTCTGAATTGCTAAATATAAGTCATCTCTATATAAAGTCATCACTATAAAGTGATATGCAAATTCCCATTACTCCTACTCAGACAGAGTCAGATATCAAATATCTAATGGGCCCATCAATAATATTTACATATAACATTTGCATAGGAAGGCCTAAAATATATCCACCCTTATCACCAACTACTTGCAGTCAGCTATAGATAAAGACCTAACCTCAGTTCCTCCAAGGCAAAGGGGGCCAGAGCAAACAAACATCAAATCCTACACATCATCAGACTGGATTCTAGTGTGCAAGTGAGGGGAAGCAAACTCCGGAGATGCCCAAGCACCTAATGCTGTAAGCTGCCTAGTGGGCTACCCAAGCCTCAACTGCTGGCTACTTCCCATTTTTAGATGTTAATAGTTGAAGATGACATGGGAATGGGGGTTGGGGAGTGCAGCAAGGGGAAGAGATTCTGGGAGATAGGACCTGGAAGAGGCTGAGCAATATTTTAAAATCGTATTTAAAGAGAAAACACACATCGAGTCTTTCACTATGCTGTAGTTTAATATTACAAATATACATAACATCAGTTGCAGAAAAGTCTTTCAGTCTAGGAGTTAAAACAAACAAAAAACCCTGAGTTTTCTGCCACCATAAGACCTTGGGCAAATCTTAACTTTTCTGGGCCCCACTTTTCACTCCTGTAAAATTAAGGGGTTGACTTGACTTGTCCCTCTTAAGTCCCCTAAAACTCTAACCTTCTATGATTCATTCTTTGGGAGGAGAAAATGTTTTGGTCATGAAAGTGAGACCATTGCAAAACTGTAGGATACAGTTAAATCACAAAGGAAAGAACAGTATACACACGGACCAGCATCTGTCTATAGTTGGCACAAACAGAATCGAAGAATTGGGTTGCTAATAGCTCTGAAACTGAAATCGAAAGCAAGAGTTTCCTCAAACTTAGCCATTTCCCCTAAATCGGCCAGAGGCCATCAGAGGCAATCTCCCACCAGTTACCACACACAATAAGAATGAGAGGCAGTTTCTCCCGCTTCCAGTGACCTCAATTCCAAAGTGGGAGGAATAATGCAAGTCTAATGTGCTATGGTATTTAAACTTTCTTAAAGACAATCAACAAGAGGCACAACCACCAAAAAAACCAAACAAAAACCCTAATGAGCCGTTCCAATTATATAGATTTTAAATGGTATATCCATAAAGGCCAGACACAAAACCCAAGCAAAGGGAGGTGCGTTTAGGTTTGGCGTGGCAATGATACGGGGCTTGAGATTTAGGAGACAGGCAGAAATCTGATTCTACCCTAAACAACGGGGCAAAAGACCGAAGGTTAAATTTTCCCCATACCCCTCTCCCACCTGCTTCTACTGTAAATTCCAAGGCAGCCCGATTCAGGAGGAGGTGCCCAGGGGTGGCAGGGAAGCGCTCACCTCGGTAGGTGAGCATGTGCGTGCGCGCGTGTTGCCTGGCCACATCCACGAGCCATTGGAGGGCGTAGGGAAGGCGCGGAGTGGGGGTGTGCACCTTTTGGTGGCGGAGACGCGTGTACCTGTGGCCACCGAGGAGGGTGGGGGTCATTACCTTTCCTGTAGTGGGGTCTGGAAATGCAGGTGCTTCACTGCCACCTGGACGCGCCAGTCGGAGTGGCGTGCCGAGTACACGGTGCCTGATGCCCCCCGGCTCAGGAAGCGCAGATCGGCGAGCTTGTAGTAAGGGATTGTGGGCAATGAGCTGGAAATGGCTAGGCTGTCCCCGTTCATCCTCCTAGCCGGACCGCTCCGCTCACAGTCTCTGCGCTGGACGGGGAGGAGACGGCTCCAGCTCTTCCAGAGAAAGGCCGGTGTTTCTGGAGGGACGGTTCCGGGTTGGCAGCAGCTACTACGCTCCCACCTCCTCTTTCACCTCCGGCTGCGGGAGCGTGGGCATTGGTGCTTCTTCCGCTCCCCCTGGAGGGCAGCGGTCTGAGACTGGCTCCCCCTCCTTTAGCACACTGGCAAAGTGAAGTCCCTCCTTCCCCGACTCCGCTAACCCTCCTCCGCTGTTATCAAAACAGGCTCTGTAGTGCTTTGACCCGCTCGCAGCCCCGAAAGCGCTCTGCAGGAAGCCGGAGCAAACTCCCACCGAAGTTGCTTCGGTCTCGATGTATGCTTTTTCTCCTCACCCAAGACCTACTCCGCACCCGCTTCGAAAACTGAAGAATTCTCCCCGAAGTCTGTCTGGGTCTGGCTCCGGCCGCTCCTCCCTTCCCAAGCTTGCCAGGTTACGTCAGCAGCCTAAAAACCTCTCCAGCCCTGGATCCGCGCGTGAGAGAAGACGCGCCTGACCCTGGCTGCTCAGCGCAGCCTCCTCTTCCTTCCCCTCCCTGCTCCTCCCGCGCACTGATCACCCGATTCAGTCCCTCACACCCTGTGTGGCTCAGCGATCTCAGCCTCCCTGCCAGCGCTAGCTGTGTTGGAAGCCAGCCTCCAGGTCTCCACCCTGGGAAGACACCTCCTCCTAAGAAGGGACTGTCGGGATGCTGCGCATGTTGTATGGGCAGTGGGAAACAAAGTTTCACTCTCGAGTCTTAAAGAAGCGAGGTCATCGAACGGGGAACTCCTCTTTTGTTTTTTCTTCTACTCTCCCTTGGCTTCAGGAAAAGCCACCCTTTCTTTTTGGGAAAGCCCCTAAGTGTGTCCAGCCGGTTATTTTCCGCTTGGGCAGCAGGATCTTGCACTGGAGGTAGAGTTCTCTCCTTGTAGTCTGCACGTACAGCTTGGAAATTGCCAAACCGGAGAGCGAAGTCGGAGGTGGGGGGATTGGGTGGGGTGGGTAGGGGAAAAGGTGGCAGCTGAACTGGATGGAAGACCTTGGGAAACACTGGAAAACGTTGCTTTTGGAAGGTTCTATAATAAATTCTGCCTTTGGGGAGGGGGTAACCACATATTGGAGAATAATAAAGTCTCGGTCCCAGGAATCAGGTATTGCTTGTTCGACCTAGACCGTCTTTCCCATTGCTCCATCAATATAGGAGCTGCAGGGAAAGAAACCTATCATAATAGAATAAATTATAAGACAGTTTACCCTTTTAATTCTTCCCATCGAATCTTTTCTTCCTTCCCTTCATCTTTATTCCCCTATCAGCACATAAAGTAGGGAAAATGGAAAAGATTTGAAATGAGGACATTCCTCTGAATTTGCTCAGGGCTCCAACTCCCTTGAATGCCTAGATTTACAGCTTGAAAGGATCGCTGAGGCTATCTAATCCAACTTCACTTAGAGGTGAGGACGCTGAGTCCCAGAGAGTTAAGTGACTTACCCAAGGTCACACAGTGTCAATAAGTGTCAGATTAGAGATTTGAATTCTGATCTTTTGGCTTTGAAAAGAAATCAAATACCCGAACTATTACACCGGGCAACTTCCTTTTGGGGAAGAAATCTAACCACTTAATTTTTTTTTTTTTCAGAAAAGATGGACTAAAGGTCTCCTCATTGCTTTGTTTTATTCTCATTTGCCCACATCCCCTTGATGTGGATTTTATAACTTTCAATCAAACCAAGCCTTGGCAATGACAGTTATTTGTCCCTCTTTTTATGGAAGGGACTGGGAGGGGGCGGAGAGAAGAGAAAGGCGGTGTGTGAGAAGATTTCAAACTGGAAGAGATCGTGGGTACACTCTCTTATTTTATTGACGGGAAACCAAAGTCTAGAGAAGTTAAGTGACACGCGCAAAATCATCAGGTGCTATGGAGCTTAATGAATGTAGCAGCAACAACAGAAGTAAACATCTGAGCAATAGGCTTGTAGATATGGAATACCTGTCTGCCGCAGGCATCCTCGGCTACCCGGTAAGCAAGTGTTTCTTGTATTACTGCATGACTTGAAGGGTGAGTAGCAGTTACTGGTTTCATCGAGTGTAAAATTAATATGAAAAATTTAAACCTTTCTTCTACTTTAAAATGTTTTCATTTAGAACAGTGCTGCCAAACTCAAAAAAGAAAAGGCTCACATATTGACTTAGAAAAAGACAAATTAAAATTACCTGTGTTGTATTTTATTTATTTGGTAAAACATTTCTCAATTGCATTTTGATTTGGCTTAAGTGGGCATTCAGCTGGGCCACTTGTGGCATGTGGGCTTCCAGTTTGAGAGCTCTGCTTTAGAGAAATAGTTAGATAGATGATACTTCATTGCATACTTGATATCCCACTGCTGACGGTGATCAAAAAAATTATGCTTATGACCCCAGCCTATAATTTAATATTCCTAGATGATTTTGTTCCCCTCAAGTAGGCAAGATTTACGGAAATGAGGCATAATTGAACTTTTAAAACTTTTAAGGTCTACCCAAGTTCAATTTTTTTCTGCAAAACTCTAAACAATAGCCTGTTTACTTGAAATATTTAAGAGAAGGCCCCTAAAGGAAAACCTAAGATGCTTACTTTACACAAGATCCAGGACACTGCCTTCATCTTACAGAATTAACATATCCATGCCCTACCAAGGCATACAGACTTGGAGTGGGACACAGGGTAGCATATGGCCAGGGAGCCTCTGAGCACAGAAAGCATATAGACCACAGGAATAAGGAAATCCAGGATAGTTTTCTTGGGCTCATGGGAACATTCTTCAGGGTACTTTGGGGTTCAGACATCTAATTAATTAACTCCAGTACTTTGGCCATGTCAACAAGTCGAGCATCAAGCAGTTGTCCATCTCATTATGTTCGAGGCACTGCGCTAAACCCTGGGGATACAAAGAATGAAAGAAAGAAATATAGTTTCTGCCTTCAGGGAACTTATATTCAAATTGGTCATGATGTCACTCAGTGGTTTACTGTACTGTTTTGAAATCTTAAGGCTGAAGGCAGAATGTGGTGGTCTAGTCCTTAATGGCCTCAGGGAGGATAGACCTTGAAGTCAGGAAGACTTGGATTTAAATCTTGTCTCTGACACATACTTGTTATACACAAGTAACTTAACTAACTCTTGGTACCCTGGGAAATCTCAAAGATTAAAAAATATACATGATTTGTATTTACATAGGGATTTTGCAAACTGGGAGTTCCCTACATTGATGAACTCATAGGTTCAGACAAAAACAAACACAAAATATTTATATATTATGCTCTGCTGATTGCTGAAGAATTTGACCACTAATCATCTAATATGCTGCTAAAATTCTCACTGTAGATCTAATAAAATTTAATATAGAATCTCAGAGTTGGAAGGAATTTCAGTGAACATCTAGATCAATCCATACCTATAAAAGAGTGCCTCCTACATTTTACCCAACAAATGGTTACTCAGCTTTTGTCTAAGAACTACCTGTGAGGGGGAAACTCATTACCTTTCAAGTCAACCTGTTCCACTTTTATAATTTAAAAAAATGAGAGCTAGCATTTATATAGGATATGTGCCAGGCAACTTAGTAAGTGCTTTGCAATTTTTATCTTATTTAATTCTCATAACAACTCTGGGAGAAAGGGGCTATTATTTAATCCACATTTGACAGATGAGGAAACTGAGGCAAACAGAAGTGAATGGCCTCCCCAGGGTCACACAGCTAGTAAGTGTCTGAGGTCAAATTTGAACTTAAGTCATCCAGATTTCAGGCCCAGAGCTCTGTTGACTGCTCCACCAATCTTCTGAACAGATCTGATAGTAAGGGAGTTTCTTCTTAAGTCATGCCTAGATTTGCCTCTTTGAAAATTCCAGCCCTTACTGCTAGTTCTGCTTTGAGATCGAATAAAACAAATTGAATTCATTTTCTACATGACAGTCTTTTAAATTAAATTTTATTTTTTCACTGAACAAAAATCTGTTTTCTTTCCTTCCTACCCCTTACCATTGAAAACTAATTTTTTAAAAAATCCTTCTTGATAACCTTTCAAGTTCTTGACACCTATCATGATCCTCCTGAGTCTTTTCTTCTTTAAACTAAACATTCCCAGGTCTTTCAACTGATTCTCATATGTCATAAACTTAAACCCTTTACCATACTGGTTTCCCTCTTTTGGACATTCTCCAGTTTATCAATGTCCTTCTTAAAATGTAGTGTCCAAAACTGATCACAATACTCCCAATGTGGTCTTACCAGGGCAGAGTACTACCTCCTTGGACTAGAAGCCATACCTCTTTTAATGTAGTCTAAGACTGTGTTAGGATTCTTAGCTTCCACTTAGCTTGACTCATGCTATTCTTGTAGAAAAGATGGAAAGATATGAGATAGAGAACAGTACAATTCTATGGATTTATAACTGGTTAAATGGCCTATCATTAAGGGTTTATTGTTAATTTGGAAGGAATTCTCCTGTGGAGTATCACAGGGATCTGAGCTTAGTTTTATACTGTTTGACATTTTTTGTCATTATTTAGATTAACCATAAATGACATGCTTATTAAATTTACAGATGTCATAAAGGTGGGAGGAATCATTAGCCCAATGAATTACAGAGTCAGGATCTAAAAAGCTCTTAAAAGGCTAGAAATTGGGGCCAAATTTCATGAAATGAAATTTACTAGGAATAAATATAAAGTATTACACTAAGATTTAAAAAATCGAATTTACAAATATAAGATTGTGAAAGCATGCTTAGGAAGTAGTTTGAAGAAGGAAAAAAAGGCAGAAGGGGGAATAATAAGAGTTTTGTTATCTTATTAAATTATGTATTATATGTATACACGTGTACATCTCAAAAACAAACCACTAATAAAAGTTTAGCAAAAGTTTAATTTTTCAGATACACTGTTTGCTCTATGTTAAAATATTGGTGTTGTGGAGGTTTTGGTGGACCATAAACTAAATATAAGTAATAATGTAATGTGACAGCTAGAAAAACTAGTATGATCTTGGGCTGCAGTAAGAGCAATATAGATTCCAGGAATAATAAGGAGGTGTGTGGTCGTGCTATACTTTGCTCAGGTCAGACCATGGCAGGGGAAGAGCAGGCATCATACTATAGCTAGAGTCATGTCCTGGGTAATGTGGAAGTCTGTGGGGCTGGGGAAGAACTTTTCTGTCTACCAAACAAAACTGTCTTTGGAAACAGTGATGTAATGAGAGAAGACAAAAGAATATAGGATAGAGCTTTGTGGTATACTTAAAGTTGGGGGCTGTGTGGTAGCTGATATCCAATAAAGGCTTCTGAGAAGGAGCAGTCAGGTAGGAAGAGAATCAAGAAATTGTCCTGAAAACCTGGAGAAGAGAGCTAGCCAGGAGAAGGAGGTCAACAGTATCAAATGCTGCAGAGATGTCAAGGAGAATGAAGATTGATAGTGCTTCCTGTCTTCATCCAAGTTTTGATAACATTAGATAGGACAGAGCTCTGCAGCAAGCTACTACAACCTTAGTATCCCATTGGTCCTTTCAATTCGGCAAATGTTTATTGAGTACCTGCAATTAAAATAAGTAATTTTTCCTTTAAGACGTCAGGTTATAACCTGTATTAATTGCTCATTAAAATTATGCATGATTTTGTGCCAATAAAAATTAGGGATGTAGATCTCAAATCAGTATGAAACCTATGCTTCATGTAACAAGTTCCATTAACAAGATATATGCAAGTTCCAACTTGGAGTGGAGTGTAAAATCATGGCTCATATTTTGTAGGTCAAAAGTGTGTCTGATATGGCTAGGGAAGGTGTGTCCTTTAGAAAGTCTGGAGGATTTGTTATGGTGAATCAGGATAGGGTGCTGGATAATAACATCAGATGATGCATACTCCTGACTGGAATCAGAGGACATAAATAACCATGTTGTTTTGCCTGCTATGGATTATGTAATACTGTATAGCAACATAGATGTAATCATATTGTTAATAAAATTACCTGTAGAGTTTGAGGTAGGCCACTCAAGATAGAGCCATTGGTTCCTCACCCTAATTAAACCCTGTAAGGAAATAGAAATGGTTTACATAGCATAAACATTTCTAAAGATATTCCTTGTGTAAAGGCATCCTCTCACTCTCTCTCTCTCTCTCTCTCTCTCTCTCTCTCTCTCTCTCTCTCTCTCTCGGCCAGGAGACCTGGAGGAGGGAACCTCTCTTTACCCCCTCCTCTGCCTTTCTTTCTCCTCTTCATCCCTCCCATAACCCCCATCACTCATATCACTTTGAAGTGGCACTATACACACTAGACATACAGATATAGAGCGGTAGTTATTCTAAGAAGAAAGTATCTTTAAGGAGGAGAGGGACTTCTGGCAACAGAAAGGAAAGCCATCTCCATATCCAAGAAAGAGCTAGCATTGGCACTTGAGAGTTGAACTGAAGAGAGGAGCAGACCCTGAGAACCCAGCTGAGGTAACAGAGAGATAACAGCTGTAACTGTAGCTTCCTTCCCCATATATCTAGGATACTTTCACTAATATACATGGCATCCTTGGGAAAAAATAGGCACAGACTTAAAACATAATGGCAGTGAGGTGCCCATGCAACAGATATAAGTCCAGGCTACTGATTACTTTGGTAATATTATCTGGAAGTCTTTTCTCTCCAAGATTCCAGAATCTTCCCAGATTTCTCCCTTGGGTTCAGTGTCTCCCTCCACTAGGCTGGTTGCTGAGCTGATTAGGGGAGAGGAGAAAGAAATCCCTCCTTCTCTCACTGCAGGTATGTCTTCTACAGGCAACTTCTAGGCTGAATTATCTTCACTCTTGAACTGCTGGATAGCTTTATTTCTTTTTTATAGGCCCAAAGTGGTGGTGGTGGTGGTGTTGGGATATGTATGTGTATTGTAATTGATTTGGCCAATCACTCTATGTTTTCTGTGTGGTGTCAGATGCCTTCATCCAATGAACAAGGCCTTATGATCCTCTCCAGCTGATTGAGGACCTTCTTCAAATCTTCTAATTCCTAATACATAATTATGCTTTTTCACACCTTGTTGTAGGGCTGTGGTAAAACTACTTAACATCTCATTATACCTTTAACATTACAAGGAGTTTTATAGCTCAGCAAGAGGTGATTATATACTTGACACAAATGTGCTTAAATCAGTTTAGTTTTTGATATAAAATGTAATTGTAAATTACACCTTCCCTGTTCATGCCTTCCTTTCAAAGAGTCAAATGGAAGCTTTAGTACCTATTAGCTGGACTGGTGGCATGTATCCCTACTACTGGGAAGCCTGAGACTGGTGGATTGCTTGAGCTCAGGAGCACCAACCTATAGCAGAGCTAAAGCCCACAGCCTAGGGCCCTCCTAGAAGCATGCATTAGAGTACTGGAAAGCAACTCCTCTCTTAGGTCTTTTTTCGTTTTGAAGAAGTCGATCAGCTTCAGAAGTGGTAGCTAGAATGCCTGCTCTCTTAACTACGGCTGACAATAGCCCTGTAGGAGAAACTAGCCATGGCTATAAATAATTACAACTACCTAATGGCTCAGGTCAGGGTGGCTATGATCCATAAGGTTATTGCCTAACTTGGGAGTTTAATTAGGTGCCTAGTGAGAGGAATAAATAGCTTTCTGAGATGTTCTGGCAGATTAGGAATTTTTCCAAATTTATCACTAACTGAAACTTTGGAAGCTCTAATCTGAGCATGCCTCTGAAGACAATTTTTGATATCCACTCAGCCACACCCTATGGAGCAAGAATTCTAGTTGAATCTGTGACTAATTGAATCAGAGACCATTTGGAGCATCATCTCCCCTAAGACCCTGTTGGAGATAGCCTAGGACCCTGAACCCAAGAGTCTTGGGAACAGTGCTCTCCAAATCACCAGACTTGCTTCCGGCTTAGCCCAAACTGCCATCAATGAGGGAAGAAATCACTGCGGAGAAGGAACTTACCTTCAAATAAGATATTTGGCAAGTGCTTAGCCTAGTGCCTGACACATAGTAGGTGCTTAATAAGTGCTTATTCCTTTCCCTCCCTCATCAGCACCAGCAACAACTGCTGATGAGCTGAGTGGCAGCACAGCTTTAGCCATCAGTCCTGAGTCTAGCCCATATATCACAGACATCATCTGGGGAAGCAGCTCCTGTGAAGAAGGGACCAGCCATCCCCACCAACTGCCATACTAGACATTACCATCTACTTTGCTGCTACACCCTAAGGGCCATGGGATTTTTCCCTCTGACTTATACCTGAAACCTTCCACATGTGTTGGAGTTCCACCCTCATTAGAATGTGAGCACATTATGAACATGTGTTGTCACACTTTTCTATTTGTGTACACCTAGTAAGCATTTAACCAGCTTCATTCATTCTTGCTACAAAAAAATTGAGGAATTGTCTTTGGGGGTGAAGGGAAAAGGCAAGTGGGGCTTTGAAGGGACCTGGCCATCCCTGCCTTGGTTGTACAAAGCTCAATCACTTCCACCATCTCTCTCATTCTCCAACCCCTGCCCTATCCTGGCCAACCACCAGGGGGATTTGCAAACACCCCAGACCTGGGTTTATTCTACAAATGAACTTATTTAAATTCTCATTAAACTCCAGTTTACCAAGTCACTCCCATGTCCCACAGTTTCCTGAATGACTTTCAGAGTGGTTAATCAGTAACACAAGCTAATTGGTGTCCACATTAAGTCTAGCACTAATATGGTGGGAGATGGGGGGAGTGTAACTAGGTTGCCTAAGGAAAGATAAAGAAGCTTAGAAAGGAAACAGAGCAGGTTAAAGTATCTGTGCAGTGGGGTGGCCTGTGAATGGCCTTTGCACTTCCAGTCTGGGTGTAATAGAGAGACCTAGTCTCAAAAGTAAAATTAAATAAAATTAAATGAAATAAAGCATGTGCCTGGTTCAATATGTTTTTTTTAAACTACTGGAAGTGAACATAGAGATAATTTGCCCCCAAAACCTTATTTTGTAGATGAGGAAACAGACCCATAAAGATTAAGTTATTTGCTCAATGTCATATGGCTAGTTAATAGCAGATTGAGCCTAAAACCCTACTCTCTACCCTCTTTATACTATTTCTACTACATTTAATTTCTCACATTCAAAGATGTTACTGCTGCTAAGTGTTACAATTTGTAGTGACATTACTAAGAGAATAGGTTTAAAAAAATTCTTACCTCACTAAGTACATAAGATGACAGGCAGAGAGTTGACTACATATGAGACTCTGTCTCATCACCTTAGGGCTTTAGAGATTCTTTTTCTTGAAATGAATCACTACTCTAAAAGAAAATAATGTTTAAAGATTTAGTGGCTTGCGTATTACATCATCCTTTACATAGAGATGTATACGTTCCTAGTGACTTTATTATTTATAAATGAGGGATTGTCAGATGAGATCTGTTGCCTTATCTTTTAAACAGCATTCATTTCTTCTTTTCTTCTCAGATTTTTTGATAGTTTATCATTTGATAAAGAATTAGAATATGTGAATCCCTAAAGAAAATCTTTGTCCTGTCACCTGCAATAAATATGAGAGTGATAAGCTCTATTCGTAGGCCCTTTTAAAAATAATATTGAACATGAAATAATGAAAAGTGAAATGAGCAGTACCAAGTGAATGTTGTACATAGTAATAGAAATTTTGTTCTAAGAATGTCTTTGAATGACTAATATATCTTGAGTTTCATAAATACTAAAACCAACTACAAAGGACCTATGAAGGAAGAGGCTGTCTACCTCCAGAGAAAGGACTGATAAATAGAAGTATGCGTAGTATGGTTTTACGTATATTTATATGTGTGTGTATGTGTGTATGTACATATATATATATATGTATATATATTTGTGTTTAATTGTAGCCTTTTGTAGGGTGACATGGGGAGGGAGGGAGAAAAATACAAAAAGTAAACAGCAGAGAACAAAGGAAAACTTAGAAGGAAGCACAGAAAAGCAGGGTAGCTTTGAAAACAATGTAATATTTATTACATTTTAAAAAGTAAACAGCTTGAAATACAAATTCACAATTTTATATTGAATCTTCTATGTTGTGTTATGTACATGGAAATGTTCTTGTTTTGGTCTTTTTGTATTTAAGTTTGAAATGAATAAAAATTTAAAATTTAAAAGATGAAATAACATTGAAATACAAGATTACAATCAAATGATGAATAAACATTAAGAAAATATATTAAAATATAGTAATAGAGAGAAAACTGAGATTGTTCACTTTTAACTCCATCCATGAATTTGTGACTTCATGCGTTGGCAGCACATAGTTGTCCTGTTTCACTTTAGAAAGGAGAGAAATACAGTAACAAGTGGGAATTCCCCTCCAGCACAGACTGGATGAGGAAAAGATTTATTTAATAGTGGAATTTTCCTGGGAAATTCCATTGTCTTGCTGTTCCACTGGACATTTCCCCAAGGACATAGAATGAGGTTAGAACTAAAAATTCATTCCACTCTAACAATTTTACATTGAGATTAAAGGCCAAGTTCAGAGTGTGTGTGTGTGTGTGTGTGTGTGTGTGTGTGTGTGTGTGTTTCAGCCTTTGAGGACCGTTTTTCCCCAAAGGCTTAATTTAAGCCCCATCCTGGCACTGTTAAACATTTAGTGAGAAATATTAACTTTTGCAGGCTACTATGATGTCATTTATTGATCAATTGTTTAAAACATCACGAAAATTAGGCCAAAGTCCTATGTTTAGTATTCTTATGCCCATATTGACTTGGGTAGTCATAAAATAGGTGTAGGATTGTTTGGTTCGAGGCAGCTTATTGGGTTTGACACAGGTCGTGGTCAGGTGGCATATATTGTCATCAGTTAATCAAACTGTTAGAGCATCCTATTCAGAACAGACAGACTTGTTCTGAGCTTAGAATGTGGTTACCTTCTTGACTGCTTGAGAGGAAAAGGGAAGGGAATAAGCATTTATTAAGCTCCTAATATGTACAAGGCACCTTATGAATATTATCTCATTGAATCCTCACAATAGCCCTGGGAGGTCGGTGCTATTATGATCCACATTTTATAATTGAGGAAACTGCAGAAGGCAAATGTTAAGTGTTCAGGATCGTATGGCTAGTAAGTGACAGAGGCCAGATTTGAACCCAGGTCTATCCTGATTATAAGTCCAGCACTCAATCCACTGCACCACCCAGCTGCATCAAAAAGGAAGAGCTTCCTGGAGGCTGGTGGATACACAAGGGAGCTGAAGACCAGCCAGTCTGCTCTTGCCACATTTAGACTTTTCTGGTTTTAATAACAGCTCACATTCCTATAATATTTTAAGGATTGTAAAGCACTTGATGTCTAATATTTCATTAATTCTCACAACAACCCTGTGTAGTAGGTGGTATTATTACTGCTATTTTGTTTATGTGGGAAGTAAAGTTTAGAAAGGTCAGGGATTTGCCCAGGGTCACAAATTTAGTAAGAGTTTGAGATAAGATTTGAACCTTGGCCTTTCTGATTTCAAGCTCAATACACTATGTTATACCATCCTGGGTCTTGGATAATTTTAGGCAGTACTGATTCCCTTAAGGGATTTTATAATCATCATTACACAGCCAGAACCTTTCACTGTGATTGGGGGATAGCCACAACCTTTGACCATTTAAAGGGCTAAGTTGGAGTTGTTTATGTTTTGGGCTGGGCATGAAGAACTTGGTTCCTGAGGTAGAGGCTTCAGTTCCCAAGAGAGGTTACTTGCTGGAGTATAATAGCCTTATTCTCCTCTCTATTATAGTCTCCGTCTACTGTGACCTTGTCACCCTCCAGGGTGGGAATAGAGGTTTGGGCTATGTTGTAGGTCCATGTAAACTATAACTGCCATGATTCATCTCATACTATCTGGTTTGGGGTACCTACTCTTCTATATCATTAACTGTGACTTTTCTTCCCTTGCTGGGATTTTTGTATGTTCAAAGTGTATTCTGTCTCTCTTGTAGCATTTTAGCATGCATTCCTATGTGGAATGCTAAGGGGGGGAAAAGCTATAATAAAGGCTTTTGATTCTCACTCTAGAGTATGATCCAAAGCTATTCTGCCTTTGGCTAGGAACTTAGAGGCAGGTCTTCCAGGAAAGACCGATGTCAAGATAAATTGACTGTAATTATGTACACCTATGTGGTTTTTATTACATATTGTTTACTTTTACTTTTGCTCCTGAAAGATGCCTCTACTTGTTTCCCCATTTATAACTTCATAGATAAGTGTTTATTTGGACCCAAATAACCCCACAACGCCTCGTAAGAATCACCCTATCCCCTTGGTTAGCCAATGCTGAGGAAAACTATAAAGCATTCCAGTCCCTTGCTCTTATCTCTGCCCCTTAATCATTTTGTCATCATAGACACCCAAGCATAAATCAAAGGCAAAGAGTTAGCAGATAAACATACCTTGCTCCCCTTTCAGGGACAATTATTGAGCCCCCACCTAAAGGAGTGAGGATTTCTAACATGTCACATTTTCCTATATGAAAAGGAAATCTAGGAAGCCTTCTTTAGAGAAGCTGCCACATAACCACATCACATCAATCTGAAAGTAGATTTAGAAGATTGTGACACCTGCCACCCTCCACCCCCACCCCAGCTCCTGTGGCCTATAAAGAAGTATCTTCTAACAAATCTTTTTTGTACACTTAAGTCTTGTTTGTGGGCTTTCTCCTTTTCTTTCTCTAATGAAGATACTGAGTTATCATATAATCATTCATTTGGAGAGGTCTTGCTGCCTAATTGAAAAATTGAAATGGGTAAGAGAAATAGATCGTCTTGTTTTTAAAACCTCTTATACTTACACAGAATCCTCATAACAATTTCTGCTGTGAGTGGCACTAATTTATGGCATCTGGATCCTGACAGTGAGCCGGTTGGCTTTGTATAGAAAGGTAATCTCATTACTACCTGATGCATCTCTCACCTCTTCAGCTGTCACAAATGCATGCTATTGATCATAAGGGTGTAGTGGAGGAAGCACTACATTTGAGTCAGAAGACCTGGGTTTAAATCCTGTTCTGCTATTTATGACCTATGTGACCTTGGGCAACCATGACACTTAGAGGTCCATATTGGAGGTCATGACTGCTCTGATGTTTCCTTCTCTACAAAAAGAGGAGTAAATAAATAAAAAACTCGATGATCTCTAAATTTCAACAAACATTTATTAAGTGATTACTGCGCATAGAATCATTTCCTAGGGGAGGTGCAAAGTTTAGATAAGAAACAGTGCTTGCTTTTAGATAAGAAACAGGGTTTACAGACAAATGGTTGAAGAAGACATGAACATAGATGTAACCATAATATATAACATTATATGTCAGATGAATTAGAAAGTTACAATATCAGTCCTCCCACTATAAATCTAAGTATCCTATTTGGCAACTAGATAAGGGGATATAATGATGCAGTACAAACTAACACACTATTACTGAAAAAGGAACTTCATATATATATGGCAACACATAAAACAGTTCAGTCACATGGACTGAAATTGTTAATGTGTATCTTTAAGAGCCTACTAGGAGTGACAAGGTGAAATCCCTATGGCTCTATAAATGATGCTAATTTTTTGTCACCTTTCCAAATGGTTGATAGTTTTTTTTTTTTATTTTAGACTGTTAAGTTTTGACTTAAGGCTTGGTTTACTTTTGTTTTTAACAGAAAAATTATTTTTAAAATGTGACTAAATTGATACTAGTTTGGCTAAAAAATAATAGCTAAATTAGAATTATTTGGGGTTCGTAGTTTTTATGTTAAGTAGGGCTATCAAATTCATCTCCTAGTGGTTAAAGTTTTGTTTGGCTTATGATATTTCATATTTATGTGGTGCATTAAGGTTTGCGGAGCACTTTCACACACATTGTCTCATTTGACTCTCACAATAGTCCTGTGAGGAAGATATTATTATTCGAATTTTATCAATGAGGAAATTGAGGCTCAGAGAGATTAAATGACTTATCTAGTGAGTAGCTGACACAGGATTTGATTAAGTAGTCATTAACATACTGATAGTCAACTCCATTCCTTGGAGAGAGTCACCCACTGCCACTGAAGCCACACGCCTGTTCAAGTTTTAGCTCTGTGGTCTTAACATTCACCTTGATGTTGGTATCCAGTTCATCTTGCACTACCAGTTTCTGCTATCTTTTACAATTCATATTCATTTTTTTTTTCTCTACTTACTATCCTGGATCTTTTGGGCAATCTAAATACACTTACTGTAAGTACCCTGGAGAAGAACTTCAGATGTTTTATCATCCGTCGCCAAGATACCTGGCTACACTTCCTGCTCAGAACTACTCAGAATTTTATTACAAGTCACCCCGCTCATCTACTTGCAATACCATTTCATGTGTACAATGAGTTTTACTAGAGGTTTATCCTTTCTTCTCCTCACACTATAAACCTCTAGGGGAGACTGCCTACTCTGACTTACAAAACACTTTCAGATAATAACATTTACATAATGTTTTCAATTTCACAAGCGTTATTTTATTTGATCCTCACAACAACCCTGAGAGGCAGGTACTATTATTATCCTCATTTTACAGAAAAGGAAATTGAGGCTGAGAGGTTAAATAACTTGCCCAGGGTCACATAACTAATAAGGATTTAAACTCAGGTCTTTCTGACTCCAAGTCCAGTGCCCTATCCACTGTACCACCCAGCTAGTCAGAGCTATTTGAAAATGGTGGACATATCAACATCACCTGACCAGAGAAGCCTTGTATGTTAAGAACTTAGCCTGGTCTATAGGAAGTAAAGAAAGAAGAAACTCCAGTTATCAGTTTCTTCCAATAGAATATAAGTTCCTTGAGGGCAGGGACAGTTTAATTTTCATTTTTGTACCCCCATTGTCTAGCATAATATCTGACACATATTCAGTTGTTTCAGTCATATCTGACTTTTCTTGACCTCATTTGGGGTTTTCTTGACAGAGATAACTAATTTTATAAATAAGGAAACAAAGGCAAACAGGGTTAAGTGACTTGCCCAGGGTCACACAACTAGTAAGTACTGAGGCCAGATCTGAACTTCCAGACCCTGCACTTCATCCACTGCACCATCTAGCTGTCCTAAATATAAGGATTTGTTGTTGTACAATTCTTTACTCATTAAAAACTCTTCATGGGTCTGTGGACCAGAGCATGCCAAGGCTATCCATGGAGTTTTCTTGGCAAAGATATTGGAGTGGTTTGCCATTTTTTTCTCCAACGAATTAAGGCAAACAGAGGTTAAGTGAATTGCTTAGGATCACACAACTAGTAAGTCTCTGTAGGTAGATTTGAACTCAGGTCTTTCTGACTCCAGGCCCAGTTTTCTATCCACTGAGCCACATAGCTGCCCTGATACATAGTACATGCTTAATAAATACTTGTTGGTTGCTCAGTTGATCTAGTTCAACCTCTCCTAGCCCCATTTTTCAGATGAGGAAACCAGCTTAGATGAGTTTAGTAACTTTGCTGCATGAAGTCTCTATTCAGATTTTCCTTTTGGGAAACTGGTTGATCAGGCCCATTCCTGGTAGAGAAGTTAATTGGCCCTGTGCCCAATTGTTAAAAGATACCAGCCTCTCTCCTGTTCCTTCCCATTTACCGTAAATCCCTGCTTTGATCTGCATACCTAGGCCAATCTATATCCATTACATCTCCATATTTCCTCAGTGATGAACAATGCTTGCTGGAAAATAGTCAGAATGGTAGAATTGGGCTCTTGAAGGCACCACGGTCCCTTGAAATATTTTTTAGACTGGAAAGGTTGTAGACCTAAAGAAAGAACCTGGGGATCTCTCTATAACATATAAGCTTTAGAGTTTGTAGAGGCAATCATACTGTCAAATCAAAATCTCAGGGAACTGAGAAGCACCCAAAGGGAATGGATGGTGTCAGAGCTACCTCAATCCACTGCTGCAGTGTGTTAATCAGTAAAGGAAGGTGTGTGTATGAGAGAGAGATAGAGATCCACCCTCAGTACAAAGCTGCTGTTGCTAATCAGATAAGGAGCTAATCATATGAGTAGGCCTGGCAGCTCTGACACCTCAGATCTTATCTCTTTTATTCTGTCCCAATTGATTAGCTGTTTTTGGAACCTGATTTTTACCTGTATATTTGCAGATTTGTTCTTGAGTGCATTTGCTTCGATATTCCCATCTCCCCGTCCCCACCTGCCCCCAACCCTGCTGGAGAAGAATCCTATTAGGCCTTATTCAGAACTGAACTTTAATCAATCACCTTAGTTCTAGTCTTTGCTTTCCTTAACAGGACAGTTGGAAGCAGGGCTGCCCCTTACCATTCTCTGGATAGAGCCCAGTTCCAGGGCTTGCATTTACCTTGTTTTCGTCAGCATCAACTCACCTCTTCATGCAGCCAGCTGGTCCTGGTGAAGCAGGACAGGACACTATGGTCTTCAATTTCCTCACTGGTAAAAAGAGAGTATTGAATCAAGTGATTTCTAAGATCTCTGACAGAAGTGTTATTCAATGACGTGAAAACATCCATTTGAAGTCAGACCAATCCAATCTAATCCAAGAAGCATTTATAAACACCCATTATACTACCAGGTGTATATTACTACCGCTATATGTTGAGGATAAAAGTGAAAAACAGACCCTGCCCTCAAAGAGTTTACATTTTATTGAGAGGATCACTGATTTAGAACCCAAAGGGACCTTTGAGGTCATTTAAGTCAGCCCTCTTAAATTATAGATGATGATACTAAGGCCCAGAAAAGTGAAGTGATTTGTGCAGGTCTTCTAGCAGAGCCAGGATTAGAACCCACCTTCTTTAACCCCAACTCTAGCACCATTTCTACTGCATTACACTTCTTCCCTTTTGTTTCAAGGTAATGGACTAAACCATACATTGAAATAATGAGGATCTTGAACCTCTGTTTGCTTAGCATAATGCCTAGTACATAGTAGGTACTTAATAATGTTTTTAAATTGACTTAGTCAAAATCAGTCAGTTCCTTCAAAAGTTATCTTTGAGCAAATAAAAAGCAGACGGGCATGAAACAGTGAATGATTTGTTTTTTAGAAACAGGCTTTTCCCCCTTCTTAGTCACTGATGATATCGGATATCTCAGAGAAACATAAGTTTATTTATTTGATGATGTGCATAAAAAAGCTTTAAAAAGTTTTATTTCAAATGTACCCCTCCCCCAAGTCTTTAATTTTATAAAATTATTCTGTGATTTTATATCACATCTTCCAACTTTGTCCCGCTGTTGGGGTATACAGTTTATCTGGTATTCTCTTTTGCAAGTTGTTCGTTTAGCCAACAAATTTCTTGAATGCCCTGAGGATACAGAATATGTATTTATTGGTTTGGCTAAAAATAAGGACGATCCTCTGCCCTCAAGTTTATAACCTAATAAGGTAAACACAAACATGCAATCGAAAGAAAGACTTTATATAAATCCAGAAATTATGATGTAGCGAAAGAGGGAAGGGTTGGGTCAGGAATTATGCAAGTAGTTTGGAGGGTGTGGTTAATTGGGGAAAACCTCCAGAAACCAAAGAGCAAAGGACAGGAAAAAGTTAACTCCAGAAACAGCCAGGTTGGACATAACTTAGGCTTCTAGACAGTTAAAAAAAATGAGGACGTGTTTCCAAGGTCCTCTGGGAAGGACTTGATTGCAAGTGAGATATAGGAACTTAATAAATGTTGGTTATCTGATTGGTTGTTGAGATAGGGTGGCTAGTTCCATATTTCATTGCCAGTCTGGTTACTGACTGTTTCACAGATAACAGGAGGCACTGGAGGTTTCAGACTTCAGCCTCTGACAGAGTCACTCTTGATCTGGTCAGAAAGCCATACAACTTTGGAGGGGTTAATAATCTTATTTTATTCTAGCCTAGTCTTCTCAGAAGGTTGCTGATAATGAGCACAAACCAGCTCCTACAGCATTCCCTAACAACCCTAGGAGGGACAATTACCCCTACATCTGGACACATAGCTTGTGTACTCCCCTAAATCCCCTCCAGCCTTGATGGGGGCCAGTCAAGGCATATGCAGATTCCTCATGCTTTCCCCATGGATTCCCCACTCACTAACCAGTGCCCACTTGCTTTATAGGGCAACCGACAAAGAAGGCATCTTTCCAACATTAAACTCACAGGTTAAGTTTAGCAATATCGTCATTCTGCGAAAGTGTAGTAAATATCAATTATGTCACCCCTATATTTCATGGTAGGACTGCCTCCTCAGTAGGACTGCCTATCACTATGATTCTGGGAATTACTATCTAGGATCCTTGGGGCTATTCTGGGAGTTATTATCTAACACCTGGAAACTAGACATTCCTATGGCCATGGATCCTGAGAAACTGAATTCTAAAGGAGTACAAAATCCTCCTTACAAACACTGACATAGCCTAGCATGACCATCAAATATAGTCAATGTCTTCTTGCATTCCATATGTCTGCTGTCATTTTCATGGGAGTCAGACTGAAGCCAGAGAAAGTCCCAACCCTCCACTCCCCCAGGATGAATACTTGGGAAAAAGAGTTGATTAGAATGAAAAGATGGTGTCCTTTGAAGAGAGGACAGGATTTTTTGTTGAGATTCGGTCTCCTTCATTAAGGTTAGAGGATCCATGCCTCAGTGATCCTGTGAAATTATGATTTTTTATAATAATAGATATGATATGTGTAATGCATATACTAATAGATTAGATTTTTCAGAATTGCCTCTTGCAGCTTATGAGTCAGAGCTCACAATGCTGCTTAAAACGATCAAACTTTGAGAAGGCTGGCAATCACTGGCATCCTTGTGCCTGTGCACCTGAAGTGAAGTGAATCAAAGATTGTAGAACTTTTTCCAGTCGTACAACTCTGGTCCTGTAAGCCACCAAGTAATAACCCCCAAAGACTTGAACAATGCTGTTCCCATAGAAGACACTTGTACTTTAGTATTGTGGGATTTGTGGGCTGGTCCTGGGAAGCCACTCTGGCCTGGGAAATCATTGTTTGTAATTCACCTTCTTCCCCCCACCCCTTCAGTTTGGGATTTATGTATTATAATCTCTGTCTTCACTTCCACAAGGTGGAATTCTGACCAGGAGAATTCTCAATTTGCAAATCTGTTCCTCATAATGAAACTAATTAATTAAATGGCTACCTGATTACTGGCACTTTGTCTCTGGCCTGTTGTTTCCTCATTTTTAGGTTAGAGACAGGTTCAGTAAAATCCTGTTAACAATCCATACTCTTACAATTTATTAGCCATAGAGCTGGCTTAAGGAATCATGCCCTAGGGAAGCTACAAGATTATGTCTTCTTAACTCGAAGTTCTTGGGCAGAACTGGTCAGTAACAAAGAAAACAACAAGGTAAGGAGAAATATTTAGTACCTAATAGAAACAAATCAGGCTAGGCTGACTTTTGGTGGGAGAAATAACATTTCTGATAGAAGCAATAAAGGAGGGGTATAACTGGAGATCTGGGGAGAAGCTTTCTTTTTCAACATAGTTCTATTGGGGAATATGGGAACTAGAGTCTTTTATAACCTAATTGATTTCAGATCCCTGGGCAAATGGGTGCCAAATGACAATGGGGCTCTTGGGAAGGTAAAATTCTATATTCTTTCTTGGTGCATGTTTATTGTGTGAATATTCTCTATAGGATCATAGCTTTAGCTGGAAAGAATCTCAAAGGTCATTTGGTTTAACTCCTTCATGTTACAGATGGAGACATGGAGGTCCAGGGAGATTAAATGACTTTCCCACCATTCAAGTAGAGTTAGGGGTAGAATTTGAACCCTGGTTCTCTAAATCCAGAACCAATGCTTTTTCTGCTAGAGCTGAAGAAATTATCTGGAACACTGAGTAATTTAGTTTGAGCTAAAAACACACCCCAAATAATCAATGTAATGTATTATCTTTAATAAATATAAACTTTTTTCAAGGAGAAATTTGTGTTAGGTATGATTTATTGGGTATATTCCTCCAAAATGTACCCCTATTGAAGTAGAAAGATTTCAACTTCAGGGGCTCTAATTCTCTTAAAGTGGGATTTTTAACCTGGGTAGATAGATTTTAGAGAATCCTGCAAACTTGGATAGAGTCTATGTCTATTTTCACTAGCTTTTCCACTAAAATTTAGCATCTCCTTAACTACAAAGAAATAAAAAATTATTCTGAGGAAGGATATGTAGGCTTCAGCATCTTGCCAAAGGGATTCATGAAACAGAAGCTAAGAAACTTTGTGCCAAAGAAATCTGGGGAACAGAATTCTTAATGGACTTATGACAGTGCTAAATATTTGAGTGGTCCAAAACTTGAACAATTCATCGTGACTTGTTTTGATTTTTATTAATTTTAACCAATTTATGTATATTTTTCTAAAATATTTATTATTTTTTAATATTCATTAATTTTTTTCAGTTCTAAATTCTTTCCTCCCTCAAGCCCTTCCTTCCTCTCTTTAACTCCTCCCCCTCACTGAAGCAATAGGATATCAATTATGTATGTGAAGTCATGTAAAACATTTCTATATTAACACTTCTGTTGATTTTAAATGCATTTGTCAAGTTGTCCTTGTTCACATGCACATGCTTCAATCTGTAGTTTGTTTAAATACTTGTATTGTTCAAGGCTCATTCTTAACATGATTCTCTGAGCATTTGGGGCACGGGGAGGGACAGTTCTGGGTTTGGCAAAGGCTAGGTCAGATGATGTTTACCTGTTCCCTTTAGTTACAGCATTGCTCACCTATGAGCTCTCAGCAAATGCTCTCCTGAGTACTTTGTGAAAGGCAAAGGAACCTGTTGGATACAACACTTTTGTTCATACAATGTATCATGTGTTCTAAAATTTCAGGCTTTCCAAATGAATTCATAAAATGTTCAGAGAGTTACCGAACTGGCTTTTAGGAGTTAAGCTATGGCAGAGTCCATGCTTGTTCCCACTTTCTCAGTGCCTGCTGTGACTTGTACTCATTTAAAGATTCTCAGGAGTAAGTCTTGGCATCCTAGGAAGAGCTTAACATCATGGATATACAGACAAAGTTACATCTTAGTTAAGGAATACTTTGCTGGGGTAAGAATATGTGTGTCTGTATCTTTCTCAACAAATAAACATACATATGTATATGTTTCCATCTATCTGAATCTCTTTATATAAACACACATGTACATATTTCTATCTAATCTGTCTCTATAAATACACGTATGTATATATTTATCTCTGTAAAACATATATGTATATGTCTATATAAACACACATGTATATATTTCTATCTAATCTGTCTCTATAAATATATGTCTATGTCTATTTCTATTTGTATCTATATAAACAGACATGTTTATAGATTTCGATCTAATCCATCTCTATAAATATACACATGCATATATTTTTATCTATCTATATGCATGTTTCTTTCTATCTGTATATCTTTATGTAAATATAATATATCATATATATTTCTGCCTGTATCTCTATGTAAACACACATACATGTATATATTTCTATCTGTGGATCTATATAAACACACGCACATTTCTCTCTAGCTATCTATTTTGTAATTCACAAATAATTTTGGTAAACCTTTCTGTTTGCCTCCTGTATCCGTCCCTCACTGGCTAGGGTATTTTAGATCATCTATCCATCTACTCTTACTATTGTTAGCTTTTATTATTCAGTTTTTGAGTAATATTATTCAAGAAAACACAGGTAATTACAATGTAAAGAGGACTGCTTTTCAAATTTTAGCATTGCAGAGTAATGGCAGTAAGACCTAGGGAAAGTCACTTAACATCTCTTTTAGCTTCCTCTTTGGTAAAATGAGGGAGTTGTACTAGATGGTCTCCAAGTACCCTTCTAGCTCTAAATGTATGAGCCACCCATTCTCTGAATTGCTCTTATTTGTTCCTGCTCCCCTGACTTTGTATAATTCAACTGTGTTAAATCATATTTTGTGAAATAACAATTGAGTAGCTAGTTCCTTGGTAGATGACTTGGAGGGCAGAGAAAATGTTTTATACTATAGACTATAGGAAATGTATGAGTGTGTATTTCACTATAAAGGCTCTGGTTTGTAGTTTGTTATAATATGGTCTTAGTGATCTATGGCTAGCATTTTTATTAGCAGAGATGGTCTATATATTTTCAAATTGACTGAATTGCCTTTACGTGAAATTCTAATTTGCCTGAATCATTGTGCCTATGAAGGGAGAATAATTCGAAATTAGGATGGAAAAACGGATTGGAGCCAGTTGGATTATAGAGGGCCTAAAAGCACGTTGGGTAGTTAGTATTTTTTTCTGGAGGTAAATGAGAAGCTGCTAAAGGTTTTTGAGCAATGGAGTGACACGGTCAGATCTGTGCTTTAAGATTATTTCTGCATCCATGTAGAACGGGCCTGCACCGCCAGGGGACCAGCTTATGGCCCACCAAAGGATTTCAGGAGTCCAAAAAATGTAGGGTTGCCTCTGGGCGTGCTCCTTTTCATCATGTGACCTGCAGCAACCAACCATTGTAGTCTGTCTCTAGCTTAACTTGTCCACTGGAAGAAGTTTAACCTATTGGCCCCTACCTACTGCAACATTGTGCAGGTCTGTTATAGAGGGTCGATTGCAGAAGGAGAATGAGACCGATAAGGAGGCTACTGCAATAGTCCAGTTGAAAAGTCATGAAGGATTGGCCATGTGACTTAAAAGGCAGGTATGGATTCAAGAAGCATTGTGGTGGCATAAATCATCAACCCATCCATTAGTAAATATTTATTAAGTACTTACTATGTGCTATGCAGTGTGCTAAGCTCTGGGGATACAAAGAAAGGCAAAGAAAAATGGTGCTTGCTCTCAGGGAGTCACATTCTTTTGGGGGAAATTATGCATATATTTATAAGTGTATACAAAATACACAGTAATATATGGGGTTGGGGGGGAAGGCATTACCTGCTGGAGAAATTAGGAAAGGCTTCATGTGGAAGGTTGCTCTTGAGCTGAGTCTTGAAGGACACACATGCTCTCTGCCATTTCTACCTGGAGAGTGCTCTCTGCTCAGCCTTTCTTTACCATGAAGTACAAAGGGAGAGGGAAATAATAAGAAGAATGGAGCTGTTGCTATTGAGATCATGGTGAAGTGGGGCGATGGAGTGGAACCATCAGAGCCCTTTTTTCACTGTTCAACCCATTCAGTGGTAGCACCAAGGACCACGATGGGGAGTAGAATGTAAGCTCCCTGGTGGTGGAGAATACTTCATTTTTAGGTCTTATATCTCCAAGAACTGCCTGGCCCAACATAGATGCTTCTTCAACTTATTTGAGAGGAACCAAAGATTGAGTGACTGCCCTAGTTGCATACTGCCTGTTATTGTAATTATTGTTGTTCTTCTGACCCCATTTGAGGTTTTCTTGGCAAAGATACTGGAGGAGTTTGCCATTTATTTCTCTAGCTCATTTTACAGATGAGGAAACTGAGGCAAACAAGGTTAAGCATCTTGCTCAGGGTCACACAGCCAGTAAGTATCTGAGGTCATATTCAAACTCAGGTCTTCCTAACTCCAGCCCCTGTACTCTATCTACTTCGCCACCTTGCTGCCCTCTATTCTGCTTAGAGTAATAAATTCCCTCAGAGAAAGGACTATTTAGTTTTTGCTTTTGGATCTCCAGGACCTAGTTAGGATCAATGATTTCACTAGTGTAGGGAACTCTGTCTACCAATACAAACTGGCATCTTCTCTGTAACTTTGTCTTAGGAAGTTGTCTAGAACATTGAGAGGTTAAATGACTTACCCAGAGTCACATAGTATATGTCAGAGGTGAGAACTGAACTCAAGTCTTTTTGACTCCCTACCTACTATGCATACTACCTCTAACAGGCATATAGTAGGCACTTATAAGATGCTTGTTGCTTGGTTGATAGGTTATTGGCCTCTTTTCATCACACAAACTTCCCAACCACCACTATCTTTCCCCCCCCCTTAATGGCAGGTAAGAAATAAATATTCAGGATTGATTGATTGATTGATGTAGTGGCAGAGGACAGAAGAGATATCATCTCAACAGCTGCCAGGAGGGTTATGGTTATTTGGGAAGGATGTCAGTTATCCCAGTCCCGGAGAGGAGTCATCATAGTCCTCATTGTCATCTTCGTCATTGTCATCATCATTTCCTCTGTCCTTTCATGAAGTGAGAAAAACAGAGGTTGAAAGAGGCTAAGTGATTTGCTCAGTATTGACCACAAATTAGTGGAAGAGTTTAGATTAGAAATTAGGTCTTCTGACTCATTCCAGTGCTCTTTCTGCCACACCACACTAATTCTGGGAAAAGATCTGGGTTAAAGAAATTTGACTTTTCTATCTAACGTCCAGTGCCTGAGACCAGTGGGGCATAATGGAGTATTCATGGCACCTTACAGGTTACTCTTACATTAAGAAACACTTTTCAGAACACAAATATACAACACATGACCTATGGTCCAAATGTGATCTTTTTGACCCCAAGAAGGAAGCCTGCCTGAGTTGTTGTTGTTGTTGTTTTTTTTTTTTTTTAGCAATTAAAAAAAACCTCATTAAAAAGATTAGCAATTTAAAAAAACCTGAATTAGCTTGTGGGTCTGGCCAACCTGCCTATAGCTACCATTGTGTAACTTACTGCTTGCTAGCATCAAGCTAGCAAACTTGGATGATTTAGTAAAATTGAAGATGAAGTAATTAATTACATAACTACATATAACTATACAATACATCCACGTACAAACACACACATACATATATGTGTGTATATACATGTATAATATATAATATTATATAAATTTATGCACACACATATGTTTAGCCTAGATAAAATTGTATTTCTGATTATGTGGCCCACTGTTTAGAAATGTGAATGCTCCACTATAGAGTATAGATACACTTTTTAAAATTTTAGGCACTTTCTTTCTGACATTCTTATGGCTTCTACCTGGGGATCATTGTGGCCTAATGAGACTAATGGGTTTTGTGGATCTAGTGGACATATTCTTAAAGTCAATTCAACCAAAATTGCTTTTAAAATAATAAACCTTGGACTTTTGACCTCTAGTTTGCTGTCCTTTCTATTAAAACATAAACTATTTGCTAGGTATGAATATAGAAATACTATATGGAATAAGATTACAAAACAATACAAATAGATACAAGTTTATTTTTAAAATAGATCCTTTTTACCAAGTGATCAGTCAATAAACAAATATATATTAAGAGCCTGCTATGTGCCAGGCACTATGCTAGGCACAGGGCATGTAAGTATAAAGAATGGAATGATTCCCTCTTGCAAGGATATTACATTCTAGTGGGAGGACAAGGGCATATATACATATACATATACACACATACATATACATGTTATATGTGACATGTATGTACTATACATAATACATGTATATATAACTTTAAACAAATGGAATAAATAACTTTATATACAGAATAAGTATAAAGAGAATAGATGCGATTGAATATAACGTAATTAAATAACAAGTAGTTTGAGAGTAGGACATTAGCAGTTGAGAAAATAATGAAAAACTTTGTGTAGAAGGTAGTGCCCAATGGGAGCCTTTAAAGAAGAGAGAGATTCTCTGAAAGAGAGGAATGCATTCGCAACATCAGAGAAAGCCAGGGCAAAGTCATGGGGATAGGATATGGAGTATCATATGCTAGGAACGGAGAGAAGGCCAGCTTGGCTTCAGAGAGCAGGTAAAGGAATAATGTACATTTGGGCAAGGAAGAGGGGTTGGGGCCAGGTTGTGAAAGGCTTTAAAAACTACACAGAAGAGTTTATATTTGATTAAATGGCACCACTGGAATTTATTGAATAAGAGAGTGTAACCTTGTTCCGTTTTGATGGCTCTCTGATGCCAACGTGGAGGACGGATTGAAGTGGTGAGAGACTTCAGGCTGGGAGACCAATTAGGAGGTCATTGCAATTGCCTAGGCAACAGGTGACAATATTTTGAGACAGTGGAACAGTGGGAGAGAAAGATTTTAAACACTTATGAAATAAATGGATTTTTTTTAAAAGTGTCAAATGCTGCTGCTAGATCCAGAGCAGTGAGGATTGAGAAAATACAAAAAAGTTTGACAATGAAGAAATGATTGGTAAATTTTAAGAGAGCTATTTCAGTTGGGTGATGAGGTCAGAAATTAGAATGCAAAGGGTTTAGAAGTGAGTGAGAGGAAAGAAGTGGAGGTGGCATGTGTAGACAGCTTTTTTTTGGCTGAGAATTAGGGGAGAAATATTGGGTGCTATTTTGTGGTAATAGTAGGGTCTAGTAAAGTATTTTAAGGATGGTGGAAATTTGGGCATGTTTGGTCATGGCTGCTTCCCTACTGCCTACAAACGTGACTATATCTTTCCCATCCTCAAAAATCCTCACTTGATCCATGGATCCCTGATAGTTATCATCCCATATCTTTCCTCACTTTTGTGGCTAAATTTCTTGAGGATGCTGTCTATAATAGGTGCCTCCACCTCCTTTCTTCTCATTCTCTTCTTAGCTCTTTGCAATTGGTCTTCTAATCTCCTGTTTCAACCAAAACTGTTCTTTCCAATGTTAACAATAATTTATTTTTTAAAATTATTTTTTAAATGTATAGAATAAAACAAGCATTTCTACAACATAGTATAATAAAAAGATGATTACACATAAGACTTCAAATCTATTATGTACAATTTGCTGTTCCTTTTTAATATATAATAAAGTTGTCATGTAAATTTCTTTTTTCCCCCCTTCTTTTTCTTCCTTTTCCAATATCTTACACTCTTTACCAGGATAAGGTCAAAATGGATACATGACCTAGATATAGAGATGTTATAAGAAAATTAGAAGAGCATGGAACATATTACTTATCAGACTTAATGGAAGCATGAACAATTTATGAATAAACAAAAGGTGGAGAGCAAAGCTAGATATAAAATGGATAATTTTGATTACATTAAACTAATGATCTCTTAACTCTGGCTTCCTTCTAGGTTCAGCTAAAGTCTTACTTTTTGCAAGAAGCCTTTCCCAGTCCTCTTTAATTTTATTGCCTTCCCTCTGAGACTACTTCCAATTTATTCTGCATATATCTTATTTGTCTCTCCCATTGTTATACTGTGATCTCCTTGACAGCAGGGACTGTTTTTTTTTTTTCTTGGCTGTCTTTTGCATCCCCAACACTTAGGTACGTGGCACACAGTAGGTGCTTAACAAATGATAGTTGACTGAATGACTGATTTAAATGATGCGTCCTGTAAACATAGTTATGTGATTTCCTCTAGTCCCATTCAGTAGCATGTGAGTGGGAGCAGAGCAGGCATAATCCAGGGCTGAAGTTTGTTATAATATGAGTAGCAACAGGACAAGGGGTAAATGGATGTGAGAAGTGAAGACAGTGAAGTGTTGAGCAGATGAAGACTAGAGATGAGAGAAGTAAAGTTAGAGCAGGGGTGATAGCCTGAGAAAATACTAAGGGGTTATGGTTTTGGAGGTCTTAGGGCAAAAAATAGGTTTAGCAAAGATAGAATATTATTGTCAGATAGAGGAATGTCAGAGTTCAAATAAGGAAAATGGAAAACTTCCAGGTAATGATTAAGACCCAGGATATGATCTTCCCTCTGTGTGACTTCTGCGGAGTAAACGAGGAAGTCTTGGGATTTGGGAGGCTGAAGAATTGGTAGGATAGTTAATTAGTCATAATACATCATAGGACTTAAAACTGAAAGGGATATTTATTAGAGACCATCTAGTCATAGGATCATAGGTTTACATAGATTTAAAGATGGAAGTGACATCAGAGGCCATCAAATCTTACCTCTGCCTTTTTGTACAGTTGATTTTTTCCCCTACAATTTAAATTGAATTTGTTGTTACTCAGAATTTGAGGAACATTAGCATTTCCATACACAAAGAACAGAAAAGAGCACTGTATATAAAATTGCAAATTTCTGTTATCCACAGCTGATCTTTCTTAAAGTGTATATAATTCATTCAGCACATTAGTTCCAAAGCTGTCATGCTTGTCACCCTCCGAATTTTCTTTTATACCCTTCTGTGCAATTAAAAAAAAGTTCCATTGACTTCCTTTTCTTCTTTTTGGTATCATTATCATTAGATGACCTCTCTCCCTCCTTCTGAAGCTCTCTTTTGTAACAAGTAAGCATAGTCAAACAAGACAAATTCATAAATTGCTTGTGTCTGAAAGTGTATGGTGCACGACCTTTATACTAAGAGGCAGGAAACGTTTCACCATCAAGTCTTCTAGAATCATGGGTGGTCATTGATCAAAGTTCTTAAGTCTTCCAGAATTGCTTTTCTTCACAATATTATAGTCATTATGTAAATTGTTTTTTTCCTGGTTTTACTCATGTTACTCTATATCGGTTGCAAAAAGAAAAGCAAAGACAGTCTCAGTTATGAAAGAGCTGAAATTTTAATGAGGGAGATAACAAATAGAGGTGAAGGTGATCAGAGAAGAACACTTTGGACAAACCCAATGAGTATGCTATTTAGCCTTACAGAGTTGCAAGTAAAGCACTTTATAAAATTAAAAATTCTATATAAGAATGTTTATTATTATTAACATTATTATTATTATTATTATTATTATTATTTTATTACTATTTTCAGCTTTTCAGATAGAGTTCAGATAGAAGCAGTCCTGGGAAGCATCACTGTCCTGTTTTTATTCTTTTATATTTAATGTACGGTGGACAATTGCACAGGTACTTAAAATGTCTGCTTCTTGTAATAAAAAGTATTGAGATGCAAGCTCATCTTTTATAGACTCACTGAAAGCATGTTTGTGATAAGTCTAGTAAGTAAGTTAGTGGGGATAATATGTACCTAATCCCCGTTCCCATATGGTTTTGATCACTTCCATTAGATCTCTACATTTTTGAAGGCTTTTCATTCCACCAGTTTGGAGATCCTGAGTATTTGATATGGTGACGTCTATTGTTCAAATATTTTTATGCATCTATGTTGTGGTCAGATGATAGTGGGCAACAGTTTTGCCCGTTATAATGCTTCAGATTTCAGCACAGTTTGTTGAATTCTCAAGCATAATTTGTAGTCTATTTGTAGCACGAAGATTTGCCTTTTTGTTAGCTTACCAACGATAATGATGTAATGGTGAATGACTCTGGCCACTTGACTGTGTCTTTGTAGGGATTCAGTAGGTGTGAAATTTTGCAAACTGAAATAACGTATCTCTGTTTCTGTGCAAAATCTGCATCAGTGCAAAGTCTGGGTGCCATAAGAATAACTTTTTTGGGGGTAATTTCAGGTGACATGATGATTCTGATAAGGATGACAGAATAGATTCCTAGAATTGGAGAGCTGGAAGTGACCTTAGTGGCCATCTAGTCCAATCCGTGGAGAAAAATATGATGATGGTGGGCAGTGTGATATAATGAATAGACAGCTAGCTTGGGAATCAGAAAGAGTTGGGTTCTAGTCCTGACTAATATAATATACTGGCTGTGAGACCCTTGGCAAGTCCCTTAATCTCTCAGTGTCTTAAGAAAACTCTGAGAAGCTAAATTACAGCATCATTTCTGAACTACATTGGGTGGGAGGACTTTCCTTTCCAGGAGTTATTCTTGTGTATGTGAAGGCACCTTGTAAACTATAAGGTATTAAACAAATGGAAGGCATCATTATTGTTTTAGTAGAGAGCCCCTAGACCAGAGAAAATGTGAAAATTTCTGTATTACTAAAACAGATAAAGGGCACCTGATTTTACAACTTAACTTTTTACAAGCTGGTATATATAAATAATGTATTTCATTAGTGTTTGGAAGGATGACTGGTTGGGGAAGTTAAACATGTCTAACTTGTTCAGAATATTTACCTAATAATTAACCTAGGAAAATAAGATACAGACTTCCTCCTAGTCCCTCTCTTACACCTCCCTGATGTGTACTTAAGGAAGTTGGAAGGAACCAACATTCTCTGGATGCTTTTGTGAATGACTGTGCCTGATCCAGCATGCACCTGCAAAGAGTTCTTTGAGGACCCATGGATTGCTTGTGATTGAAAAGTTTAGAGTAGTTCTAAGTATTTTTAGTTTTAGCTTGCCAGTTTCCTTGAAGATTTAATTCTTTAGTACAGAGCATAAGTTAATTATTTCCAATTAAAATTATTCACCATTAATGTTTATGCTTATTTGCAATCCTTTTCGTGCATAGGCCAGATGAGACAATTCCTGCAAAGTTCTAACAAATAAGACTTACTATTTTGAAGGCCTAGATTGGGGTTCTCAACATTTTTTCTTCTAAATTTTTCTTTTTAAAATTTTTTATAAATTTATTTATTTTTAGTTTTCAACATTCACTTCCATAAGTTTTAAATTTTCTCCACCTCTCTCCCTTTTCCCCTCCCCAAGATGGGGTGCAATATGATATAGGCTTTACATATACATTCTTATTAAACATTTTCATATTACTCATGTTGTATAGAAGAATTAGAATGAAGGGAACCATGAGAAACAAAAAACTAAACTAAATTAAACAAAAAAAGAGAGCAAATAGTAAGGTTTGATCTGCATTCAGACTCCATAATTCTTTCTGTGGATATGTATGGCATTTTGCACCATGAGTGTTTTGGAGTTGTTTTTGGTCTTTGCATTGCTAAGAAGAGCTAAGTCTATCAAAGTCAGTCATCACATAATGTGGCTGTTACTGTGTACAACATTCTCCTGGTTCTGCTCACTTCACTCAGCATCAGTTCATAGAAGTCTTTCCAGGTTTTTCTGAAGTCTGTTCATCATTTCTTATAGCACAATAATATACCATTTCATTCACATGCCACAGTTGGTTCAGCCATTCCCTAATTGATGGGCATCCCCTCAATTTTCAATTCTTGGCTACCACAAAAAGAGCTGCTATAAATATTTTTGTACATGTGGGTCCTTTCCCCATTTTTATGATCTCTTTGGGATACAGCCCTAGAAGTAGTATTGCTGGGTTAAAAGGGTATGCACATTTTTATAGCCCTTTGGGCATAGTTCTGAATTGCTCTCCAGAATGGTTGGATCAGTTCACAACTCCACCAACAATGCATTAGTGTCCCAATTTTCCCATATCCTCTCCAGCATTTATCATTTTCCTGTTTTGCCATGTTAGCCAATCTGATAGGTGTGATGTGGTACTTAAGAGTTGTTTTGATTTGCATTTCTCTAAACAATAGTGATTTAGAGCATTTTTTCATATGACTATAGATAACTTTGATTTCTTCCTCTGAAAACTGCCTGTTCATATCTTTTGACCGTTTATTAATTGGGAAATGACTTGCATTCTTATAAATTTGACTCAGTTTTCTACATATTTTAGAAATGAGGCCTCTATCAGAGAAATGGGTGGTAAAAATTCTTTCCTGATTTTCTGCTTCCCTCCTAATCTTGGTTGCATGGGCTTTGGGCAAAAACTTTTCAATTTAATGTAATCAAAAATCATCCATTTTACATTTTATCATGTTCTCTGTCTCTTGTTTAGTCATAAATTCCTCTGTTTTCCATAAATCTGATAGGTTAACTATTCCTTGCTCTCCTAATTTGCTTATAGGGTCACCTTTTTATCTAAATCGTGTACCCATTTGGACTTTATTTTGGTATACAGTGTAAGATGTTGGTCTACGCCCAGTTTTTGCCATATTATTTTCCAGTTTTCCCATTAGTTTTTGTCAAATAGTGAGTTCTTATCCCAGAAGCTGGAGTCTTTGGGTTTATCAAATAGTAGATTACTGTAGTCATTGACTACTGTGTCTTGTGTACCTAACTGTGGTATCCACCACTATTTCTCAGCCAGTACCAAGTTGTTTTGATGATTGTTGCTTTATCATATCAACATTTTTAATTTTCCCTTTGACCATCTGGTGAATCCTATGATCCCCTCAGAAAAATCAATCAAACCAATCAATCTATAAACATTTATTAAATAATTACTATGTGCTGGGCACTGTGCTTAGCTCAGACACAAAAAGAGGCAAAAGATAGTCTGTGCCTTTGAGAAGCTTACAATCTAATGGGAGAGACAACATGCAATCAAATATATATAGTAGGATAAATAGGAAATAATTAAGAGAGGGAAAGCACTGGAATTAAGAGGGGCAAAAGAAGGCTTTACCTGGGACTTAAAGGAACCCAGAAAAGAAAAGTTTTTAAATATATAAAATGAAATACATAGGATTACAAAGGAAGCCAATTACTTCGAAATAGAGTTTTTTTTTTAAAACAAGGTCACAGAAACCTGATCAAAAATCCCTGGTCTAGATCTTGAACACTTTGCTTTGTTAATAAACATGTTTTATTCTCAATTCTTGATAAGTACTAGTTTTTCTTAGGAGAAGGTGATGTTCTTTTTATTACCTTACCAGTGCTATCTCTAATAGCCATCTATGTAGTATCTAGCCCCATTGCTGTCTCTCTTGATCCCTTCTCCAACTGAAAGCAGTGCAGAATCTTAGAGTCATAAGGGGAGAAGGAGACCATCTAGCCCAACCTGTGTCTGACCAAGAAACTCCTCTCAGATGTACCTGACAAGTGGTTGTACAGAATTCACTTGAAGACTTTTTGGCGGGGATGGGGGGGGGGGAATAGCACCTTCTTTGCAAGGCAGTCCATTCTACTTTGTATAGCTCTAATGATTAGTTATTTTTATTTATAGTAAGCTAAAATCTCTCAGCAATTTCCTTTGCTACTTTTGGTTCTCACTTCTGACTGAAATGGGAGAGGGAGCGGTAATCAGAGCAAGTCTAATTCCCTACGCTAAACATATTTTTTTTTGCCCTCATCAAAACCTCCAATACCTCAACCCTTTAGCATTTTCCCAGGCTATCACCCCTGCTCTAACTTCACTTTTCTCATCTCTAGTCTTCATCCTGTCAACACTTTACTGTCCCTCATCTCCCATGTGAAAAATCCCATATTTACTGATATATATGTATATGTATACATATTTTATATTGCCTAGATTTCCCTCAGTATTCTCCTCTTATTCCCTGCCCTGAGTGTCATCTTATAACAGAGAATTTTTTTAGAGGAAAGGAAAAAAAATCACAAAACCTATCAACACATTGAAAAAAAATCTAATGTTATATATGTAATATTCAGCAACCATGGACCCTTGCAAAATAACTGGAGAGGGGTCTTATCATGTTTCTTTTTGGGAGCCAAGTTTGTTTATACTTTCCCAGCATTTAGTTTTGATTATTTTGTGGTTACTGTTTTGTTTCCTTACATTGGTGCAATTGTGGTATGTATATATTGTTTTCCTGGGAAGGTGTCAGTCCTGCAGCCACAGCTACTGAAGACTCAGAAGAGAAAATTTTCTCCACCGGAGTCCTTGGCATTGTCATATGATTCAAGATTGGAAACTGATATTATTCGATCAATGAAAATGACATTAAAAGGAGGCATTAATATCTGCCTTACCACTGCACCCTAAGGACTATAGGACTTTTCCATCTGACTTGTAGCTGAAACTTTCTACATATATTCTCTTCTCCATTTGAACAGAGGCTTCTTTGAGCAGCAACCTCTTCTCTCTCTGTATCCCACTGCTTAGCACAGTACTTTGTATGGAGTAAGCACTTAATATTACCTCACACTTTCATTCATTCATAATCACAGGATCCAAGATTTGGCGATCTGGAGCTAGAAGATGCTTCAGAGGCCTCTAGCCTAACCCTCCTTATTTTACAAATGAGGAAACTGAAACCCAGGGAGGCCAAGTGGTTTATCAAAATGACTTACTGTAATACATGAGCAGAATTTGCATCCAGGTCCTCTGAATCCAGAATCTCTTTGTACTATACCACATGCTGTAAGTGAGGTAAATTGTCTCAGCAGGTGGACTAAAACCAGGTTGAGAGTAACTGACAAATTTCAAATCAGGGAAAGGGAACAATGTGCTGATAAATTTTTAACATTTGTTTATTTTATTATTTATTTTCTTTTTTTTGGAAAAATATATATGACAATTTTAAGTTTAATCTGCATCATTAACATTTTCTTTATCACTTTCCTAAGTGTCTAGACAATCAACAAAACAATAAATCAAGCCCTTATTTGTAACATTTATCTATTTCTGGTGGCCAGTTCCAGTTGGGCAATGCAGCTCCTTCCTCTCCTCTCCTGTCCTCTCCTCTCCTGTCCTGTCCTCTCCTACAAACAACAACAACAACATTCCTGATGTGTAAGTGCTCACACTGGAGTGTGAGTTAAAGCTGGCTCCAGCACACCCTTGGGTACCTAGACAACTTGAAATATGAGTTCAGTGTTCAAGAGGGAAGTTAGGTCTGGAGATAAAGGCTTGGGGTTCTTTGGGGGAGTCACTCAATCTATCATGTTACCATGGTGACATCTATAGATCAAGGCCTGATGATTCTACATCTGTAGTATAATAATAGCTCATATTCTATACAGCACTTTAGGGTTTTGAAAGAGCTCTATATGCATTATCTCATTTGATCATAACAACCCTGTTAGGGTTGGTAGTAGAGATATTAGCCCCCTCCCCCCTCTTTTTTTTTTTTACAGATCAGAATATTGAGGTTCAGAGATTAGGTGACCTGCCGTAAGCACATAGCCAGTGATTATTAAAGCTGAGACTCCAGCTCAGATCTTCCATTTATTATCTCTCTCTCCCTCTATTCTCAATGCCACTAGCTTAGTACAGGGTTATTCCATCTCATATTATGCCCCATAGGTTAATAGAGGTGAAAGTTGAGGCTAGAGAGTTACAGGTAGGAATTACAAAAGGAATACGTGTATGCATATACACACTCACATATACATGTATATAAAGGCATATGTATGTATATGTATATGTACACATATTTACATGTATTCATAATGCATACCCACCCACACATACATATTATGTCCTAAAAGTCTTAGTTCAGTTTAAAGCCTAAACCTGCACTGTCTTTTGGGACACTCTGTATATGTGGCAAAAAGCAAGCTAAGGACAGACCCTTGGTGACTATTCATGTTAAGAGGGTCATAAAGATGAATCAGGAAAAGAGAAAGAGGGGGGATGATTAGGAAAACCTTGCATTGCCACATGGGAAGCTAGCTACCCCTGTATCTCACTGACCCTGGACGCTCTGAACAAAGATCCTGTTGTCAGCAAAGACCTATTTTGTAGGGCCCAGGGAAATAATAATGAGACTTTCAATTATAGTCACATATATAATCCTTGTTGTCTGTAGATTAATACAAGCCATTACTAAATTACACTTTAGTCGTTTACAAGGACATTCCATTTCTTCATGTCCTTCCTATTTTTCCAAACAGAGTAATATGGGTGCTTGGTATTGGTAGGGTCTAGGTGCTGCTAGCTTCTGCCCACTCCCTATGGTAAAACATCTGCTGAAAACTTACATCAAAGAAAGGCTGTTACATTGCCAATTGCTTTGATATTTGGTCTATGAAATATTTTTTAAGGCTTTTTGTATGCCACCTTGTGGTCATTATGGAGAAAACACAGAGCTGGAGAACAGTGAATACATCTTTTTGTTCAATAAATTTTTTTTATAAGTTCCTTAGTAGAGGAAATTTCTTAATTAGAGTAGTGTCTATGTAAGTCCTTAGGAATTCTTTTCTCAGATTTCAGAATCTATTAGCAAGCACCACGAGGGTGGCTAACATGATCCCAGAATTGAGCTCCTTTTATAGCTTTGGCCATTGGCTAGTCAATACCAACATGATTTCTACATTTCTAACTCCCATTAGATTCTCCTACTCACACCTTTTTGGAATTTGTATATCTATCTAATTCTTATGTTTTAATCATCTGTTAGTAACCTTAGATTTTTTTACTTTGTTTTTTCTCTGCCAATGGGTTCTTTTTTGGTGGTACTCAATTTCCTTTGCATTACAATATTTGTGAACTGTATGCAGTGTTCATGAAGGACTAGGACCTGTGGTGTGAGGGCTTGCTGAGCTCTTTTCAGGGCTGCTCATCCACATTTGGGGTCCACCCAATTCACCCAACTCTCACCTGTGGCTCCAAGAAGCTGGAACATGAGCAGAAGCTACACCATGGTAACCTGTCTCAGCAAATAGGCTAAACAAGGTTGAAAGTAACTGACAAACCTCAAACCTGCTGGTGAGTTGGGGGATGTCCACCCCAGGCATGTGAAGACTTTCTCTGACAGAATGGGCAGATGAGAACAATTTGTTCCAACAGCCACAAAGGTGGCTGAAGCAGCCACTGTGGAGCACTTAGACCTTGGTGAAGTATCAAAGAGACACCAAGATCATCCAGTGGATCCTGGGCCTTCATGTTCAGTCATCTTGACTTTTGTCTTGCCACTGGACTTTGACTCAAGAGGAGAGTAAGCATGATGATTTTGTGCAACAATACCTTATTTAAATCCAGTTCCTGCAGAAGTCAAGACATTACCTATGATGTGTTTGGTCCTCTTCAAAAACAAAGGACAAACAACAACACAACATTTGTGCATATATCCTGCCTTATTGGCCATCGTCTTGCCCTTTGCCTTGTGGTCTGTTAAATCATCAAATATGACCACTAGAGACTACATTCTGGAGAATCTAAGTCATTTCTCTTTGAATCTCCAGTCCTGGGACCATGTCATGTTGACTGGTATAAGCCCTCTTTAGCCTGCCCTGGGCTTAGCTCTTCTCTCTGGCCATCTACTTGTTATTTACCATACTGCTGCTAAAGTTAATGTAGCAGACTTCAACCACCCCCAGGATACTCCTTCCCTATATTACATAGATACCCTTATATGCAAAGATACCCCTTACTTCTATTGGTCTGAGAGCAGTGATCAAATCAGCATTTTTTGTTTTGTTTAGTTGTTTTCAGTTGTGTCTGATTCTTTGTGACCCCTTTTGAGATTTTCTTTTTTTTTAATAGTAATTTTTCTCAGTTACATGTCAAGACAATTTTTGTCATTCATTTTTACACGATTTTGAGTTCCATACTTTTCTCCCTTCCTTTTTCCCCTCCCCTCTTCAGAATATGGTAGGCAATTTGATATAGGTTATACATGTACTGTCATGTAAAACATATTTCCATTTTAGTCACATTTGTGAAAGAAGAAACAGATCAAAAGGAAAAAAAAACACAAAAAAGAATAAAGTAAGTGAAAAAAGTATGCTTCAATCTATATTCAGAGTCCATCAGTTCTTTATCTGAATGTGAATAGCATTTGCCTTTGTTAGTCTTTTGTACTTATCTTGGATCACTGTGTTGCTGAGAAGAGCTGACTCATTCATAGTTGATCATTATACAATGTTGCTAATACTGTGTATAATGTTTCTCTAGTCCTGCTCATTTCACTTTGCATCAGTTCTTACAAGTCTTTCCAGGTTTTTTCTGAAATCTGCAATAGTTTATTATTGCACAGTAGTACTCCATTACATTCATATACCACAGCTTATTCAGTCATTCCCCAATTGATTGGCATCATCTCAATTTCCAATGTTTTGTCATCATGAAAGGGGCTTCTATAGATATTTTTGCACATGTAGGTCTTTTCCCCTTTTTTATAATCTCTTTGGTTTACAGACCTAGTAGTGGTATTGCTGGATCGAAGGGTACACATAGTATGGTTGCCCTTTCCGGATAGTTCCAAATTGCTCTCCAGAATAGTCGGATCACTTCACAACTCCACCAACAATGCATTAGTGTCCCAATTTTCCCATATCCTCTCCAACATTTATCATTTTCCCTTTTTGTCATATTAGTCAATCTGACAGGTGTGAGGTGGTACCTCAGAGTTGTATTAATTTTCATTTCTCTAATCAATAGTGATTTAGAGCATTTTTTTCATATGACTATAGAAAACTGTGATTTCTTTATCTGAAAACTGCCTGTTCATATCCTTTGACCATTTATCAATTGAAGAATGGCTTGTATTCTTATAAATTTGACTTAAGTTCTCTACATATTTGAGAAATTAGGTCTTTATCAGAGAACTTGCTATGGAGATTGTTTCCTAGCTTTCTGCTTCCCTTCTAACCTTGCTTCCATTGGTTTTGTTTGTGCAAAAGCCTTTTAATTTAATATAATCAAAATTATCTATTTCGCATTCCATCATGCTCTCTAACTCCGCGTGGCCCACCTAATGATGAGTCTGCACATAGCTGGGCTCATCCTCTGATCATGGATGTACAGTCTGTCACTGGGCCCATACTCAGATTCTTTCTGACTTATTACAACCTGCCAGAGCATGGTCTTTGAGAACCCATGGTTAGCTCCACATCATGATGAAATGTTTTTGTGGTTTAAGATGTTAGTGTAAATGCACAGGAAGTATTCAGTAAATATGTGTTGAATGAGTAAATGATCTCTTCCCTTTCAAAAATGATTTTTCCTTATTTCCCTCACCCTTCTCACAGAATTTTAGAGTTGGAAGGGGTCTCAAGGGTCATTTAGTTCAACTCATACATAAAAATCATTCTTCACTATAATATAATTGACTAATGGTCACCCGGCCTCTGCTTGTAAAACTTTAATAATGGAGGGAATCCACTATGTCCCATAGCAGTCCATTACATTTTGGGATATTTCTGAGTGCTCAGAAATCTTTACTTATATCAAGCCTAAATTTACCTCTTTGCACCTTCTACCTTGGTCACCCCTCCTCCCTCTCCCTATTTCCAGTCTTACATCTCCCCTCCTCACATAGACTTCTTTCATCCAGTGACATTGTTCTCTTTGCCGTTCCTTGAGCTAGACACTGTCTCCTGACTCCAGACATTTTCATTGGCTGTCCTCCATAGAATGCTCCACATAGAATGCTTTCCCTCCCCATCTCCTATGCCTGTCTTCCTTCAAGTCCCAGTTAAAATACCACCTTTTACAAGAAGTCTTTGCCAATCCACCTTAATTTTAAGTGCCTTCTCTCTGTTGATTATTTGCAATATATCATGTATAAAGGTTGTTTGTTCATTGTTATTTGTATGTTGTCTCCTCAATTAGGTTGTCATCTCCTTGAGATCTGGGAATGATTTCCCCCCCGGCCCCCACCTTCTTCATGTCCTCAGAGCACAGCATGGTGCCCAGCATATAGTAGGTGCTTAATACATGTTTATTAACTGACTGGGGACAAATAGAGTAAGTCTAATCCTTCATCCACATGACAGTTCTTTGAATATTTAAATATAGTCATTATGTCCCCTCCCCCTACCTTCAGGCTATCTCCATTTCCTTCTAGTGATCTTTATATATAACATGACCTTGAGTCCCTTCATCATCTTGGTTGCCTTCCTCTGACTACTGTCAAGATTATGAATGTCATTTTTAAATTGTGGTGCCCAGAAGTGTACACATTTTCCAGATATAGTTTGATAAGGGTTAAGTACAGAGGGGCTATTACCTTTTTATTCCAAAAAGCCATGCTGTTGTCTTCAGAGTCCAGGATTGAAATAGTTTTATTGGGCTGCCACATAATATTACTAACTCCTTGGGCTTGCTGTCTCCTAGAACTCTCAGATCTCTTTTACGTAAGCTGTTATCTAACCGAACCTAGCCTATATTTGTAGAATGAATATTTTGAACCCAAGTGTGACTTTATAATTATCCATACTAAATTGCATCTTAGATTCATCGCAATATTCTAAGTTGTCAAAATATTTTCCATCTTGACTCTGTCATCCAATGTGTTTCCTTCCTCTCCTAGCTTTATGTCATGTTCCATTTATATTTTAATTCAAGTCATTCATAAAAATATGATCCTCTACAAATTTAATCTTTGGCCTTCCTCACCAATCCAGACCCCTCCAAATAATTTTCACTCTTTTCCTTCTCCTCATTTAGCTCAAGTCTTTTCCTCTTCTTCTACGTAACTAAGTCTGTACTTGTCTCTAGATGTGTTTCTTACATTTGCTTTAGAGGACAATGATTGCAGAACTTTGTTATTGTTCAGTCATTCAGTTGTGTCCTACTCTTCGTGACCATGTGGACCATAGTGAGTGGAATGCTCAAATAGTTAAGCCCCTTCAATGTGGGATAAGACCTTACCTCTCCTACCATCCACCCTGACCCTGAACCCCTTCTATATTTTTAGAAACTGCTCTTCTGAGAAAGTAGAGATAAGAAATTACATCAGTAGACAGATACCTGCAAGGCCCTGTTTATCTAGCTTTTACTTCCTTTTTGCTGAATACTAGTCTCTGGTATCACATCTGTCTTTTTGTTCTTTGTTATCTGTTGCTGGGAAAAGATTCTGTGTTATGTGAGCTCCAAACCAAGTCAATGGGAAGAGGAGCCAGTGGAGAGGGTGAGGGGAACTTTGAGCTGTATGCAAGACACACACACACACACACACACACACACACACACACACACACACACTTGCTGGCATCATCTTTGGCCATGCTGGGTGTGTCCCTTCTCATGAGAAAGCAATAAACTCCTTTTTGCCTTTTCTCAAGAACAGTCTCTGTTTATTTCTAATGTGAGTAGTGGTCTCAGACCCATACAATAGTGTGCCAATACCATTCATGGGGTTTTCTTGGCAAAGATACTGGAGTGATTTGCCATTTCCTTTTCCAATGGATTAAGTTAACAGGGGTTAAGTGGCTTGCCCAGGGTCACACAGCTAGTAAGAGTATGAGGCTACATTTGAACCCAGGTCTTCCTGACTCCAGGTCTAGTGCTTTATTCACTGAACCACCTAGCGGCCTCTATTACTCCCAAGGCCAGATACATGCTGGATTTTGGTCCCCATTCCACCCATACAAGGCATGGATACCACAGAAAAGTCCCTAGTAGGATGTGACCCTCTACTCAGATATAAGACACTGAGAGTTTTTGATTTTTGATAAATCTAAGAAGCCCCATTTCACTCTTTTCTTCCCTCTACCCTTTTTTCTATCTCTTTTCTTCCCTCCCTATCTCTTTTCTTCCCTCTACCCTTCTTTCTGATTCTCTTAGAACTAATGCTACAGATGCTTACCCTGATATTTTAAGAACAGAAGGTTTCATATGATTTGCCTGATATAAGTATCTTTAGCCTGAAGAATTTCTTTAGTGACTTCTGGGTCATATGTCCAGTAAGATGAAGGACTAGATACTTTCTCTTTCCTCATGACCATTCAAACCTCTCTACAAGAGGAATTATTCATAAGAGATAAAGCAGTTTCAGCAACCTAACTAATTAACAGCAGAGAAGGCTAATCCCTAATCTCTAATGTTCATGTTCAGATCCCCCTTCCTACTGGGCACCACACTCTGGCAGGGTTGTACAAACCAATCGAAGGATTTGCAGAGAACTCAGCTCTGCCCCTTCATTACCTCTGCTTCCTTCAGAAAATTAAAAACTAGTAAATTGCTCTGGCTGGTGCAGTAGTACTCAGAGAAATGAGAAATAGAAAGAAACTAGGGCAGGACACAAATGTATAATTGGGTCTGTCAAGCCTGAAGCAAAGGAGACTGGGATCCAACTATGGCCAATTCTACCCCACTTGAAATCACTAGGTGCAGGGACCAAAGCTGGTGGACCATGAGTTGTCCATTGTGAGGAGGAGCCTAAAATAGTTTTGAGGTCTGTCCCTTCCCTAGCCTGAAACTACCATTAAAGGGGAAAGAGTCAGAAAGTGAGCAATAGGAGAATGAGGGGGAGGAAAGACTGAAATTATCAAAGATCTTATGAGGAAGAAAACTCAAAGACCTTGAACACAGGCAGATCCACCAATCAGGAAGCTATTAATAACAAAAGGAAATACCGCTTTTGGACCATCTAAATGAGTTGAGCTATCTGTGAGTAAATATTATGAAACAAAGGAAAATGAATCAATATCTGATGAAACAAAGGACCAGATTGACTACCAAGAAAACATGGAACCACAGCAAGATTTTACTGAATGGTTCAAGAAAATAATTTCTTCATCAAGAGTTGTTGTGCCTTAAAACTTCCTGTATTAAGACCAACCTGATGTTAGCTTTCCCTGCCTGCCTACTTGATTGCCTTCTTTCAAGTAGCTAACTTTGAACATCTGACAAAACTCTCAGTCCTTTTTTCAGAATAGAGGTAAGCACACTATGACCCATGGACTGCCTCCTGTTTTTGTATGGCCCAGGAGCTTTCTGGTCATACAAAAATGGGTAGCTGGATTTGGCCCTTGTGTCATAGTTTGTCAGTTCCCGTTTTAAAGAAAAATTAATGGACAGTCTTATATCTTTTCAGGGAAGGTATATTTGTGTGGATGGAACATTCTCTTCCCCTTTGTTACTTGTTCCTTCCTTGTCCTTCTATATTATCAGTCTCTTTCCTATCCTTTGTGTCTTTTCCTTTTTCATTCTTTCCCTCATTCTTCTCTCGGTTTTAGGAGAAAACTGAAATTATTTTATTTGTATTTTTAATTAAAGTTTAATGTTTCCTGTCCCAAATTTTAAAAAGTAGGTGATTTGAATATGTTATGTCTACTACCTGGAGTACTTCCTCTTGTATATACTCCTTTAGAAAACTTTCCCTTTGGTTTTGGTAAACACCCTGGAATCTGACCCTTCGAATACCGGCTTTCTTTTGATATGCTAAGAAATTCTTAGTTGTGATGTATTGCCTGCATATTTGTATTGGTAATTAAGGTGGGACTTTTTTTTTTTTTTTACTGTTTTCTCTTTTAGAATGCTAAAATAATCAAGTGCCTATGATTAAGTCTTTCTAGGTGCTAAGCCTCAGGCACCACACTCTTTTTCTAACTAGGTGCTAAGCCCCAGGCCCACACCCCTTTGCTGATTAGGTGTGAAGCCTTCAGGCCCTGTAATAGCAATTTAGATTTGAAGATCTTTCCCACCCATTAATAGGCCATGTGGCCTGCTTATGCCACAGGAAGCCTAAGTCACCTGTGGTGGGAGGAGCTTCCTGACAGGAAAAGGAAGTTATGTCACAGGCAATGGAGAGAGAGAGAGAGAGCGAGAGAGAGAGCGAGCAGTTATGCCTGCTAATGGCTGCTGTCATGATAGTTAGAGCTGAACTTAGCTGTACTGTGAGTTTGTTTTTGGGAAAACCCCAGCAGAGGGTTGGAGAGGTTTTGGGATGGCAAGGCTCTATGTTGTAATATTGCATATTGAATGTTTTACTGCTCTGATAGATTGGATAAATGGCTTATGGGATATGGTTCTCTGGTGTCTGAATAAATGGTTTACTTCTACCTTCTATGTGGAGAGTCTCGTACACTTTGCAATACAGAACTTGACAATTATCATCTACATTGTTATTATTGCCTTATTGATACAGGCTCTGAACAGGGTATATAAACTCAGAGGTTAGCATTTTGCTTGGGGCTCTCACTCACTGGAAGAGTGTTGATGTGGAGACTCTGGGTAGCTGCTGGAGCCCCCCGGCTTTGAAGAAAACCCAGATGTTGGTGCTTCTCTTTTTGGTAACTATGTATATAATGTCTTGATTAGACAAAGCCTGCCTGTTGAATTGTGTTATTTGATCTGTTGATATTTTCTGTTAGTAATTTCTATTTGTATTTGCTCTAAAGCTCAGGGTGCTGGCTTTTCCTCCTGAACTAAGTGAATGATATATGTATGTTTGATTAAAGTGAGATTGTTAACCCCTTAAAGTTGTGTTCCTTAGAAAAGCAGATCAAACAACCTGTGCTCACAGCTCTGATTGCTGGTCTTGTTGGGTCTTATACCTTAGCAGCAGCTGGTAGCCACATTGTTGTTACAATATTGTGCTATCTGGCCTTTCCTACTATCTGAGAACAGGCCTTTCCTTCTACTTGCTCTAATGTCATGGCTCCCAATAATAGTTAATAGTTAGCTTAGCGACCCTTTAAAAATAATGCAAGCAAAATGTAAATCTCAGCCAAATCTTAACTTAATTATAACAGATTTGCAATGGGGGGGGAGAAGTCTGAATTAATTAGATTTTACTGTACATTTATTGTGAAATAAGCTTAGAACTTCCGTATTAATCATCTGTTGTGCTTATCCAGCTGGCCCTCAAAAGCATCAGCTGACTCCAAATTAGATGCTTAGTTACATTGAAAAAGCACCTAATTTATAAATTGTAGCACAATAAGAGAAAGCTGAGATCTGGTTAAAATTGGGTAAGAATGTTCACCCAGGGCTTACATTTGAGGTATTTGAGGTGCAATGGATAGAATACTTAACTTAAAGTCAGGAAGACTTGTTTTCGAATCTCACCTTGGACGTGCTACTTGGGAATATTAAGAAAGTCATTTAACCTTTCTGAACACAGTTTCTCCATCTGCAAAATGGGGATAAAATTACCTTTCTCACAGGCTTGTTATGAGAATCAAATGAGACAATGCATGTACAGTGTTTGTAAATCTTGGAATACTATATAAATATCAACTATCATTACAGATACAGAGTTACTAAGGTGTAACACTATTTCTTGTCTCTTTAATGGGGATTGTAATTTGTAAATATGATATAAGAAGATTATGACAACTAATAATGAAATAAGACATGTAGCATGATGTGCATAAAAGTGTACTCATTTAAATGTGTTGAATGAATGCAAATTGTACCCATTTGTAAATTATTGTACAAATTATCATTTATACAATGATAATTTAATTATATACTTCACAGGATGAAAAAAATCGCACACCATTCTCTTCAATAACTCTGAGTATGTACCCCACTGACATTTTATATTAGTTTTTGGTTTAAGGCAGTAAGAGAGATTTCAGTCAATAAATAGTAACCTCCCATGGCTCCTCCTCTCCCTACTCTCTCAGCCTTGCTTCATATTTTACAGAAAAAAATGGAGGTCATTTGCCATGAGCTCTGTCTTCTCCCCCTTCCTTATTTCATGTCACTCAGTTAACTTCTGTTGCTATTTTCTTCTTCATCCTTGTCTTACATGAAGAGGTGGCCTTACTCCTTACCAAGGACAACCCCAATACCTGTACAAGTGATCCCATTCCATCCAATATTTTCCACCAAATTATCCCCTCTTTCAATCCTACTCTAACACTTATCTTCAGTCTCTGTCTATTGGTTCCTTCCTTCCTGCCTACAAACAGGCCTCTGTCTCTTCCATTTTCAAAAAACTTGATCCTTCCATCACTGCTAACTATCATCCTTTGTCTCTTCTACTCTTCTGTGGCTGAATTCCATGAAATAGGTGCCTCCACTTTCTTTCCTCTTACTCCCTTATTAACTCCTATCAATATGGCTTTGACTTCATCATTCCATTAAATCTTCTCTCTTCAAAGTTATCAATGATCTCCTAACTGCCAAATTTAATGACTTTTTTTCAGTCCTCATGCTTCTTGACCTCTCTGCTGCTTTTGAAATCTACACCATCATCTTGAAATTCTCTTCTCTCTGGGTTTTCAGAATACCATTCTCTCTTGATTTTCCTCCTACCTATCTGAAAACTCCTCAAAGTATTGCTGGAGCCTCATTGAGATCATATTCTCTAATTATAGGTGTCCTGTAGGACTCTGTCTTGGGCTCTCTCCTTTTCTTCCTCTGTACTATTCAACTTGCTGATATTATCAGTTCATATGGATTTAATTAGCATATATTTGCTGATGATTCCCAAATCTACCTAGCCTGCCCTAACCATTCTGTGGACCTCCAATCTACACCTCCAACTACCTCTCAGACATCTCAAGTTAGATGTCATGTAGACATCTTAAACTCAACATACTCATAATTGAACTCATTATTTCCCACCGTCCTTAACAAACCCCAATTCCTAATTCTCTATTACTGGAGAGGATAGTACAAAGAAAATCCAGCAAGTTAGTATAGGCTTAGAGACCTAAGATCTGGAGAAAATTAACCTAATCCTAAAAAATCAATTGTAGGAGAGTCAGGATTATTTCTTTAAATTCAAAATGCTTGACTTTTTCATTTCAAGGATAAAAGAATCATAGAGCCTTATATCTATAAGGAATTCAAATGTTAATTAGTAATAAAAATAGATTTTCACAGAATCATTAAGTTGGGAGGGAAACACAAGGTTAAATGACTTGACCAGGGTCAAACAGCTAGCAAGTGTTTGAAGCTAGATTTGAACTCAGGACCTCAACTCCCAGTCAACGTTCTATCAACTACTCCACCTAGCTGCCTCCAGTTTGAGCATGTCACTTATGCCTTTATCCTAGTAATTGTTAATAGTGTTAAATAGCACAGAACCAAATATAGATCTCCATAGTTTTCTACTTAGAGACCTCCTGACATAGTGACATTGAATCATTAACAAGTACTCTTTGAATTCAGTCATTCAGCCAGTTTTGAATCCTTCTGAATACCATCAAATAAACCTCTCTTCTACTTCTCTGTACAACTAGTATGAGATACTTTATCCAAAAGCTTTGTGAAAACCTAAGCAAACTTTATCCATAGCATTCTCCTCACTTACAGGTTTAGTAATTCTATCAAAAAAGGTTAGTTTGTCATGACTCTTTTTTGAGGGAGCCATGTTGATTGTTGGTTAGCAATTTATAAAATAATGATTTGTGCTAATACAGTTAAACCATGATAGAGGGAAGAAAACAAGCCAAAGTTTGTGGAAGAAAACATTCAGAAACCAAATTCAAGAAGAAAACAAAACAAAATAAAAGAGATTGTTCATTCAGACCAGGTCTCTTACCCCAGATGGTGGAAGAGATCCACGCTTAAACATCATGGTTGAGGAATCCATATTGTGTAGCCAAAAGTGCCAAAGGAATTATACTCAGTCTTCTTGGGCTTTATTTTGATTGATGTATCCAAATGTGTCTGATTTTTGTGTCCAAATTTACCCTAGATTGGTATAGTTGTATAATTCCTTTACTCAATATTTTACTTCCTTTACTCAATATTGAATATAAACCTGTGTAAGCCCCAAATTAAAGAAGCCAGTCATTTTTCAGTCCTGGCAAGGCTAGCAAGGTCTGTCTTGGACCTCCTATGTATTATGTTAGGTTCCAAATGAGGACAAAGGGACACAGATATTTCAGAGGTTGACGTGTGTCCTATTAATATTCTTTTTTATATTAATAAATTAAAACTACTATAAGAGATATGGCCAAGACGAGGAATGAAAGACTACATTTCTCATGATTCATGGGTTCAGAGAGTGAACACTCATTGGGAAAAGTTTCCTTGGACTCAGCTTTTTGTGAGTGCCTGTGACACAGGGTGATTGTGCCAAGGCATATTGAATTTGATTGGTTCAAGGCAGTTTCTGGTTTGGAGGAGAAGTAAGGATTTGCGTGAAAATAGTCATAGTAGTTCTTAATACAGAAGGTGGGGTAACAGTAATATAATCTGCTTCCTGGGTTGCCAAGAGTAATCTGAAAGAAGTTCAGAGGGATAGAAGACCTCCTTCTACAATTCAGATGTGAAAAGGGTCAGTTGGTACATTAGTGGATCTTCACCAGCTCTTCAACCTGAAAATGCAAAAAAAAAATTTTGCTTATCTATCCTCCACACTAGAGTATGAGTCTCGTGTAAAGTGCTTTTCCGGGTTAACCTACTAGTCATTCAAAAACAGGAGGCAGATGAGACTCGAATCCCCAGAATGCATGTTTAAAGGTTTTTTTTTCTTGTTATTCTTTGCTAATTGCTTAAATTCTGATGAAATGTTTCTCTTTTAAAATGTCCAGTTCCTTATCTGATCTGCTAACAAGGTGCAAACTAAATTCAGATGGCTTTAGAGGTTCCCCTTCCATCTTGGGATGAGGGCACAAGCCAGTCAAAGTATACTTATTTTCAAAATATCCTCGTCTAATTGTTTGTGTGAAGGGGGGATTTAATGGAACATGGATTATACTTGGTAAATTCCTCGTGAGCATGAACTGAGATTCTCTTCTTTGAATCTGGAATCCAACTATTATAAAACTATGTAACCTGAAACTACAGATGAAGCTGTTAAGTCTATGAAAAAAGGAGCCATAAAGATTTGGAGTTATATTTGATTGTTTATTTTAATACTTTAAAATCCATTATTTTATTAGTACTGATACCCCTTCTACTGATGTAGTAGATAGTGGATAGAGTGGATATTTAGCTCAGTGGTTAGAGTGCTGGGCCTGGAATCAGGAGGACTTGAATTCAAATTTGACCTCAGATACTTACTAGCTATGTGACCCTGGGCAAGTCATTTAACCTCTGTTTTCCTTAATCCACTGGAGAAGGAAATGGCAAACCACTCTACTATCTTTGCCAAGAAAAGCTGAACAATTGAATAACAACAACTGCTGATGTACAGTATAATCTCTTCATGTCTCAGGAGATGGTTTAATTTGACAAAATATTAATATTCTGTTGAGGAAATTTGATTACTTAGTTCATTGAAAGGTGGAATTTAAATATAAAACACTATAATGATTAGCACCTATATTAGGGACTTCACTCACAAATTAAGGAGAGCCAGGAGATGGGAGAGGGGGTGACAGGAGCTATGAGAGGTGCTGTTAGCACTTCAAGAGGGACAATGCAGAAGATCTACAAAAGCAAGTGAGCAGGGGTGGCCTTCATTCTGGGAGAGTGCCTCTGTGGTTTTGCTCATTTGAAGGTTGCATATATCCAGTCTGTTTAAATAGCGGGGGAACAATCAACATTGCTTGTGTCGATGTCTGGCCCAACCCTTATGATAATGTGGATGGAGAATGAGTAAAGCAAGGGGAGCCCCAAAAGGAGCAACATGTGACTTTTGCAATGGAGAAGCCCAGCAGCTGCAGCAATCCTGCCTCTCTGCTGTCCTGGGAATCTTCTCCTGCAAGATGAAACCATGAGCAGTATTTCATTTGTGTTCTCTTGTTCAGTCTGGTGGCTCTGCAGGTTTATTATCCGATTACTGGTGCTCCTGGAATAGCCCATATATAGCATCAAAAGAAAACTGGTTGCTGGTGAGCTAAGTGGTGTATGCCTCATAAGACCTTCCTTCTTCATGTTTCTATCAGGGGCCTGGGAGAACTGACTTTGACAATGGAAGAAGAGGGAGGAGGGTATCTCTTTTATTCAAAATTTTATTTGGGGCCAGACCAATTGCCTTCTCTATATTTTCATTAGACATATATTTTATATACAAAAGTTTTGAACCTGGGTTTAAATTCAGTTTTGCCACTCATCGTCTGTGTGTGTGTGACCTTGAACAGGTGACAATCGTTCCAGGCTGCAGGTTATCCTTCTGTGAAATAAGTTGATAACACTAAATGAAATCTAAGGCCCCCTCCAGCTCTAAATCTATGACCCTACAAACTAATAACTATATTTAAACATTTATGCATAAATTAAGGAACAATAAGAGGTGGGAGTGCGGGGCAGCAAGAGGTCACCTTTCTAAAGGAAGGAAACAAAGCATTTACTGAGCACCTACTATGTGCCAGGCACTGTGCTCAGCATTTCAGTCATATAATCTCATGTGGTACTCACAACAACTCTGGGAAGTAGGTGCTATTTTGATACTCATTTTACAGCAGAAGAAACTTAGGCAGACAAATTAAGTGAGTTGTCTAGGGTCACACAGCTATTAAGTATTTGTCGGATCTTAACTCAGGTCTCCCTGATTCTAGGTCTATCACTCTATCTACTGTGCCATCTAAGTTGTAAGAAGGAGAGGAACCCTAATGCCCCTTGCCTGTTTCATTGTCCTCTGCTATGATATCTGCTTGATCATATGGAGGAGATTGGGGACTTATATTACTGTTATCATTAATGAAATTGTCTCCCATATACGTTACACTAGTTAGCGATTGATTTGGGTTAAAAAGTTCCCTTTTTTGATACCTGGGATGGTTAAAGCTAACAATTGCTTACATCTCACTTTGAATTATTTTAACAAAACAATCAGAATACCTAATGTCTAATTATGATGTGGGAATGGAAATTTTGATGGGATGAGAGGAAGAAAAGAGTTCTTAGGGGAGAAGGCAGACATAGCTTGTTAGGTTGGGGTACCAGAGTGAGGGACTTTGAATAGCGTAAGGGTAGTAGAGAGAGAAGACTATATAAAAAGGGAGGTGGAAGACTGAAAATGCAAATAGCCTCCTGTGCAGTTTGGCCAGTAGCTACCATAGAGTCAGTGAAAATAATCTCCTGTGCGCCTTTGGCGAGCTTGTCATGGGTTGACTGATGCCCGGGATGCCATGTAAATATTTGCAAGTTGATATACTACTCATACAATATAAAGAGTGTGTACATTTGTGAGTCACTTTAACTTGAACATTTATAATACTGTAACTGGGGAGAGGTCTGATTATATTGGCAAGAATGTGACAATGGCTGTAAATCACATTAAATCAATTAGTATATATTTTTTGGCCAGAATATTGTATTTATTTTTGACAATTTGTTATAAACTTAATATTAAATGTCAACACAGCTAATTAGACTTGCTTTGTAATTATTTACATTTCAATAAATGAATTGCAATACTTAAGATGTCATAACAACTTTTCAGGCTCTCCTAAGTCTCCATCAGGATTGCCTATTCATTCCCATTCACTTTTCCTCTTATATGAATGTGGTTACGGCATACTATGTTTTTGTTCTTTATGTGGCTTAATGGAAACAGCACAATATTTTGCATCAAAGGACCTATTTTTGAATATTTGCTCTGCCCCTTAGTGTATAACCTCTCTGGGCCTCAGTTTCCTAAAATGAGGGATTTGGAATAGATAGCCTCTTAAGTTTCCTTTCAACCTTGTCTATGATATTAAAGAATCTTCCCATATAGTTTTAAATTTCTTCTACTTATTGATCTTAATTGCATTATAGCATCCCCCAAAATCAATGTACATAATTCATTTAGCCATTCCCCTCTTGTTGAATATTTAATTTGCTTCTAGTTTTCTTGCAATTACAAATGACAATGTTTTCTCTTGAACCTATCTTTGTTCATGGACAACATAATGTATAATAATCTTATGTTTCTGCTAGTGTACTATTAGAAAGAATATTTCTGTGTAACAAAGTCACATCTATATTTTTCAGATGGCCCATGGAAATAATCAGATTCTTTGCAATTTGTTCAAAAATAACCTTTAAACAACAGATTCCTGGAGTTCCAGTTCATGTAATGGAAGTGTCCAGTTATGTGCTTTTTGTACTGTAGCTGGACAAAGAAGGGAGTTGGAAGGGACCTCAGAAGCCACCTAGCCTAATTGACACCTAGAAGGTAATCTATCTACTCCATAGCATCTACAACCAGTATTCAGTCATCTAATGAGGGAAAACCATTACCCCCAGAGGCAACCCCATCTGCTTTTGGACGATTCTATTGTTAGAAAGTTTTTCCTGGTGTAGCCCTTAGCAAATTCCATAAATACAGTTAAATCACACCCTCCCACTGGATAGTGTCTTCCACTTAAGCTTCAGAGACACCAGGCATTCCTGGTTTTCTTTCTATTTCTCTGATAGCTTTTTCTTTGTCTTCTATGCTGGGCTCTTGTTCTTGGAATAAGTGTTCCTATGCAGATGATATCCAAATCTATTTCTCTGGGCAGCCAAAGCACAGAGTGCTGGATATGGATTCAGGAAGAACTGAGTTTGAATCTTGTTCAGACACCAGCTGTGTGTTCCTAGGCAAGTTGTTTAACTTTCTGTCCTTTAGTTTCCTAATTTTTAAAATAGAAAAAATAATAACATATACAATATAGAATTGCTATTGGGATTAAATGAGATAACATATGTAAATGTGCTTTGCAGACCTTAAAGCACAATTCTAGCTGTTTTTACTATTATTTCTATCCCAGATTTCTCTTCTGAGATTCAAACCCACATCTTCAATAATCTATAGGAATCTCTACCTAGATGCTCCACCAATACCTTGAGCTTAACATATACCAAACCAATCTTTTCATCTTTTTCTCTAAATTGGTTCCTTCTTTTGATTTATTTCAGTTATTGTCTGTAAATTCTTATATCTCCATATATTATGGTATCACATAATTATATCTGTGTATGTATTAGCTATAATAATGATAATACTTATGTAATACTTATAAGGTTTGCGAGGGGCTTTGCACATATTATCTTATTTGATCCTACTATACTGCAAATACCAGGAGAGCAGGTGTCAACATCTTATTTAGGCTTTTTATTTCTCTTATAGCCTTAGCTCAGTGTTCTCTACACAGTTAGCATTTAATAATTTTTTGAATTGAGTTAAATTTACTAGTTTAGTGCAAAGAGCCTGGACATCAACTCTGTTTTATCTCTAAGCCTGGTGAACTGGAAATGTGATTTTATACTATAACTATTACAAGATTCAGTTACAAAATCTAGATTTTCTATGGAGTTCATCATGAAGGGAAAAAAATGAATGAACTCTTTGGCCAATGAAGTATCATTTAATAAATTAAATTCAGCATATAAATGTTTCTGTTAAGTATGAATGATAATATTGATAATGATAATAATAACTGACATTTATACAATGCTTTAAAGTTTACAAAGTATTTTCTATGCAACAACTTTGTGATCTAGATAGTACAAATAGTATCATTTTGTAGAGGAGGAGACTGATGCTCAGAGAGATGGAATTAATTTCGAAGGGGCACATATTTAGGAAGAGGTGTGATGGGAATATGTTGTGTGAACCCTGAAGTTTAGCCACATTTTACTGGACTGGAAACCCCAGATGGAAAATCAATAACTAACCCACCAAAAATGATTGACTCAGCATTTTTAGCTGCCTTTTAGCAACCTAACTAGAACAATTATATAAAAATGTTATTGACATGGTTTTAAAAAATCATGCTCCAAATCATGAATTCAGCTGTTGCATAGAGATAGAGCTTAACTTCCAGGTGGAGTTTATATACTTGAAGTGGCTGTCTGTACCCAAAAACATATTTAACGTTAATAATTAATAAGTGACTATAATATTTGAAGAGGCCAGGTCTTCCATCTATATTTTTATTATTTTTTAATACTGTTAAGTGAAGCTATTTAAATTATAAAGTCACACACTATTTGTATAATTAGCTTTTATCAGAATAAATTTATTTCTCTGGAAAGTCTTTGGAAAGTACAGAAATTCACATTAGTCAGCTAGCCACTGGATGGCACTGTTGTAACACACAAATAGGAAAGAACCCATTTATTTCTCATTTAAGAGACGGCACTAAGTGAAGGTTGAATGTGATAGTTTCAGATGTGCAGCAGTTTAAATAAAATAGCCTTGTTTAATACAATTCCAATCATACTTCTTTTTAATATTGTTCAAGAACTTGTTGAAGTCAGGTAGGCTGATTTGGCGAGGTTCTTTGTTTAATAGTGCCTCGTTAGCCATTGGATTTTCTGTGAATTTGGCTTATAATGTTGAAATATTCTCCCCCCCTTTGGACTCTGCAAATTTATATTTTGGTTATTCTCATCACACTTTCATGAAATTCTTTTCCCCTTTCCTGGGTCCCTTGCTTTACTAAAGTCTTAGCTTGCTGAGGGGCACTCAAGAATTGATTTTTCTTTTTGGTCAATTTCATGATCCATGTATTTTGCAAAAAATGACCTTTCGCCATAAATTGGTCTAAAAATGCATGGAGATCAATGGCAAGATAATAGCTATTCATTTGGATTCTCTATTCACAGGTCAGAGGTCAAGCATCATATACCAATACAGGACAGTCCTTTGGAAGTTTATATGAGGAGGGAAAGAATTTTGTTCACCATCCCTCACTGTTTGCTGTTCCCATTGGGAGGAATGGATATCTATTTGATCTTTAGGTTTTATAGATAACATAGGGTGAATTCTCTCCTCCTCCTAAGGTAACACTTTATTGCATACTCAACTCTGAGACAAAATTGAGGAGAAAATGTAAGAGCTACAACTGAGGATTTGGGTACCTGGGGTAATTCAAGTGAGGGAGGTGGGGGAGAGTCAGTCATTCTCAGTGATGTAATGTCAGTAGAGTACCATCAGAGGCAGACCCCCTCCCATGCTAAGATCTGGGGGCACTAACAGTTACAGCCATAGGGAATACGGAGCAAGTCCTTTCCTCTTCTATAGTCAAGCAGCATATGTTCTAAGAGGCAGCATGGCATGATGGAAAGAAGTGAGCCTAGGATTCAGGTGACTCCATCTGAAACACTTGATAGATGTGTGAATATGGCTAAGTCATTTAATTTCTCTGAGCCCAAGTTTCCTCAATTGTAAAATGAGGGTAAAAGAATGAAGGAAAAAGTTTTAAAATTAATTCCTTGCTAATGCAGAGTAGTGTGCTAAGTATTGGGGACTCAATCAGTCAATAAACATTTATTAAGTGCCCACCATGTCCCTTAGCACTGTGCTAAATACTGGGGATACAAATACTAAAAAAAGACATTCTCCTATTCTCAAGGAAGTTATAGTCTAATGGGAGAAGACAACAAACAAAAGTAAGCTGAAAAAGGGTGGTGGGAAACATGGAAGTATGAGTCCAAGTCAGAGGAATGTAGCTGGTAAGAAATGAAAATATGGATGACCTTCAAGGCCTCTATAAATGGAGACTTCGGGAGGAGCTCTTTGCTCTGCCTACCAGCCCTCTGATCATAAGGGCAAAGGATACTGAGGTTCCTGATGAGGTATGAGTAACAAGGCTGATGCAATCTCACAGGATAAGTTTCCTGATGATGAGGTTTCCTGGGGCCATGATGGAATCCAATTCTAAGGATTACAGCTGGTGGGAAATAAAAACAAATAGAAAAACAAGACAGTCCCTACTCTTGAGGAGTTTATATTCTAAAAGTGGAAGACAACAAATATAAGAGGTTTCAGCTGCAAGTCATATGGCAAATCAAAGCCCCATAGCTTTTTGGCTATGGCAGCAATGCAGGTATTCATGTCTCTTCTTTAATCTCATTTCATTGATAAAAACTATATCTTTTTCTGATGTTGAACCATTTGACAATGCTAAGAACTTCATTGCTGAAAGCATTCTTTTCTGAGTCTCAAAGGGCTGATAATGCTTATACTATGAATCTCACAGGGTTGTTGTTAGGAATGTTCTGTGCAAGTCTTTAAGTGTAACATGAGTGTCAGTTGCTATTATTATTCCCTGGGGTATCTGGGAGAATCAGACATATTTTAAAAACCTGGCAATTTTAAAATAATTATTCAAAACCAAAATTATCATGAGTATTGTTGCCATTGTAAATGAGTATGCATTAAAATACCATCAGCTCACTGTCGATCTAGATAAATAGTTAAGAGACATAGTCCATCACTTCTGAAAACATGCCATCACAGGCTGGCAAAACTGAGGACGATAAACCCATAGATACAGACAAATGAACACACGTTGAACAGATATACTAATTCAATATGAAATATTGTATCCTAACATATGAACTGGTCAAGGATTTATTCCCATGCTCCTTTATTTTTGGTCAGTGAGGACCACAATGGGGATATTGTAGTAAGTGTTATAGAGTTAATGAGAACTGGAGAGTTTAGTAATTAATTGAAAACATACGCGATCCCCCTCACTTTATAGGATGTATAACATGAGGTTATATGAGACAATTTTATATGGCACACATTTGTAGGCCTTGTCAACAAAATGCTGGCAGTTATCAGAGAGAGTATTAGAAAGAAAATAGGAGATATCACATTACATTTCCTAAAAATCAAGCTGTGTTGGCATTGGGAAGATTGTGGTCACTTGTGGTTCTTTACCTCTCAGAAATATATACTGAAAAAAATCTAGAGAAGAGTAACTCAATGCTCTAAAAGATAGAGATTCTGGATCTAAGCTCCCCCTACCCCTTGTGATTTTAATGCTATTTCCACTATGCCATGTTGCCTCTCAGAATATAAACTCCCTGACTGCAGAAGGGAGAAGTGTTTCCTCTGTATTTTCCAGATCTGTAACTAGCATGGAACGACCAGGGCTTTGTCCCAGGACATTGACGTAGGGGATCTGCTTCTGATGATCCTCTGCTAGTTTCACGCCACCCAGCATGACTGCCCTCCCTAAACTCCTATTATTCCACTCAGTTGAATTTGTCCCAGGTGTCAGAATCTATCCCTAAAAGATAGTTCTCTGAAAGATCTAGTTAGATAAATAGATGGTATAAGGAAATGAACCTGGACTGGGAGCTAGCAACCTATTTTTATATTCCCATTACTGTTAGTTAGATGTAGGAGCTTGGGTAAGAAAACTATTTTATCTTTCTGGGCTGTAAAATGAGAGGACAGGACCAGTTGATCTCCATTGCTCTGTGGCATTGCGGTTGAGAAAACTAGAAAATATCTAGAATGATGAAGATTGAGAAAGAATTAGGTCAAAGACTAAAAAGAAATCATGTAAGGTATGGATAAAGTGAATACATATCCAGTTCATCAAAATTTAAATGAAATTCAGCAAGCATTTATTAATTGCCTACTATGTGCCAGATATTTTGTTAAATTCAGGAATACAAAGACAGAAAGTATAATAGGCTTCAAGGAATTTGCATTGTTTGGGGAGGAAACAACACATATACAGATATATAAGAAATGTAGTAGATAGCTAGGTGGCACAGTGGATAAAGGACTAAATGTGGAAGTCAGGAAGATGTGAATGCAAATCCTGCCCCAGATACTTTCTAGTGTGAATGTGGGCAAGTCACTTAATCTCTATGTGCCTCAGTTTCCTCATTTGTAAAATGAGGATAAGAGCATTTACTTCCCGGGGTTGTTGTGGGATAATATTTGTAAAGTATTTTATAAACCTTAATGTGCTCTATAAATGACAATTGCTATTATTTTTAGTGCTATTACACAAAAGGTAGGTTATTATTATTGTTATTGCATAAAAAAGTAATGTCGAGGGGTGAAGGATTAGAAAACACTGAATATAAGGAGGAGATGGCACCTGAGCTGTTATTTGAGAAACTACAGAATTGAAAAGGTAGAATTAAAAAGGGAAAGCAATCTAGGTGTGGAAAACAATTTGCCCAAGGGTATGAAAGTAGAAAATGGCATTTGGTACGGGAAGAATAGAAAATGGGATGCTATCTTCCTAAATGGATTAAAAAAATCCTTATTGTGTAATCACTATTTCTGAAGCAGCGTATTTGAGTCATTGACTTATACAACCTTGATTTCCATCAAGTTAATATATATTATTGAAAGAGGAGACAAATATATTTGTGATCTCATTGATAGGATTCCTCCTGTTATGCTAATTCTAACCCATCCACACATTCTCATGCAAGCATGTTTTTGCTAGTTTATAGCTCTGTATCAGCCTCATGCACATCTGGGTCATGCAAACCCCTAGAAGTTATCTGTGACCCCAGGAAAGGATGGATGTACTCCATTTTGATACTTTTCCCTGATTGACATCTACAGATCCTTGTCAAGTGAATAGTTTTGATAGCTTTGGATTGTGGGCAAGTCACTTATTCTCAGTTTCCTCTGTTGCCTCAGTTTCCTCACCTGTAAAACAGGCATAATAAGATGCTGCTTAAATGAAAAAGGAATAAATAGAAACAATTGCAAAGTAGTTAAATAGAATTTAGTTTGGGAAAGGAGAATACTAGCAGTTAGGGATGAAGAAAGGTTTCTTGCAGAAAATGGTGCTTAAAATGTGTATTAAAGAAATAGAGGGACTCTATGAGACAGACATAAGTAGAGAGTGGATTCCAGGCATGCAAGATAGTTAGTACTAAGGCAAAGAGACAAGAAATGGAATGTTATGAGTGAAGAATAGAGAGATCACTTTGGTTCCACTGCAGAGTGTGGTAGTAGAAGTAATGTCCATTGAGAATGGAAAGATAGGTAGGGGTCATTTTGTATGGGGCTTTAAAATCTAAACAGTTTATATTTTATCCTAGAGATAATAAGAAGCCACTGGAGTTGATTATGCAGGGGAGCCACATAGTCAGATCTACTCCTAAGGAAAATCTCTATGGACTGGAGTACTAAGAGATGAGTCAGGGAAATCAACCAGACTTGGATTATTATCTAAGTGAGAGGTGATGAGGGTCTGAACTAAGGTGATATCTGTGTGAGTGGAGAGTCACCTGTGAGAGATGGTATAGAGGTAGAAATGATCAGATTTACCAATTGATTGATATATGGGGTAAACGATAGTGAGGACTCACGGTTACACACCTTTGGAAGAAGGGTAGTGTTGTGGAAAGAAATGCAGAAAAAATTTGGAAGAGGGCAAGGTCTTTGGGGAAAGATGAATATCTATTTTTAAATATTGAGTCTGAGATGTCTTAGGGCATCTATTGAAATGTACAATGGGCAATTTCTGTTGTGGGACTAAAAATTAGTGTTGAGACTGGAGAGTCACATACGGAGAGTCACATATGGTTCTTCCATATGTATATTATGTGTGTGTGATTTGTGTAGAGATAATATTTAAATCCATGTAAGGTGGTGAGGTAACCAAGAGAGAGAATGTAAAGGTCGAAGAAAAGAAAGTATAGGACAGAACCTTAGAAAAACCCACAGTTGGGAGCATGACAGATGATGAGCCGATAGAGGATACTGAGAAGGAGGTGTTACATAGAGGCGAAGAGAACCAGGAGAGAATAGTCTAGCAAAGATTCAGAGAGGAAAGACTACACAAAAAGAAAGCGTGATTAACAGTGGCAAGTGCAACTGATAGGCTAGAAAAAATTAGGACTAAACAAAAAAAAATCATGTTAGGCAATTGAGATCACTGGTAGCTTTGGAGGAAGTAGTTTCAGTTGAGTGATGTGGTTGGAAGCCAGGTATGAAGAGTAAGTGAAAGGAGAGGAAGCGGAGGTGGTGAATAGAGACAACGTTTTCAAGGAGTTTGGCAGTAAAATAGAGAAGACATTGAGAATGGTAGTTTAAGGGACGATTATAGGAGTTAGTGAACATTTTTCAAGGAGTGGGGAGGCTTGAGTATACTTGAGGGCAGTAGCGGGTCAAGGGGAGAAGTTGAAGTTTAGGGAGAGAGGAAATGATTAAGGATGCAATCTGCCAGAGAAGACAGGAAGGGATGGGATCAAGTGCAGATATAGAGGGTCTGGCTTTGGCAAGGAGATGATTCTACTACAAATTTAGCATCTCATCACCAGTGTGTCATTCTTGGGGTTGGCTACAGTTTCTACTTATTGTTGCATGTATGACTTAACTCCTCAGTTAAGCTTTAAGCTTCTTATGAACACCAATTGTATTTTTTTTTGTTTTGTTTTGTTTTCTTGAGGGGAGAAGGGAAGGCAATTGGGGTTAAGTGACTTGCCCAAGGTCACACAGCTAGTAAGTGTGTCAAGTATCTGAGGCTGGATTTGAACTCAGGTCCTCCTGACTCCAGGGCCAGTGCTCTACTCGCTGTGCCACCTAGCTGTCCCACCAATTGTATTTTTTAAAAAAAGATTATTGTTACTCCACAAAACCTAGTAGAATATAAATTCCTAGAGGGGTGGGGCTGTTTTTTTTAATACATGCCTAGTATTTAATGAATACTTGTTGAATAAATAAATTAATGAATCTCTCCTTTCGATATGCCCCAACTTGTCAATATCCTTTCTAAAATATGACCCTCAGAACTTAACACAGTATTCCAGATATCTGATGGGGGAGCATACAGTGGGGCCTTCTTCACCTCTCTCATTCTAGATATTCTACTTCTGTAACTGAAGCCTAGTATTGATTTATCCTTTTGTGGCTGTCAAGCCAGGGTGTGCTAGAGCCAGCTTGAACAGCTCAGGAGAATGGATTGTTAAATTTCCAGTATGGACATTTGTACCTTGGAAATTGGCAAATGCTACAAATTAGGGATCGATTTATTGTCTAGACTTAAGAAAGTGATAGAGAAAATGTTAATAATGCAGATTAAACTTGGGTGCCATGCTAACGATTTTTCTTTTTTTTGAGAGCAGGTAGTTGAACATTAATTTACCGGTACATCATTGCTGTTATGTCACACTATTTATTCACATTCAGCCTTCAATCTACTAAACACAAAGGTATTCTTTGTTTGTTTTGTACAAAGTGCTTTTTAGTGACATCTCTTCCTGTCTGTACTAGTCTAGAAAAATTATTTTGAAGACAAGTGCTAATAGACTTTATATTTATCTCTATTTTGTTATTTTTATCATTAATAATATATATATATATTTTACTATATCTGTGATTTCATTTTGTGGGAAACTTCCAGTGAAGAAACTCCCCTCTACCATTGCAGATTGATAACTGTCCTTCAGTTTTTAGTCTTAGGGAGTTGCCTGGGACACTGAGAGGTTAAGTGCCTTGCCAAGGGTTACCCAGGCAATATGAGTTGAAGGCAGGACTTGAAACTGGGTCTTTCTGACTCTGAGGCCACCCTTCTATTATGCCATGCTGACATTTTATTTAGTTTTGTCTTATGACCATTATGATATTTTGGAAGAGAGATTCACGCTTCAGGTAATTTTTGCAATATTTGACCTCTTATGCTTCTACTTACTCTAAAAGTTCTATGATCCATTCCTCTTGGTTTTAGTTGGTTTGCCTGAACAGGGGTCACTTGTCACTTGCTATTAGTTGTTTTTCCTTTTGATCTAATTTCCTCCATGCCTCTACTATTGTAATAGCCTGTTGTTTAGCCTCTACTGGCTACAAGTCTCTTCCCACCCCAATTCATCCTCAGCTCAACTGTCAAATTGATCTTCCTAAAGCACAGATCTGACCGTATCATCTCCCTATTCAATAAACTTTGATATGGCTTCTAGGGAAGTGAGAGGGAACCACTATGATCCCATCTCTTCCCATCTCCTCTGACAGATTGCTGCCTTTGTTTAGCTTTTAAAATGTTCATAACTTGGCCCCTTTTTACCTTTCCAGTCTTTTTTGCATCTTATTCTCTTCCATGTACTCTCTGAATCACCTACACTGATCTCTTTTCTGTTCTTCACATACTACACTCCCATCTCCCAACTCCAAGCGTTTTCACTGGCTGTCTCCCATGGTTGGAATGCTATTGTTCCTCATCCTTGGCTTTCTTCAAATCTCAGCTGAAGTCCTGCCTTCTGGGAGGAACATTTCCCAGTCTTACTAATCCTAGTGCCTTCCCTTTGAGACTACCTCGAATTTACCCTGTATGTAGTTTATTTGTACATTTGATTGCATGTCTCCCTTATTAGACTGTAAGATTCTTAAGAGTAGGGACTGGTTTAAAAAAACTCTTTTTTTTTTACCTTTCTTTGTATCACCATAATGTAGCACAGTGTCTGGAACACAGTAGGCACTTTTTGTTTGTCCTTCATCTTTGAAGAGAACCAATGACATCTTGACTTGCAAGTGAGTTGGATTGAAATGAGACAGAGTTGCACAAAGTTGTCAGTCTCAGTCTCTCTTCCAGGGTCATCAAAGTCCAATGGCAAGACGTAAGTCAGGACAATTGGTAATGGCCTGGGATGCAGTGGATGACTTTGGTGTCTTCGATGTCTGAGCAAACTTTAAGTGCTCCACAGCTTCAGCTGCCTTTGCGGCTGTTGGAACTAATTATCTGCCCGTTCCTCTGGGGAAGTCTTCATGTGCTTGGGGTAGACATCCCCCTAACTCACTGATATATTTGAGGCTTATAGTTACCTTTAACCTGGTCTAGCCCATCTGCCGAGACAGTTTACCAGGATGTGGCTGCTGCTCATGCTACAGTTTCTCGGAACCACGGGTAAGAGTTGGATGACAGGTGGACACCAAAGGTGGATAAGCAGCCCTTATACCAGAGGTGCTTGTTCTCCCTGAATACCCCATATGCTCCATCACCTAGTATAGTATACATAGTAAGTATAAAGTAGGCATTTAATAAATGCTGGTTCACTGATCGACCAATTAGACTAGCACCAGGCTGTGCTTTCTCTCTGGATTCCATGGTAGGCCTTGATGGCATGGATATTTTGAGTTTGGGGTCCCATAGCTATTCACTTCAAATGTCTCCATCTGATTCACCTTCTCTTTCTGTCTGAACGATATTCCATATATCATATCTCCCAATACGTCTTCTTTTCTAGGTTGCCTTTGGCTCTCTGCTCATTGGCAGAACTGAAATGACTGACACGTTCTCAGTTTCCAACAAGTTTTCTGCCCATCTTTTGTAATACTTCCGGATTCCTTTCCATATCCTTGGGAGAATGTTAAAAAAATGAATTCATAGAAAATGCTTTTCAAATGCAATAATTGATAACATACAATTATTCCTTTTTCCCCAACCCCTGTCCTTGATCTCAACTACCATCAGTTAAAGTAGTAATGATAATAATAATAACTAGTATTTATATAGCACTTACAGGGTTGCAGAGTACTTTACAAATATTATTTTATCCTTACAGCATCCCTGGGAGGTAGGTGCTGTTATTATCCTCATTTTTGGATGAGGAAACTGAAGCCAGCAATGGTTAAGTGACTTGTTCAAGATTACACAGATTATTAAATGTATGAGGCAGGATTTGATCTAATTCCTCTTGACTCCAGGTTTAGCTCGACTGTGCCACCCTTGGCAAATTGTTCAATGAAGAAATGACCCTATTTTCTCATAGAGACAGAATGTCCGTATTAGGTCGTTGGTAATGATTTTGCATGAATGCTTATTATTTGTTTTCCCATCTTTATGCTATTGTCTTTTGATCTAAACATAGTTGTCTATTTCTTCTCTATACAAGTAACAACACTGCACTAGAATAATAATCCTTATTTAGTATGCTGAACATTTACAAAAATTCTTTTTTGACAAGCTGCTGCTCCCATGGTTTAGAGGCCATGACTCTATTTTCAATCCATCTTTTAGACTTCCAGTAAACCACACGTTGTATTAAAAAAAAAAAGAGAGACAAGCAGATTTTCTAATAACCTCAGGTAAACCAATATATCTACAGACACAGTAGTATGCACCTGTAAATAACATCACACACACATACGTTTGTTTTATCTACTTTTAAGAATGCTTGGCTTGGTCAATAGTCTAATTTTCCATTTAGCACAAATGAATCCATCATTGCCTAGTTGCTGATGTTATTGCTTTGAATCAATATCATGAAGACGTAAACGGACATTTTGGAGCCTTCAGCAAACCTGAAATGTACAGTCCAATTGAATTCTATTTCTGTAACCTGATCTAACACCTTTTGGGAACTCCGGCCATATAGTTGCTGTAGTTATGTTTAAGAGTAGGTAGGAGAATTCTCCCATCACCTGTGATTATTGAGTAAGCAAAAGACAGAGCAACAAGCATTAGTAGCATGTGCTGATCTTGTTATTATTCCAGAATGTTTAGAAGAAAGGTGGATTGTTGGGGAAAGCTGAATGTATGCAGAGGTTAAAGCAGGATTTCCCTCTCTCTGATGCTGGCAGCATGTGGAAAAGCCATGTTTCTTTCAGCTTGGTGTTCTTCCTACCTATTCTCCTGCCCCACACCCAACCCCTTTGTTGTCCTGTAGGTCACTCACAGTCTATAAACTAGAGACAAAATATGCTACAGTGATGTAGTCCACTGACTTATTACCCACTTAGGGGTATAGTAGAAAGTGCTGGGGCTTCGAGTCAAGAAGACTTGAGTTCAAATCCAGCCTTAGATACTAGCTATGTGATTCTGGGGAAGTCATTTAACCTCTGCCTCAGTTTCCTTAATCTATAATGAGGACCATGATAGTGCCTACCTCCCTGGGTTGTCGTGATGGTCAAATGAGATAATATTTGAAAAGTACTTAGCACAGTGCCTGATGCATAGTAGGCATTTAATAAATACTTATTTCTTTTCTCCGTTCCTTTGTTTCTTCCTTTGTTCCTTCTTTCCTTCGTTCGTTCTTTCCTTTCTTCCTCTACCAATTCATGTTATAGATATGTGATTGCGCACAATACAAACGCTTTGTTTCTGTAGAGTATAACTGCAACAGTGCAGATATAATTGTGTGTGTGTGTGTGTGTGTGTGTGTGTAGTGGTTAGAGTTTTCACAGGGGGCATTATCTGGTGCCAGGTCACCTCGGGATGGCTGGAATTTTCTTTCCCATCTCCAACCTCTAGATTACCTTCTGTTTTGTGTACTTAAGGAATGCATTCTAATTAGTCTATCTAAATATAATTTGCAGCCACCTGGAAGGCAAATTTTCTAGGGGATAAAACCTGACAATCATAAAGCAATTTAATATGCTTAGAATTTTAGAGTTGTAAGGAACCATAGAGAACATCTAATCTGACCCATTCGTTTTACAGATAAGTAAATTGAGGCAAAGAGAGATTAAGTGATTTACTCAAGAGTAGGCAAAAGATTCAAGGTCTGTAATTTCCAGCCCAATGCCCTTTCTACTATGCCACACTGCTTCCATCTTTAGCTATTACTTTGGATTATGCCACCCATTGCTTTTCTTCTATTAAGATAGATGTTTGAGAGTTTACGTTACTGTTCTGTGGCATAATGTAGGGTATTTCTTGCTCACTAGAACATTTCTTAGCCTGCCACTTATTCAGACACTGACTTCATAAAGGAGGCTGCTCATTTGCGTTACTTTTTTTTAAAAAAAAGTGGTGATGGGCTGGTCATGTGGCAAGGGTGACAGATGGCAGGTGGACAGGTCAAGATCTTCACTGATCTATATCCTTGTAATATCAGGACAAAATGAAGAAGGCCTCTAGCCCATTGAATGGACCCACTGCATTTATGGCAGGACATAGACAAGATTTTTCACAGAATGAGCAGTGATCTGTATCATTGGAGGGAATATAAGTCCATAAAATCACAGATCAATTTGTGTATCCAGGAATGACCATGTCTTCCTTGGTCAGATATGGTGTGTAGTGTATTGGATTTGCTTCTTTTGACCTCAGAAAGTTGAAATTTTTACCTTAGACACTTAAAAGCTGTGTAACCCTGGGAAAGTTAATTACCATCTGTCTGCCTCAGTTTCCTCATGTAATATCAGAATAATAATAGCATTTACTGCCAAGGATTATTGTGAGGATAAAATTTTGTAAATATTTGTAAAGTGCTTCACAAACCTTAAAGAGCTATATAAATGCTATCTATTATTAACAAGAACAGTGAAGTCTTAGAATAAGCACAGTTTGGGGCCCATCTTAGTCGAGTTGGATGTAATTGGCAAGCTATGCACATAACTGTTATTTTCTTTTTGTTGGGACCTATGATTTCATAAAGTGAATGCCTAGTGTACAAATGTCCTTCACCTATACAGCTCAGAAACTCTCTGTAACTTAAAATCTTAGAAAATGACCTGGGAAACTGAGAAATGAAGTTACTTGTCCAGGGTCACACAGTCATTGTGTATCAGAGGCAGGGATTGAACCCAGGTCTTTCTGATTCCAAGGCTCATTCTCTGTCCAACATAACACGCTCCTTCTCTATAACTACTGTTATAGTTTAAGTTCAAGGCATTAATATCTAAAAATTATTCCAGAGGCGATTCTACTGATGTGGCATTTTTGCAAGTGTATAGGAACAATAGAGGTGGACAAGACAGTTTAGTACTCATCAACCAAGGAATGAGGTAGGTCTTTTTGAGCAAAAAAAAAAAATGATGCTGACCACAAATCAGAGACAATGACAAACACTGAGAAGCCCTTTGATAACCATGGCATCCTTGGATCCAAGGCCAATCCCTGCCCACGTGAGGTTGTTGCATCTCTGTCTGCCAGCTACGCCCACTTCCACTGAGTGATAATTGCCAGTGCTTTATCTTCAATTGCAAAGGAGAGCAGCTCTGTGCATCCACAACTGAGAGATGACATGAGGCAAGGTTCCCAGATCCATCACAACACTATGAAATTCGCCTTTAAACAACGGAGAGCGCTGCTCATGGAAAGCCTGCAGGATTAGACTTCTATTTAAAGCACAGTTTTCTAACAGCCAGTTTTACCCATCTTAAGCTAATGTCCTGTCAGAGGAAGGATGATTGGAATCAGTCACTCCCAGAAATGAAATGTTTGAGAGTCAGAAACTGACAGCTTGAGTAAATCTTCCTGGCAAGTGAGCTTATTTAAAATAAATGTATAAAAGATTATGAAGCCAAGGAGAGCTTAATTAAAGTTTAGAGGAGATTGCAACATAAATGTTTAGGAACCCAAATTCCCTTTTCATGCTCAATATCCGTTAATTCTCCTCGTCCATTTCTAATTTATCCTCTTACTTTCCCCACATTGATAGTGTGGCTACAATTTTCAGCTTGGTAGTTAACATAACCCTAAGGGAGTAAATTTGCCTAGGCAGTGAACTTGCCAAAATGGAACCCAATTCACCGTTCATATTAGTCAATGGTATTTCTGATCTCATGATGATCAGTGAACTGGGAGCCTGAGGGAGTTTGTATCTTTGGGAAAAGAATAATATAGGTTTTTAAAAAATTCAGCACTTTCATCAAGAAGGTCATGGTCTTTGTTCATTACCTCACTCAGAAAAGCACCTTGGACATTAAAAAGGAGCATCAAAAATTGATAGGGTAGCTAGCATGCTGAATTCAAGGAGTGCTGGAGAGATTCTCGAAAAGTTGCCCACTCTACACTCCTGGGATGCATGGGCATGTTTCCATGAATTACATTAGACTTCATCTGGAATTTTAAAATTGAAAGTCCTGTTTTCATTATTAGGTATTTGTGAAATGTTATTGCTATCATTTTTATTAGTTCTTCAATCTAATTCCTCACTCTTTTCCAAGAGTGAGATTGTATATTTTCTATATACCTCAGAGAGAGAAGAGCGTCTCCTTTGGCAGCACTACCAAATTCCTATTTGCCTGGCCTTGGCACTTGGGTGGAAGGGATAATGAGCTAACTGTTCCTTAAGGAGTCATGTACCTGATGGTAAAGCTGTCTTTGTCGATCCTATTTAATATGTCTAGAAATAACTATACGTAGCAGAGGAGACCTGGAACTTCCCCTTGAAGACTACAGGTCTCCTTGGAAGTAGAAATGACATGGAAAAGACATTACCCTCTACTTTGCTGCTATACCCTAAGAACCATGGGACCTTTCCATCTGACTTGCAGCTGAAATATTTCATATGTGTTACTTCCTCATTAGAATGTGAGTTCTTGGACAGCAGGATCTTTCTTAATTTTCTGTTTGTATTTTCATTGTTAAAACAGTGCTTTGTATCAGGAAATGCTTAATTAATGCTTCATTAATTAATTCAATTATTTAATCCTTCATCTGTCTTTCCCTGCTTGCTGTTACACATTTCTATTTTTTTCTTTTCTAAGAAGCAATGGCTAAATGCTGTGGCCAAACTTGGTGTTATATTATTTGTGTATGGGAGTGCTTTTTAGACAAGTCTAAAAATTTTGTTGTTTTCTCTCTCTTGCTTTTTCATAAGACAATCTGTGCAAATAATTTCTTAGTTCATATTTTATTAAAAAAGTTATGAATTTAGTGCAATGTTAGAACAGCATACAAAATCTTAAATAATACAAAAAATAATGAAACATATACAGATGTATATTGAATCAATACATTATAATTTTCATATTTATAGCTATTTATAGCTTTAATAACAAGCTTATTCATGTGATGAGTGGGCTTATTTTTGCTGTAGTGTTTTTCAAAGCTGTCATCATTGATGATATTGGGATCTGTCATTCTTTTTCAATCACTAATCAAGATTGATATGTTTGTTGTCTTTGTGACAGTTATAAGAGAAAAACCCATTTCACACAAATAGGATGTTATGAATAGTAATACAAATTTTGAGGGAAGGAAGGGAACTTCGCGGTCATCTAGTTCAACCTCTACATCATAAGAACCCTCACTGTACCATAACCAACAAGTGGTTGTCCAGTGCCTGCTTGAAGATATGCAAGGAGGGGGAACGCACCACTTCTCTAGGCAACCCATTCCATTTTTGGATGGCTCTAATTGTTAGGACTGGGGCAGTTAGGTGGTACAGTGGATAGAGTGCTGGGCCTGGAGTCAGCAAGACTCATCTTCCTGAGTTCAAATCTAGCCTCAGACACTTACTAACTGGGTGATCAAGTCACTTAACCCTGTTTGCCTCAGTTTCCTCATCTGTAAAATGACCTGGACAGAGAAATGGCAAACAGCTCTAGTACATTTGCCTAGAAAACCCCAAATGGGTTCACAAAGAGTAGAACATAATTGGAAATGACTCAATAACAAGTTATTAGGAATTTTTTCTTCACGTCAAGTCTAAATTTGTTTGTTTGCAACTCCTCCCTAACTGGTTCTACCTTTAGGGGCCAAGTCAAGTATTTCCTCCAAGTGTCCTTTTCACATATTTGAAAATGTTATAACATATCTTTTCCCATACCCCAATCTACTCTTCAAATTAAAGATGCCCATTTCCTTCACCTAGTCCTTATATGATATGTACTCAAGGCTCTTTACCATCCTCATTGCCCTCCTCTATACATTCTAGAGTTTATCAATGCCATTCTTAAACTGTAGTGCTCAGAAATGAACACAGTACTCCAGATGAAGTCTGATAAGCGCAGAGTACAACGGGATTATCACTTCCTTATTCCTGTAAACTAAGCCCCTCTTAATGCAGCCCAAGTTCTCATTAACTTTTTTTTGGTTTCCACACTACTCTGCTGAAACATATTAAGTTTGCAGTCCACTGAAATGCACGGGTCTTTTTTTTTAAAGTAAGTTGCTCTCTATCGATGCTTTCCCCACCTTACACTTATGAAGTTGATTTTTTTTGTACTAAGTGCAAAGCTACATTTATACTTATGGAACTTTACCTTATTAGATTCAACCCAACCTGTCAGGATCCTTTGGATTCTGACTCTTTTATCTACTCTGTTAGTTATGCCTCCCAGATTTGTGTAATTTATAAATACGATGAGCACACCATGTCTACTTTTATCCAGGTCATTGGCAAAAATGTTAAACAGCACAGGGCCAAGCATAGATCCCTGGGGTTTTACACTAAAGTCTTTCTGCCTCACTGACACTGAACCATTAACAGCTCCTCTTTGAGACTGGTCTCCCAACTAATTCTGAATCTATGTGATTGTATTATTGTCTAATCCATATCTCTTCATCTTCTCCATAAGATTAGTATGAGATACTTTATCAAAAGCTTTGTGAAAATTTAGGTGTATGGGGGTGCTGAAACAATCCCTCATGTGCAAGAGGCTGGGAAGCCTGCTTCTGGAAAGGTATGCTAAGATTCAGAAAGTACCTGGGAGAGAGTTTGAGCACGTACAGGCATTCTATTACTGGTTCTGGTTTTGTAGCTATGTGATGAAGAGGAGCCTTTGTGATTGGATATAGAAATGGAACTCAGGAACATTCAAAAAAGCACTTGGCTCTTGACAAGGGTTCTTTCCTGATTTGCTTGTATTAGAGAAGTCGAATGAGTTTCGAAGGGCTTCTGAGTGGGGGAAGGGCCCCAAGTCTCAAGAAGGCATAGGTCTATTGTTGCTTCTATCTATGTTATGTCTATCCTTTCCCATTTTTAGGGGAAAGAGATTGGGGTTGGTTATGACATTGTGGGCTTAAAAAGGTCAGGAGAGCAAGGTCCAGAGGTAGAGTCCATGCTGGATTTTGCAGCCAGCCAGTTCAGCATTAAGGCCCTGAGGGAAGATCCAGAAGATCTGCCCACCAGCAGCTAACATGCTGGATCATCTGGCAGCTATGCTGCATTTGGGTGTGAAATTGGTGGGGCCAACAATGTTATGTTTCTACTTTGTTTTGAATCTGAGCCCATTCTCCCTGGTGACTGAGATGGTATGAGGGGAGTGGGCCTTTCAACCAATGGGGTGAAATTTTGGTCCTCTTCTTATTTTATTTTCAAAGTAAATATCCCTTTATAAACATCAATTGGTATCCACATGTAACTGGGGAATTAACCAATGTTGGAATGGGAGGGGGGAGGGAGGGGAGAAAATCTGGAACTCAAAATTATGTAGAACCGTGTGTTGTAAACTAAAACTAAAAAAAAAGTGATCCTCCCCCTGGCTAACCCCTCAAGAGTATCCTTAGAAGCAGAGTGAAAGATGTGAGTGAGGCTAGAGCCATTACTACACAGATTAACGATATCAAGAGCATTCTCTTCATTAGCTGGTTCAGTAATACATACTGTCAAAAAAGGAAATGGGGTTAGTCTGCCATTGTCCTATTCTTGATGAAGCTATGCTGGCTCTTTGTAATCACTAGTTTCCTTTCCAGTTGTTTACCATCCATCTCTTTAATGATCTGTTCTATTTTTTTTTCAGGAAATATAGATCAAGCTCACTGGCCTGTAGATTAAAGTATGTGTTCTCTTCCTATTTTTGAAAACTGGGACAACCTATGCCCTTCCCCAATACTGTAGTACCTCTCTTGTTTTTCATCATTTTTCAAATATCACTGACACTGGAATTACTTCGATAAATCAGACAACCATAAGTAGCTAAAAGATAAGATTTTTGGGTTCAAGTTCTTTTTTTTTTCAAAATACTATCATAAGATAAGCCTATTAATTGTTCTTGTTTTGATGCATTATAAGTTCATAGATCTGGAACTGGAAGAGGCCTCAGAGGTCATTTAGTGTAACTTTCACATTTTACATTTGAGAGAAACTGAGGTCCAGGGAGGTTAAATTACTAGCCAAAGATCACACAGAAATTAAGTGTCAGAGACAAGATTTGAACTAACATTCTTTGAATTTAGAGCCAGTGCTCTTCACTTTATACCATGCTGTAATCAATCAAAAAGGTATGCGGAGTTCCTCATTCCAATTTTTTGATATAATTGTCATGTAGATAATGGGTCTAAATTGCATGAAGTGCCATCTTTGACACTTAATGTTTATAGGTCTGTGTATCTTCCTGGCACTGACTCAGCTCCAACACAGTCCAATAGAATTCCATTTATGTAATATAATTTTTAATGAAAAAAATCTGTCAATTATATTGAAAATTTCTCTTGACTTATCATTGTCATTCACAAGCTTGCAAAGTAGAAAGTCTTCCCCTAACATTAATTTCAAAAACATACTTTACAAATGCAATCAAAGACACATCTTTAGTTACATTTGTTACTTCACCCACTTACAATGGAAAATAGAAAGATTTTAGTTTCTCAATTAATCACAAATGTCTTTATACATACTGGAACTTCTTCTCACTATAATATCTGCAAATGGAACCATTTGAAGTTGTTTTTGCATATAATTTGCCAGTTATCATTTGGGTCACAGCAATAGCTGAAGGTGGTACTAATATTTCTTTTATCTAATGAGGCTTCTTACACGTTGTAATTATGTAAGAAACCTTTTATGATTCAAGAAATTTTTTTGATGCCACAAACACGATTTTCAAAGAGTTTGTTTTTGCTTATAATAAGCATCTAATTTTCATTGGATAATTATCTAAGGTTGCTAATATATTCTGTGTGTACACTTTATGTTCTTGTATTTGTGTTATTGAGGCATTTCCTTTTTTTTTTTTAAGTTAGCCAGCAGTTTATTCTTTGGGCCACCTGGATGGCAGAATGGATAGAGTGCTGGGCCTGAAGTCAGGACGACTTATTTTCCTGAGTTCAAATATGACCTCAGACATTTGCTAGCTGGGTGACCCTGGGCAAATCACTTAACCCTATTTGCCTCAGTTCATCTTTAAAATGAGTTGGAGAAGGAAATGGCAAAAGACTCCAGTATCTTTGCCAAGAAAACCCCCCATGGGGTCATAAAAATTATATACATGACTGAAATGACTAAACAACAACAAAAATTTTATTCTTTAGTTTTGCTTATATTAATGACAAGTTATTTTTTTTCACCCTGTCTGAAAGTATTTATCATGAAAAACTGTTCATATTAATTAGAATCAGCAGTTTTGATATTTTCATGTCAATCTAGCCTACAAATAGCTATCGAGGCTTGCAAAGCCTATAACAACAACCTTACCAGTCAGATGTTACTGTCATTATTCCAGTTTTACAGATGAGGAAACTGAGGCTGAGAGAGGGAACTCACCCAGGGTCCTTGCCCACAGGCAGGATTTGATTTCAGGTTTTCTTGGCTCCAAGTCTTGCACTCTATCCACTATGCTACCTAGTTACCTCATATTCCTCCGGCATCTAAGAATTATGTCTGCATAACTCAGTCCTCAAAGGTAATAGCACTTCTGGGTCTTGTGAATTGTCTTTTTCTTGAAGCCCATCAAAATACCTTGTTTATAAACTATCGCCTTTTTTCTTTGACATTTATACTTTCGCTTTGCAGAGGACTATCCCCTGTACATATGGGCAATGTTAATATCTTTTAGGAACAATAAAAAATCTTGAGAAATGGTGTGGCATAATGGATACTTAGCTGGCCTTGAAGTCTGAAAGACCTTACTTCTTACATACACTAACTGTGTGACCATGGTCAAATCATTTAATTTCTTAGTGCTCCAGGTAACTCTGTAACACTACAAGATAAAAAGAGTTGCTGATCTGTATCAACGGAGAGAGTTTCCACAATGGGACTTTTCCCACAGGGATGAAATTATGGGTCTCGAAAAAAGATCCCTAAAACTTGTTTATTTTTCATTCACATAGTGCTTTATGGTTTACCAAGTTTTCCTGACTATGACCCTGCTAAGTAGGATGTGCAAAATATCATTATTTCTTCTTTACTTTTTAATAGGGCTCCCTGTTTCTTGCTCTCTTCTTCTTCATCCTCTATAGAGTGGTCAAAAATTTATATTCTTAATATTCTCTGGCTCAAAAATCTTCAATGGCTTTCTATTGTCTCTAGGATAAATGAAAAATTCTTCAACCCTGTCATTTACATTCCGGCTCCAGCCTACCTTTTCAGACTTATTTCTTATGACTTTCATGCAAACTGGATTCCTTGCTGTTCTCTGAACTTTGTTTCACACCTTTCCGTTGGCTAGCTCCAGTGCTTAAAACACCCTCCTCTTCCTAGCCACCTTATAGAATCTTTTCTTCAAGGCTTAACTCGGATATCACTTACTATGAAAAGCTTTTCCTCTCTTCCCTAGTTCTTATTATATGTATATATATATATATGTACATATATATATATATATAACATAAATATATATATTTACTTACCCATGGACATGTTGGACTTCCCTAGTAGACTGTAAGCACCTTGAGAACAGATTTCTTCAGCCATTTCAGTTGTGTCTGACTTTTCGTGACACTATTTTGGGATTTTCTTGGCAAAGATACTGGAGTGGTTTGCCATTTCTTTCTCCAGCTAATTTTACAAATGAAGAAACTAAGGCAAACAGGGTTAAGCGATTTGCCCAGGGTCACACAGCTAGTAAGTGTCTGAGACTAGATACTGAGAGAAGATTCTGTTTCATTTTTGCTCTGGAGTCTATAACAATGCCTTGCTCATAGTAAGTGATTAATAAATGCTTGTTGAATTGAGTAGCATTCCCATTTTATACATAAGGAAAGTGAATGTGAGTTTATAAGGAACATATTTGGCTAGTCAGCAAGGAATTATCCTTCCATCTACACTGGAATGGTATTCTTCTTTGAAAGGCTTCCAGAAGATAGGATTCACTTCATTAGACTTTAGAATTGTGCCCACTTTTCCTATTTCTCCTCCTGTGTCCTCCTCTAATCTTCCACTTCATTAGAGGCTTTTTTTTTAAAGTTTTCAGTCTCTAGAGTCTGTTTTGTGCATCTTGCACTGATACTCCCTCTTTCCCCTGGCAGCTATAATGCTGTGGTCCACTGGCATATACATCTTTTAGCTGTTCTGCCTCTACTTAGATCTGGCCCAATCATAGGCAGAGAAGCTTAGAAACCACCAGACTGGCAAAACAGACCAGCTGTCAAAGGAACAGAGCATGGCATTTGGAGATGAGGAAGAAACACAGATTTCTTGGGGTTGGAACATCTCACCGAGAGAGCTTTTAATGCATAACTAGCATCTGAGTTTGGCAAATCTATGCAGTTTGACAAGATGGACTCTTCCTAGGAGATAGTCTTTCCCCCGTCCTCTTCTCTTCTCATCAACACTTGAGAAGTAGAAAGTTCTTTTGTTGGGGGGAGAATGGTTGAAAAAAAAAAGACCATAACTTGTTCCAGTTTCAAAGATACCTTTGATCAGAATAGCTCTGTCATTACCTAGTCTCACAAATTTGTGGGGCTGTTTCTAAGTAGGATCTTTTAAACCTGTGTCTCCAATACATTAAACCCTTTCCTCTTTGGGGAGTCTCTCTGTGTCCTTTTGATTGGAATCCTGGGAGATTCAGAATCCTTAAGACTCTTCAAAGTTCCAGCAATCTCATTTTGTCTCTTCCCTCCCCTGTGTACTTAGAACAGTTGCATTTTACTTGATGGGATTTCTGCCAAAGTCCCTTTGCATAATTCAGATCTCCTTGTGAATTCTTCTTGCTTTCATGCAAAAGTATTCTCCTTAGTCAGGAGTGTGCCTTTGTGAGTTCTAAACTATGTCTTTCATGAGAACCTTTGTGCATTAGAAAGTGGTTCTGAATGTTTGTCTCATTGTCTAGATTTGTTCTCATGAGGTGCTCTTGGTCCTTGCCTGTCAACTTACCTTTTTTTTTCCCTTTCCAGATATACTACATTATGCAAATGGATGTAATACACATATTATTCCAAGTGGTGAAGTGAGACTAATTTTAAAAAGCCTTAGGCTAATGGCAAAAATTCCAAAGACTTGGTATCTGATCTCACTTGGGCAATTAAATTTGGGTAAAAAATTGACAACATTTGCAATTTAAAAATCTACATCCCAACAGCCTCTGGTTAAGGTCAGCCCAGTAAAGAAACAGAAAAGTGGAAGGTGTATCATTAAAAATTTAAAAAGTATTTTATACTTGTTCCTGGGATCATATGCACTGTTGAGTAGATATGAGCAGTAGAAAAGAATGTTAATTGGCCTCAGGCAAAATTATGAAGTAGGTTAAATTTTCTTTGCTAGTTCTAGCCTTCCCATTTTCCCTCCTTGTGTATCTCTTCTCCCAAGCCCTGCATCTCCTATTATCATACATCATCTCTGATATATGGTATATTCAAACTTTTTCTTCCCCAACAAGAACTTTTTGGAGACCCTTCATTCACATTGATGTGTATTTAAGAGACAGGAATTTGCTTTGCTGATGGAATGCTAGTCCAAACAGCCAAGTTCTGTGCCTTCTTCCTCTTCTTTCCCTCAAGATCCCCATTTTAACTATTTCTTTCCCAAGGTCTAGCAGGATACATTAGTTTTCAAGCATCATGAGAGGCTCTGAAAGAGATACAGTAAGACACGCAAAACAGTGTGTCCCTAGCCTCAGAGGGAGGAGGTATAGACCCGTTTGGGAGTGGGGTGGGGTTGTCACAATGTCTGTATCCTGGGATGGAGGCAAAAGGATGAAATCATTTGCCCCAGCCAGGCTGAGAGTACAGGCTGAAACATAAGTTTAGGCATTGAGAAGTGATATGTAGAAATGATGAGGACAATGGAGGGAAGAAGCCTTGTTTCTACCACTCCGTGGCAAAATGTTAAAAATAAAGAAATCTAATTATGTCTCTCTGGTACTTGGTACTATGTGGTATATGGTGCTCTATGGTATGTGCCTAAGACTGAGCCTGAAAGAGATCATTTCAAAAGAGCACTAACAATAGGCATGGGGCTTGAAGGGTAGTGGCAGAGAGGTGTCTAAAAACCCCCATAGATTCATTATCATGGGCTAAAATAATATGGGGGAGTTCAGCCCAAGAAGAATAGAAAACTCTCAAGAATGAAATTCTGAAGCACCACTTTCTGAATTGTAAACTTCCCCTCTCCCACATCCCCCTCCCCCAATAGAATGTAAGTTCTTTGTGAGCAGGAACTGCTTCATTTTTATTTTTGTATTCCCAGATCTTCTATTCCAGGTACTTAGAGACTTAATAAATACTTGTTTTGAATTGAAGTAAAGCTCATTGCACTAAGAAAAATGAAATTCTGAAGATTGAAAAGTGAACAATTTGATGAAGATGATAAAGGGGAGTCACCTGAAGAGATTAGTGTGTTTGCATAGAGAACTCAATAACCATCTTAGATTTTTTTTTTTGCTTTTTGGCAGGGCAGCTGGGGTTAAGTGACTTGCCCAAGGTCACACAGCTAGTACATGTGTCAAGTGTCTGAGGCCGGATTTGAACTCAGGTCCTCCTGACTCCAGGGCCAGTGCTCTACTGACTGCGCACCATCTTAGATTTTAAAAATTCATGTAAAGTGGATGAAAACAAAGGAAATGAGAAAATGAACAAAAATATGTGGCATGAATCTGAAGGAATGGTGTCAGAACTGCTCACATTTGGAATGAGCTGAGGCTACATAGAAAGTATGGACAACCAGAAATATGATATTGGAGAAAAAAGGAGGACTGGAGAAGGGATAGAAATGCTACTCAGATACAAAGAAGGAAGAGTTATTTAATTCTAATGTTGCTTCTGTGGCTTCTTTGCCAAGGAGAATGCTAACAAATATGGCAGAACAAAAACGACTAGTAGGCTAATAGGCAAGCTAAATAAGGATAGAGTTCATGGTATCTAGGTCAAGAGTGGGCAACTTGTGGTCTCCAGGCCACATGTGGCCTCCAGGCCACAGGTTCCCCATGCCTGAGTTCTAGGTGATTAAATTCAAGTCAACTCAGATAAACTATAGCCTCAGGTACTGAAAACAAACAAACACCAGTAGATGCTGTGGGGTAGGGAGCATTATTAAAAGATTATGGAGAATAGGAAATGTATATCAAGACTGGAGAAAGGCATGCATCGAATATTGCCCCATTTTCAAAATAAAGGGAAGAGAATGTAATACTCTAAGGATAGGCTAATGAGATTGATTTCAATTCCTAGCAAAACTATAATTTATTATTAAAGAAAAGGTTAATGAACATTTAGAATGGTGGTCTCCAAGGTGGTGATGAGATATTCAGATATTCCCAATGAGTTGTGGCCTGACTAAAAAGAGTAACTGAATAGAGGATGGGAAGATTAGTTGCATTCCAATCTTGAGACTTTCTCCAAAATAACTGAACCACCCTCTTCATCCGTTATCATGCAACACTCCCCTTAGCAACCTCTTTCTACAGGTAGGATTTCGTGACTGTGCAAACTTCAAACATCTTCACTGATGGGTCAAGTGTCAGTCTTTCAGGGTAGACCTGAACCTTAGGACCCACAGCAACTGTGCAAGTATCTTTCTAGACTCCCCCTCCCCTCCCCATTGTACTGTAATGTTAATGGGATAGGAAGGTCTTCCCTGCCCATTAATAGGCCTCATGTGGAGCCCATTAAGGGAAGCTTGCTTAGGGTAGGCTTGCTTATAGGAAGGCTTTCACACCTTTTGGTTCTAAGTCGATTAAGCACTGAGTCATGAGGGTTGTGATGCCTTCTGGCTCTGAGAAGTGCATATATACTCTGAGTTGGTATTTTGCTTTGGGGGTTCGCTGATGAGAAAGATCTTTTGATTTCCTGGTTGAGACTCTGAGTAGCTGTATGTTCAGATGCCCAACTGATCAGATGTAAAGGCTCTCTGAATCCAGTGATGGATGTAAAGTGTATAGCAATATTGCTTTGACCAGGCAGTTAAGAGGTCTTATACTAATTTCTCTGCTTGGGTTTTCTCTGACATTCAGAGGGCTGATTTTTCCCCTGAACTAGTGAATGTACTTAAAGAAGATTATTGACCCCTTTAAAGTTGCTTTCCTTTAAAAACAGATCTAAGACCCTGTGCTAGCAGACCATCCTGGGTATGCTAGGGTGCTTGCTTGCCACATATACCCACACCCCAGCCCCAAGATGACCTTGTAGCTATGGCAGGTGCTACTTGATGGGGTGGGATCTGTACTCTGGGTCAGTGGCTGATGAGCAAGAACCCTTTCACCCTCTCCTTTTTGTTTTGAGTGGGACAGAGTGAGTTCTACAAGATGAGCAGATGTAGAGAAATTGCAATATAAATCACAGACCTTATTACATTATCTTTCTCCCCAAACACACTCCTATTCTGAATTTCCCCCTTTTTTTTGAGGATATCCATTGTCCTTCTGGTTTTCCAAGTTCTCACCTGCTTCCTAATCACTCTTGACTCTTCACTCCATTGGTACTGCTCTCTTCAAAATTACCAATGATCTCTTATTAGACAAATCTACTGGCCTTTCCTTCATCTTCATCCTTTTCAACCTCTTTCCATCATTTGACAGTTGGTCACTCTTTTGTTTGTAGTATTTATTGTCTCCTCTTTGGGTTGCTGAAAAGTAGGTAAAGATGCTACTTGTAAAAACGCCCACGTCTATAAACTTAGAAAACTTGAAAATAAAAATTTTAGCTTATCTGAAAGTTTTCCACATAAAATATATCAGTGGGTTTTGACCATTTGTTTATATATATGTATGTATATACATACTCATATATGTATCTATATCTCACCTTCCAATTAATTTACAAGAACAATTGATTGACTTTAGGGAAGATAGACATTTACCATCTAGACTTCAACAAAAACTTTTGTATAATTGGTGGATGGGACTGCAGAATGAGTGTCATCTTTGAGTAAGCCTAGACAACATTTTACTTACTCCATTTGGATATTTTTGAAATATCCTTTTTTTTCAGCTATGAAAACCATTAAAATCAAGTGTCAAAAGAAACTGAACTTTGAGCTAGACCTTTGAATTGTTCTATCACCAGCCAAGATAAATAATGAAATATATTTAGTTACATTGCCCTAAAATAACATTATTAATGCTATTTTAGTAAGAGCAAAAATATTTTGCACCATTTATAAATAAATCATTTTCAAAATACTATCTTATCTTTATCTCATGCTTTTAAATTTCTATTTTGTGTGAATTTTAAAACATAATTATCACATCATTATGAATATAGCAGTACATGTATATAATTGAGGATGTCATCTCAAAACCCTTTGATATCACCTCCCCTCTCCTGCCTCCTACTTGCCCTTAGTCTCCTACAAGGAAATGGTCCTTATTCTACTCAAGGTCAATTTCTTTTTATGTGCACTTTATCAAGTTTCCTCTGTCTCTTCTAGTAAATTGCAACCTCAGTCATCCCCACTCTAATCTTCAACTTCTTCCCTATTTTGCCTTCAAACATACTCATCACCCTATTTAAAAAACAGAAAACAAACAAGCAACCCTTCACTAGATCCTGCCATACCCTCAAGCTGTCATCTTATGTCTCTTTTCCCTTTTTCAGCCTAGAAAATACTGTCTATAATTATCATTGCCCTTACTTTCTCCTCACTCCTCAACATTTTTATAACCGGGCTTCTAACCTCATCATTCAACTGAAATTGCTCTCCCCAAAGTTACCAGTGATCTCTTAATTGCCAAAATTGATTATCTTTTTTCACTTCAGTCCTTAGCGTCTTTTAATCTACCTGCTGTATTTGACATTGTTGGCCACAGTCTTCCAGATACTATCTTATTTCTGGGCTTTCCTTGTACTTCTCTCTCTTTTTTCTACTACGCTATTAACCATTCTTAGTCTCCTTTGCTGGCTCCTTATTCATATCACACCTCCTAATAGCATGTGTTCTCCAAAGCCCTATACTCAGACCTTTTTTTCTCCTTATACTTTCTATCTGGGTGACCTCATCAACTCTTATGCATTCATTTATAATCTCTATTCTGATAATTTCCAGATCCAGGTCCAGATCCAGATCCAGATATATCCAGTCCTAGTGTCTCCCTTGAGTACCACCACTGTATCCTATATCATCACTTGTATTGCCACTTGCCAAGGGGAAATTTCAAACTGGGTGTGCCAGAGATACCTCAAACATGCCCATAACAGAAATAATTTTTATCCCCAGACATAGCTATCTTCTAAACTTAAGGTACTACCATCTTGCCAGTCTCCCAGGATTAAAACTTTGGTATTATCCTCTCAGTCTCTTAAAAATCCATTAATGTTAACTCTCCCTCACCCTAGTCTAATCAGTTGCCAAATCTTGACCTTTCTGTATCCACTACATTTCTAACAGACAACGCTTTTTCTCTACTCACACAGCTACCAGTTTAGCTCAGGCCCTCATTACCTCTTAAGTAGATTATTCTAACAGCCTCCTAATTGGTCTTCCTGCCTTAAGGCTCTCACTTCTTTTAGCCCATCTTCCACACAGCTGCCAAAGTGATTTTTCTGGAGTGCAGATATAACCACGTCACTTCCCTACTAACTCAACAGTAGTGGTTCCCTGTTCTCTCTAGGGCTTTTAAAGCCCTTTTCAATCTTGCCCCAACCTATCTTTCCAATCCCATTATACAGCAGTGGTAGCAAACTCAAATAGAAAAAGGGGTCCCTAAACCATACATAAGCATCCCTGCAGGCGGCATATTGCCTTAGAAAACTACATATTAACATTATCTATGTTCTAATATAATTTTATTTATTTTTGAAAAATATTTCCAATTCTATTTTAACATGGATCTGGCCTGAGAGGTGCTGTGGGCTATGTTGGGCAATGTGTTTGTCATCTTTCTTGTACAATACTCCCTTTCTCACACTGCAATCCAGACAAAGTAGCCTTTTCTGTTCCTCACACGAGACACCACATGTCCTATCTTCATGCCTTTGTATTGGCTGGACACCATGCCTAGAATGTCCTCCCTCCTCATATCTACCTCATAGAATTTCTCTCTTTCTCTAAACCATAGCTTAGGCACAAACTTCTACAGGAAATCTTTTCTGATTCCTTCACCTATTAGTTCCTTTCCTCTCAGAACTACATTGTATTTAACTACTTAGTATATATTCTCTTTATATTTATTTTGTTTATTCCTATACTTGTTAGGAATCTAAGCTTTTTCCCAGTAGGGATTATTTCATTCACTATATTTATATCCCTGGGGCCTAGCACAGTACCTGGAATATGGAGGGCCCTTAATAAATACTTTTCGATTGGTTGGTTGATATCATTGTTCAGTCATTTCAGTCAACATTTCATGACCTCATTGGGATTTTTTTTTAACACAAGAATGGCATTTTAATTTCTTTGTTAGAAAACTTACTTTTCATTGAAGAAGTAGGATATGAGAAACTGCAGACAAGAATTTTCAAATATATAAAAATATCTGCAGTAAGTCTGACAAAAGAATAAAAAAGATATCCAAAACCTGGTTTAAAGCAGAGCAGCTCATTTTGGAAGGTACTATCTTTTTCTGTAACATTTACACACAATCCCATCTAGACTTGATTGTCTGAGGGGGAAAAAGGCCCTATCTCAAACTGTTTGTCCTACCTTCTCTCAGAGGAAAAGGAGTATCACTTCACCCCCATGCCTCCCAAATAAATTGAACATATGTCTGAGCAGGGGTAATAAGACTGTTTTCATATAAGCAAGTTTCATTGCAACAGTGTGGAAACTAAATGGCTGGATGGATAATGCATATGTGTTGACAGGTTCTTTAAAAACAAAATGTCAACCTTTCTCACCTAAATGCCTCCTTCAAGCACAAAGAAAAACACACACTGACAGAATGATGCCCTCCAAGCTTCATTTCTGGGCCCAACATGACATCCTAAGAACATTACTTGCTATACCATTACTGTATACAAACATTTCCCCCAAGTTCCCAGCTCATAGTTTCCAGTGAAAATAAAGTCAGAAAAGGCTCTTCAATTGAATTTAAAAAAATTAATGGAAATGGAAATAAGTAAAAGGTTGTCTTTTTTTAGCAAAAATTCAATAAAGTTTTCTCTTTTCATAGTATTTCTGTCTTGATAACTGACACTGAATTTGCGTCTTGCTCTATGTTGAGTAGATCAACAGTTGACCCATTCTGCCAGGATTGCCTGGCTGCTGCAGCCACCTGAATGGTCTATAGAAACTTTGGGGACAATCTGAGCTTCCTTTCCTTTAAGGGTTCTGAGAAAGTGTGGAAAGAGTCCTTTATATGCTTCCTGGGTACTGATCAGTATACATGTGTGAATATATGGTCACGGAGGTTCCATGCTTGGTGATCTCCAAGAGATTCTGATTATTGACTCATAATGTTCCTTGAGATCCATAGACGTCCACTCTCTGGTCACAGCTTTTGGGGCAGTGTTGACTAACATCCAGACTAACAATACCCACCCCCCCTACCCCCCGCCCTGAAAATTTCATGGTGGTCATGACACTGTCTGCATCTTTCAAAGAGGCCACTTTTGAGCAGAATGTGTGTCCTAAGGAAAAGATTGTATCTGGAACACTTTCTCCATTTGGGGTTTTCTTGACAGTGTCTACTGGAGTGGTTTGCCATTTCCGTCTGCAGCTCATTTTACAGATGAAGAAACTGAGGCAAACAGGGTTAAGTGACTTGCCCAAGGTCATACAACTAATAAGTATCTGAGGCCAGGTTTGAACTCAGGTCTTAACTCCAGGCCTGACACTCTATCCACTGCACCACCTAACAACTGCTTGATTGATATAAAGAAGTATATGTGTGTGTATATATGTATGTATGTATATATATATATATATATATATATATATATATATATACATGTCTGCATATATGTATATATGCATATATATGAACATATATACACTTCTTTATATCAATCAAGCAGGGTGGCTAAGTGGCACAGGGCGCCCCCCCCCACATGTTCAAAAGCACCTTTCAACCATAAGATAGGTGAAACATAGATAGATGCTAGTTTTCCTGAAAAGATATTTAGGGGTTTTAGTGACTTCAAGCTCAGTGTGACTCAATTATGTGATAAGGCAGATCAAAAGGCTGATGAAATTCTCGGCAAAAGAGGCACAGCTTCCAGGAATGAAGTGGTGATAAACCCGTTATACTCTGACCTTGTAAGTAAGCCAAATCTGGAGTACTGTACTCAGCTGGGTATTGCATTTTAGGATCAACGTTATAGCCGCTTATACAAACAGGGGTAACCAGGGTGGGGAAGGTCTTTGGATTCACATGAGCATTGATATTTAGTTTAGAGAAAAGTAGACTTGCAAGGGACATGATCGATACCTCAGAGTACTTGAAGGATAGTTATGTATAAGGGTGATTACAGTTATTCTGTCTGGACCTCAAGGGTGGAACTTGGAGTAATGGGTAGATGTTGTAAAGGTGAAAATTTAGGTTTGATATAAGATATAAATCTTACTAACTATTAGCACTGTCCAAAAGGGGAATGGACCACCTTGGGAAAGTGTGTGGTCCCTCTCATTGGAAGTCTTCAGGCTAAGGCTGAATGACCACTTATTTGGCATATTGTAGGAAAAATTCTTATTCAGACATCATTTGGACTACATGTCTTTCAAGTTCCAACTCTGAACTTCTATGATTTTGTGAGCACTTATTTGAGGTAGAGGTAGTACATGTATGTGTGTGGGAGTAGGGTGGGGAAAAGTGTAAGGGAGTAGCCTATTGGCTAGATGGTGCAACAGCTGTACAGGTGGGATTCCTTGTAGTTGAAAGAAGAGGAGGCAGGACTTCCTTGAATAATAGCTGGGAAGTCAAGAAACTGCCCAGAAATCTGGGCCAGTGGCTGCTTAAGGTAGCCCAGTCTTCTTAAATCCATGCCTTGGGTGCTGCTTAGAGCAGTTTTCCAGCAGTAAGACCAGGAACCTTTTTTCCGGTGTCTTTGGTGCAGGATGCAGCACCGTATGTTTCATTACCCAACCCTTGATGATTGGTTCCTTTTCCCTATTGGTGTTGGAGTTTGTGGGAGGAATTTTTTTTTTCACCAGCTTATGAGAAGTTAAGAAAGATTTTTTAACATAAGTTTCTCTGTGATGTTTTGTTAATATGATTGAATTTAATACTTAGTTTTGTGTGAGTTTTAATGATTTGTCTGGGCTGAGTAGAAACTACACTGGATAGGGGCTCAGAACATATATTTATATATGTATATGCGATAGAGGGGGGTGGAGCCAAGATGGCGGCTGGTTAGCAGGGACTAGAGTGAGCTCCGTACCTGAGTCCCTCCAAAAACCTATAAAAAATGGCTCTGAACCAATTCTAGAACGGCAGAACCCACAGAACAGCAGAGGGAAGCAGGGCTCCAGCCCAGGACAGCCTGGATGGTCTCTGGGTGAGGTCTATTTCACACGGAGCTGGGAGCTGGGAGCTGGGAGCTGGGAACAGAGTGGAGCAGAGCCCAGCCTGAGCAACGTGGACCATCCAGACCAGAAGCCGGACGGAGGGGGCCCTAGCACCCTGAATATGTGAGCTGAGGCAGTTACCAGACCCCTCGACCCACAAACACCAAAGACTGAGGAGAAGGTTAGTAGGAAAAGCTGTGGGAGTGGAAGGAGTTCGCAGTTCAGCTTCCAGCCCCGGGGACAGCGGAGGTGGGGCAGCTGCAGCTGTTGTTACTTTCGGCTCCAGGCCCACCTGGTGGGAGGAATTAAGTGGTGGATCAGAGCAGGAGTGCAACAGCCTGCTGAAGATCTAAGCCCTGTCTGGACTGGGGGTTCTTGGGGAAGGAGTAGTGCGGGTCTGACAGAGCTGGCACCTCCCCCCCAAACGTGGAACATAGAACTTGTTAGTCTACAAGCAGTCATACCCCACTGAAAAACTCAAGGGTCAAGTTAGTTGGTTGGGAATATGGCCAGGCAGCGAAAACGCGCCCAGATTCAGTCTCAGACTTTGGATTCTTTCTTTGGTGACAAAGAAGACCAAAACATACAGCCTAAAGAAGACAACAAAGTCATAGAGCCTACAACAAAAGCCTCCAAGAAAAACATGAACTGGCCCCAGGCCATAGAAGAACTCAAAAAGGATTTGGAAAAGCAAGTTAGAGAAGTAGAGGAAAAATTGGGAAGAGAAATGAGAAGGATGCGAGAAAACCATGAAAAACAAGTCAATGACTTGCTAAAGGAGACCCAAAAAAATACTGAAAAATACACTGAAGAAAACAACACCGTAAAAAACAGACTAACTCAAATGGCAAAAGAGCTCCAAAAAGCCAATGAGGAGAAGAATGCCTTGAAAGGCAGAATTAGCCAAATGGAAAAGGAGGTACAAAAGACCACTGAAGAAAATACTACTTTAAAAATTAGATTGGAGCAAGTGGAAGCTAGTGACTTTATGAGAAATCAGGATATTATAAAACAGAACCAAAGGAATGAAAAAATGGAAGACAATGTGAAATATGTCCTTGGAAAAACCACTGACCTGGAAAATATACCCAGGAGAGATAATTTAAAAATTATTGGACTACCTGAAAGCCATGATCCAAAAAAGAGCCTAGATACCATCTTTCAAGAAATTATCAAGGAGAACTGCCCTGATATTCTAGAGCCACAGGGCAAAGTAGAAATTGAAAGAATCCATCGATCGCCTCCTCAAATAGATCCCAAAAAGAAATCTCCTAGGAATATTGTCACCAAAGTCCAGAGCTCCCAGATCAAGGAGAAAATACTGCAAGCAGCCAGAAAGAAACAATTTGAGTATTGTGGAAACCCAATCAGAATAACCCAAGATCTGGCAGCTTCTACATTAAGAGATCGAAGGGCTTGGAATGCGATATTCCGGAGGTCAATGGAGCTAGGATTAAAACCTAGAATCACCTACCCAGCAAAACTGAGTATCATGTTCCAAGGCAAAATATGGATTTTCAATAAAATAGAGGCCTTTCAAGCTTTCTCAGTGAAAAGACCAGAACTGAATAGAAAATTTGACTTTCAAACACAAGAATCAAGAGAAGCATGAAAAGGTAATCAAGAAACGGAAATTGCAAGGGACTTACTAAAGTTGAACTGTTTTGTTTACATTCCTACATGGAAAGATGATGTGTATGATTCATGAGACCTCAGTATTAGGGTAGTTGAAGGGAATATACATACATATAAGTGAATGTGTATGTATGTATATATCTATGTGTATATGTATGTATGTGTATATATATATATACGTGTTTATATATATATATGTAAAAGAGAGAGAGCAGACACAGGGTGAGTTGAAGATGAAGGGAAGACATCTAAAAGAAATAAAATGAAATTAAGGGATGAGAGAGCAACATACTGAGAGAGGGAGATAGGGAGAGATAGAATGGGGTGGATTATCTCCCATAAAGGTGGCAAGAGGAAGCAGTTCTGTGGGAGGAGGGGAGAGGGCAGGTGAGCGGGGAATGAGTGAACCTTGCTCTCATCAGATTTGGCCTGAGGGGGAATACCATACATACTCAGTTGGGTATCTTACCCCACAGGAAAGAAGAGGGAGGAAGATAAAAAAAAATAAAAGGGGGGGGATGATGGAGGGGAGGGCAGATGGGGGTGGAGGTAATCAAACAAACACTTTGGAAAGAGGACAAGCTCAAGGGAGAAAATTCAATAAAGCGGGATGGGTTGGGAAGGAGCAAAATGTAGTTAGCCTTTCACAACATGAGTATTGTGGAAGGGTTATACATAATAATACATGTGTGGCCTAGGTTGAAGTGCTCGACTTCTTAGGGAGGGTGGGTGGGAAGGGAAGAGGGGAGAGAATTTGGAACTCAAAGTTTTAAAATCAGATGTTCAAAAACAAAAAAAGTTTTTTCATGCAACTAAAAAATAAGATACACAGGCAATGGGGCGTAGAAATTTATCTTGCCCTACAAGAAAGGAAGGGAAAAGAGGATGAGAGGGGAGGGGGGTGATAGAGGGGAGGGCTGACTGGGGAACAGGGCAACCAGAATATAAGCCATCTTGGAGTGGGGGGGAAGGTAGAAATGGGGAGAAAATTTGTAATTCAAACTGTTGTGAAAATCAATGCTGAAAACCTAATATGTTAATTAAATAAATAAATTTACATCATCAAAAAAATATATATGTATATGCATACATTTTACAAAATATATACATATAAACATACATATATGCACACACATACACGTACTTTAAGTTATATCAATTACTTATATTTAACAAGGGAATTCTGGAATTCCCCCTTGATATATTCAGGTTATTGTAGGGAAGGGAAATATAAAAATATCTATATATATGTTTATGTATACTAGATATTCATGTACATATATATGAGGGATAAAATGAGACAATAATTTTATAGTTGCTATCACAGTGCCTTGTACATAGTGCTATGTAAAATTTAGCCATTAAAACTCCACTAAGGGAAGGGAAATATATGTGTGCAATATATATTGTGTTTAATATGGGAGAAAGAAAATACAAAATATAAAATATATACACACATACACGCACACACACATTACACACACACACACACACACATACACACACACATATATATATACACACACACACACAATCTATGTCTAGCTATACATTTCTCTTCCCTGACATAAACTCTGAGAGATATATGTCATCAGTGTGGCACATATACACACATTCCTTCCCCACATTGAGCACATATGCATATATAACATATATTCTGTATATTTCCTTTTCCACACACAAAACATATGAATGTATGCGTGCATGTGAGCATACACAACTAGAATTCTTCCTTCCCCTGTTCTTCTTCTTGTTGTTGTTAAGTCGTTTCAGTCATGTCTGACTGCGAATCCATCTGGGATTCTTGGCGAAGTTATGGAGTGGTTTGCCATTTCCTTCTCCAACTCATTTTCCAGGTGAGGAAAACTAAGACAAACAGGGTTAAATGACTTGCCCAGGGTCACATAGCTATTAAGTATCTGGGGCTGGATTTGAATTCAGGTCTTCTTGACTCCAGGTCCAGGGCTCTATCCATTGTGCCACCTACATTTTTTTACCATACATTGGATCTAAGCATAGCATGGGAACTACAGGGTCACCCTGAGTCATGCTGGTAGACTTTTAACAACTGACTTTAAAAAAATTGTATACATAGCACACTTTTAAGTTTAATATGCATTGTTAACATTTTCTCCATCACTTTCTTAAGTCTAGCAGCCAGGAAAAAATAAATCAAGGCCTGATTCTTAGCATGGGTCAATACCTTAGGTATAAATGCTCACACTTACAATTTAACAGTTGGCTCTTGAGAGCTGATTAGACCTGGCTCTGCAGCAATGCTTGCCCCTGTTACATATAAGTAACTGATTATAAATTAAAGTGTTGACCCCTTCAGGGATCATACCTAGTACCAAGGGTGGGCAAGATAGGCAATAGCTTAAGGTTCCATTTTGTTGACTTTTTATAAAACAATTTTTTAAATTCTGAAAACTCCATTCTTTGCAGTAATTAGTTACTTAGTTTGTGACAAATTAAGTCTCACATAGTATGGTGAAGGTCAAAGTTTTCAGTGGACAGTAACATAAAGGGATGACAGTGTTTTGATGCTGGAAGGTACACTTATGAAACCTTGCCTGGGGTGCCCAAATGCTTTATCTCAGCTCTACCAAGGGGTATGTTCCTTGTTACAATTAGAGCTTTAAGCTAAAGGGAAGAAACTCCAGTGGTGGTATTTTGGGCATCTAAGCATGTGGAGCATTATTTTGGTTGTGGAATCATCCCCATGCCCCTTGAATCATACCCCACAAGCAAGTACTTACTCTACCCACACATAAAAATTTCACAGACTCCATAGCAAGCAGGATGAGGCAATCAACAGCTGTGACTGATTATTCTTGATTCAATTGCATTCAATTCAATGAGCATCTATTAAGCACAGACTCCATAAATCATTGTTCTGGATTGTGGGTTACCAGATGAGAAATGACAGCCCCTGCCTGAAGGAGCTTGCACATGGATGGGGAGTTATAGCATGTGGACAAATAAACATGATACAAGATCTAATGTGATCGGGGTACAGGTGTGCCCAGAGGGTGGGTAAGGTGTGCCAGCATTGTGCTAGTGCTTGGACAGGTGAAGAACAATAGACTCTTTTCTCATGGACCCCATACCTTGCACACAGCTAAGAATAAAATGATATTCCAATACAATTTGAGGAGGGAGAGATTGCTTGCATTAGGAAAGATTTCATGGAGGGGGAGGCACCTGATCTGGCCTTGAGGGAACGACTTAAACAGGTAGAGATGAGGAAGGAATGTTTTCTAGGCATAGGAGACAGACTTTGTAAATGCATGAAGAGAGAGGATAGGATGAAATCAGGGAATAATTAATGGACTGGTTTATCTGGAACACAGACTGTATGAAGAAGAATTGTGTGAAATATACTTCAATGATTTCCAAGGGCCTTAAGCAGAAGGTTTACGAATTTCTAGTTTTGTTCTGTTAGTAGAGAGCCACTGAAAATTTATAAGCAAGGAAGTGACTTGTTCAGATGTGTACATTAGGAAGATTAATTTGGCAGTAAAGATAAAGAGTGGATTGGAGAAAGGAGAAGCTAGAGGCAGGGAATCCAGTTAGAACTTTACTAATCTAGGCAGGAAATAATTAGAGCCCAAAGGAGGGCAATGGTTGTGTGAATGGAAAGAGAACACATGGGATATCAAAGAAGTGGAATCAATAGAACTTGTAAATTGATTGAATAGGAGAGGTTAGGGAAAGGGAAGACTCCAAGGGGCCTCCATGTTGGCATATCTGGGTCATTGGGATGTTGGTGGTGCCATGACCAGAAATAGGAAAGGGCAAATTTAGAGCAGGAAATGATAAATTCCATTTTGTACATATTAAATTTGAAGTGTAGGGAAGATGTCTAGTTTCAAACGTTTGGTAGGTAGTTGATAATGAGGGAATAGAATCTGGGATGGAGGGACTTTAGTGCTAGATATGTAGATTTGGGAGGCATGTGTACACATGATCAGTGAACCCACAAGAGAGGATGAGATCATCAAGGGAGAGAGTACAGCTGGGTATCTTTGCACCTCTCTGTGCTTCTGTTTGTGGTGATTCCACAACGGAATTCCATTTGGTTCCATTTACCATTAAATCAGTACCTACTCTGTGCAGGAGGCACCATGGTGAAGTGGAAAGAGGGCTGGACTTGGAGTTAGAAAGCCCTGGGTTCAAGTCCTTCCTCTTACACATATTGCTTATGTGACCATGGGTAAGACACTTGCCCTTTCTGTGCTCTGGGCAGCTCTTTAAGGCTTTAAATTACAATAAGTTTCAGAGGTGAATTGTTTGGAAGGAATCTCTCCACTAAAGAAATCTCAGATACAAGCCAACAACAAAACTATGTATTTTTGAGGTATTGTGAGTACAAGAATAAGGCAACTGTCTTCCCTCATTAGACAAACCTAAGGGGGTGGGGAACATTTGTGTTTATGTGGTAGAACTGTGAGATGATCAAATTCTCTTCCAGTAGAATCCAGGGTTTTTATATACAAGAATGGCTTGAAATATGAAAAAGTATTTTGCAATTTTTAGTTAACTTTTATATATTTTCTGGCTTAATGATATTTTAAGAGCAGCAAAGAACACATTTAAAAATAATGAGACATCAATTCCCTATAATTACTCTCCTTTGAGTGTCTGTGATTTTAGATTAGACTCTGGCTTGATGGGGTTTGTGGTATTTTAAAGACCTTGTTGTAGCATTCTTTCTTATTTCATATAAAATGCAAAGCTGGCACAGTAGGTGTATTCTGGTCATTTTGTTTGGTCATTTTGGTTGAGTCCAACTCTTTTCGACTTCATTTAGGGTTTTCTCAGCAGAGGTACTAGAGTGTTTTGCCATTTCCTTTTCCAGCTAATTTTATGGATGAGGAAACAGAGGCAAACAGGAGTAAGTGACTTGCCCAGGGTCATATAGTTCATAAGTATCTGAGGCCAGCTTTGAACTCAGATCTTCCTGATTCCAGACCCAGCACTCTATTTACTACACTACCTAGCTGTCCCTCACTTTATAGATGAGGGCATTTAAAACAAAGGGAGGATAAATGACTTTCTGCAGGTCATAAAATTAGACTTAGTAGGTATTATAATCAAGGATCCCCAAGAATGCAATGCTTTTTCCTATAGCACTCTACCTAATAAATGTTAACAATTATATCACACAACAAAATAGCATCAGCGTGAACATCACAGGCCAAGACAATTGTGCACAATTTAGATGCCTTCCAAGGCACCACCTCAGTCTCACTCCCTCCTGTCCTTCCCATTTTTCCCAAGCAAGGGTCAAAGACATCTTGTGTATCATTGGCATGAAGGACCCCACTGAAGGGAACTCTGTACATTGATCAACATCTATTTTTAGAGCAACATAAATGATATGCAGCTGTCAAAGTCAGTCATATGATAATCGAGCAAATGTGGAAATGAAAAGTGGAGATCGAGCATTCATGAATTTTGGACCTGGAAATAATCCAGTTTTATATATTCCTTGAATGACTCAAGATTTTAAACTTTTATTATACAAAACTGCAGAAATGCATAATGCAAAAAAGTCTAGCATCATTGATAGGTTATGTAACATTGCTGGGGCAGCCTTCTGCTATGGAGTAGGTACTTGCCTCCCCATTCTGTGATTACCCTTTCTTTAGGAACCGAAGAGACAGGGAGGCATGGACTTGCATTATAACTCTGGAGTGGAGACTGTCCTGAAGGAGAGCACTGTCACTATCAATCCGACTTAAGCAGTATTTATAGTACTATGTGTCTGCTTTGTTCTTTTTGGGATTTCATCTGGCATTGGGTGCACTTTGAGTGTTTTGAACCTTTTCCCGACTGAGGTTCTGGGGAGGTGTAGCTATGACCCTAGGATCAAATGTAGGAAGTTGATTGTGATAATTCAGGTCTTTCCCTGGATGAGTGATTGAAATTTTAAGCTGCAGATTGATCCATTGTGGGCCAAGAGAGACTTGGAAGAAGGGAAGTCAAAGGGGAGAAAATGAAGTTGAACATTTGCCTTCTTGCCTTCCTTCACTCCCACGACTTGATATGGTGGTCTTTAGGAGGGGAAGGAGAATGCCTGAAATCTCTTCTCTACTATGGCACAGATGTGTCCAAATTCTTTGGACCTTAATTTTCTCATCTCTATGGCCAAAAAAGATGAATGAGGAGTTAAATAACTCTGGTGGAACCAGTATAGCTATCAGAGATTGCACTGTTATTGTTCACAGGAGCTTTAAAAAGCACTGATGCTAGTCTTTGAAGTTTTCTCTCATGCTCATTTTATTAACATCCTTGCTAGCTCTGGAATAAGTTAATTGAAGACTGCCTACATTACAGAAGGTCAGAATAGTGCCCCTGGAAGTGGGTTGTACCCAAACAGCAAGAACAGCAAGCATTTATTGATACTAATAATAGCTAATATTCCTACATTTTTCAACATGATTTCCATCTGTGATCTCCTTTGATCCTTACAACAACTCTGTAGGTGCTCTTATCATCCTCAGTTTACCGATGAGGAAACTGTGGCAGATAGAGATTAAATAATTTGTCCAGGGTCACACAGCTAGTAAGTGTCTGAGGTAGTGCCTGCCCTATACATTTTCAATTTCTCAGTTCAATATGGCACATATGCCAGGAGAAGACACAGCCCTCTGACCATGAGTATGGTAAGAATGTGGAAGCCAAGCCAGTATGAAATATAGAGTACCTTATTTGTTCTAAGGATTCTGATTATATCACACACTGGGAGGAAATCTGAAGAGGGAAACCAACCACATAGAGGTGCAAATTATTCACCTGGCTTGCCAGACAATTCCATAGAGTCATACATAGAATCATAGATTTAAAACTGGAAGGACCTCAAAAGTTTCGTAGTGCAACTGTATCTCATTTTACAGGTGGAGAAACTGAGGCATAAAGTGGTGAAGAGACTTTTCCAAGCTTGATGGCATTAAGTGGGAGAACAAAGAATTTAACCCATGTCCCACGGTGAGGTCTGTTGCCAAAGAGGGTAGAGGGAGTTTGCCTGGGGCTATTCCTGCTGCTCATATGCTTTGTTGTTTTCACTTTGTATTCAGGCATGTGCTGCAGCCAGTTCACACCTGCTTAATGAGTGCTAAGTTTTCATTGTGAACGGCAAGGTTCTAAGATAGCTGCAAAAGACTCATGATGGAAAAGGCTATCCACATCCAGAGAAAGAATTACAGAATCTGAATGCAGATTGAAGCAAACTATTTGCTCTCTCTCTCTTTTTTTAATTTAATTTAATTTTTGGTTTTATTACATCTTTCTCATGGTTCATTTCATTGGTTATAATTCTTCTTCACAACTTGATTATTGGGAAAATAAGTGTAATGTGAAGGTATATGTAGAACCTATATCAGATTATGTGCCCTCTTTGGGGAAAGGGGGAGGAGAGGAAAGTGGAGAAAATTTGGAACTCAAAAACTTGTGGAACTGAGTGTTGTAAACTAAACTAAATAAGTAAATAATTAAAAAATTTTCATTGCGCACATTTATACCTCAGAAGTCTACGAATATTACAAAATCAAGGCTTGATTTGTTGTTTGGAATGCCTAGGCTTCAAAACTGAATGTGATGGAGAAAATAATGCAGATTAAACTTAGATGTGTATCTTGTATAGATTTTTTTTTTCAGAGACCTGGCTATTAAACATTTGCCAGCACACCATCAGTGAATGGACACTGTCTTGGTCTAACGGAGACCTGTTAAAGACCTTATCGAAAAGGCCAAGGTCTCCCACTGCACCCTGGGCCATCTCTAGCTGTCCTGATCCATATCTGGCCACTGGACCCAGATGGCTCTGGAGGAGAAAGTGAGGCTGGTGACTTTGCACAGCACTGCCTCACTTCAATCTAACTCACTTGAATGTCATGGCATCATCTCCCTGATGTCATGGTCCTCTTCAAGAATGAAGGACAAACAGCAAGCATACTGCTGTATAATAAATCAAGTTAAATGCTGATTTAGTGAATATTTTCGGAGGATCACATACAATCCACCTTGACTCAGCTGCTTCCTGACTCCTCTCCTTTGGGCCCCTGCTCCCACTGGTGAGTTCTTCCAGGATGCTTCACTTCAGGCAAAGACCTCCAGCTAGCCATTCTTCATTTTTTGGTCCTTTCCTATCCCTCCTTCCTTATCTCCTTTCCTTCCCTTTCCCACTTTTCAGATCCTTTGGTAGAATGGAAGCCCCTTGAGGGCTGGAACCATCCTTCTTTTTGTTTGTATTTGTATCCCTAGCCCTTGGTACAGTGCCTGGCATATAGTTAGCACATAAGAATGCTTGTTGACTGAGTGACACTAAGGAGGGAATCAAGGTAGGGGATCCAGTAATGGGAACAAGAAATCAAGTGAGTTATGAGTTATTTTATTGGAATATCCATTCCATTAGATAGGAAACCAGGAATGCCCTAGGGATGTCTAGAGGTTGAGAATACTGATTGATGGCAGATATTACTCTTATACAGAGTGAACAGATTATATAGGTTTGAGAATGGCCAGGGGTGTTCTTACATGCCTGAGGAATGATAAACTGATATAACTCAAGGGTAGAGCATCACCTAGTGGCTTGTCCAAATATCATACCCCAAGTGGCTATTCTGACCCAACTCTTAGTGCAAAAATCTTGAATTCAAATCTTACCTTTGATATTTTCTAGTTGTGTGAGTCAGGAAAGATATCAAACCTCTCTGCGCCTCACAAGCAATTCCTAGGATTTATTTACCAAGTCATAGAGAGTATGCTGTGCAGAAGAAAGCATAGATCCTTTGTGTATTTACTAGTAAATGGATCTACAGAATGGTAGAATATCTTTAAAGAGTTTGTTAAAATGATTCTGCAGCCACTTTTGGACACTTTGTTGCCAGAAAATTATCCCAGTAGAAACTATGATTTTTCCAGAAGCCACCAGGAGGTGAGACTACAGAAAAACTTAATAGAAGCAAGTAATGGTTTGATTGAAGCAGAATTATCACAACCGACAAATTTGTATGTAAGTGTGAGACGACCACCCACTAGTCTAAGGCTTTAAGGTTTGTGCCAGGGCTTGGCAATGCATACAAAAAAGGAAATAGCTGACATTATATTTCTGAGCAAAGTAATTGTTCTACAGAATCTCAGATTCTGTTCCTATTCTTTGGCTCTGGTTTCTGCATGCTCTCTTCCTTGGATTGGACTTGGCTTAGGTCCTTGATTGTGGTTTTTTTGGCTCACCCTCAGGAACTCTCATTTGCCTCCCCCCTCCCCCAATCCTCCTTTTAGTCTCTCAGAATTTACAGAACTCTTACTTAGTTGGATTGTATTGTATTTCTTCTTCTATGATTTTTTTAACTTGTCCTCAGGCATCATCAACTGGCTTCTTCTTCTCCTCCCCTCACCATCTCTTCAGTTCTTCAAAAGCCCCTGCTGCTACTGATTATTTCTCCCCAGTTGGATCATAGTCATGCTGTGGCCAAGGATTTCTCCATTCCCTTTCCTCCCCAAACCTGGGACTCCCTAACTGACCTAACTCTGAAAAATACAAAGGCATTAAGTCTAGCTCTTGCCTTTCATTAACTCACATTACATGGTGGGCTGTGTTGAGTTGGCCTGTTTTCTAGCATAAATGGAAGCCCATATCTCCCTTTCTTATTTTCAAAATAGCTCCCCTCAAAGAATCATTTGAGTTTTGATAAAAGTAATTTTATAAGGTTCGAATTCTATTTTTGACCAACCTTGTTATAGCCAGAACATATTATCATGGTCCAGATATTAATGGCATTTAGAGCTGTAAGGGACCTTAAAGATAATGCCTTCTTTTTGTACATGAGGAAATTAAGGGCAGGAGACATTTAGTACTTGCCGAAGGCCATAAAGGTGGTAGCAAAGCTTAGCTTTTAGTATAGTTGCTCTGACTAAAAATTCACTGCTCTTTCCATTACATCGCACTGCTCCTGAAGTCTTTTATTCTCCAAAATAAACACAGGCAATTAAAAAAAATCTGCTCTTCATATGACATAATTCCATATCATCTCATTCTGTTCTGGATGCAAGCCAAGTTGTCTAAGTTTCTCTTGCAAATATGGTGTCCAGAATTGAACATGATGCTTTTAGTGTGATCTAGCCAGACTATGGAACTATTTTTTCCCCCATCAATATGGACACAATGTACTTACTCACATAGCCTAAGATGGTGTTTGCTTTGAGTAGTGGCCACTCTTGGCTCATATTAAAGTTCTGGTCAACTAAAATTTCCTGCATCTTTTTCATATCTTTTTTATCTTTGTCATATTTTCCAACCTGTTATTCAGTCAATAAACATTTATTAAGCACCTACTATGTGCTAGGCACTGTGCTAAGGGCTGGGAATACAAAGAAAGCTAAAAGTAAAAGACAGTCTCTGCCTTCTAGGAACTTACAGTATAATGGGGAGACAACATGCAAACAACTATGTACAAACAAGGTATAAATGGGATAAACTAGAGATAATCAACAAAGGGAAGACACTAGCATTAAGGGGGGTCAGGAGCAGCTTCTTATAGAAGTTAAAGTTTTAACTGTGCCTTGTAGGAAGCCAGTCAAACCAAGAGGTAGAGAGGAGGAGGAAAAGTAATCCAGGCATGAAGGAAATTCAGATAAAGTTCCTGGAGTCTGGAGATGGAGTATCTTGTTTGAGGGACAGCAAGGGGGCCACTGTCACTGGACCACAGAGTATATGGGAGGATGTTAGGTATAAGAAGACTGGAGAGGTGGGGAGAGGGGTGAAGGGCAAGTTATGAAGGACTCAAACAGAAGCTACTTGAAGAACAGGAATCCTCTTGGGGCGCTAATTCTTCTTTTATTTTGTTTGGACTTATTTAATTTTTCCTCACAGGTCAACATTGAGCAGAATTCTTTTTTAAAAAATTTTTTAATTGCATGTAAAACCAATTTTTAACATTCATTTTTTAAATAAATTTTTGAGTTCCAAATTTCCTCCCTTCATCCTCCCAACCCCACTCCTTGGGAAGGCAAGAACTTCCATATAGATTATACATGTGCTGTCATGCAAAACATATTTCTGAGAACACAGACAAAAAAAACCAATCAAGAAAATAAAGTGAAAAAGCATGCTTTGATCTGCATTCAGACTCCATTAGTTCTTTCTCTGGAGGTAGATAACATTTTTTTTATCATAAATCCTTTGGAATTATTTTGTATCGTTGTATTGCTGAGAAAAGCTTAGTCACAGTTGAAATTCTATTTACTGTGCACAATGATTTCTTGACTCTGCTCACTTCACTTTGCATCAGTTCATTTAAGACTGCTCAGGTTTTTCTGAAACTATCTGAGCAGAATCCTTAGAATTCATCTTTGGAGGTAAATATTTTCCCAGGAGCTTCCTGAATCCAGAAGCCTGTCTTTTTGAATTGAATGAATTGATGATGATGGTGATGATGACAACAGAATTGTAGAAGATGAATTATATTCTGTGAAGCAATGCTACTTACTTTGAGGAAATTATGTTGAAAATTGATGTAGATGACCATCTGTGCTACAAGTAAGATTTGGAAAGGCATAGTGTTTCCTGTGTTGGCAGAGTACTAGCGATGTTATTCAGGGTTTTTAGGATAATATGAAGGTCCTATTTAACTGTTTAGGAATATTATTTAAAGTATTTCTTGGAGAAGAATCGTGGTAGGGTAGATAGAGCACTGGATCTGGAGTAAGAAAGACTTGGGTTCAAATTGTATCTCTGATGTCTGCTAGGTATGTGGCTATTGACAAATCACTTAGTTTCTCTGAGCCCTGGGGAACTTTCTAAGGCTATATGTTATTGCCTCTGTGGTGGGAGTTCCCAGGAACTATAGCCCTTCAATTAGTGGTTATAAATTATAGGTGATTGTTGAAAAACCATTTAGGACCTCCACCCCTTTTTTCCTGATGGATTGCATACTGAAGTCAGGAAGACCTGAGTTGAAATATGTCCTCAGACACTTATTAGCTGTGTGAACCAGGGCAAGTTACTTGACACCCAAATGCCTCAGTTTATTCATCTATAAAATAGGGAAAATTATAGTGCTGGCTCCCAGAGTTGTTGTGGGGATGAAATGAAATACTAATTGTAAAGCATCTAGCATAGTGCCTGGCATAGAGTAAATACTATATAAATGTTAATTATTATTAGCTTTGGAATATTATATAGTTATTAACATACAAAGGTCACCTAAACCATATGCTTATCAGAACAACATGATGAATTTTGTTTTAGACTTCATTATGGGGGGAATAGGGGCTGGACCTATGATTTCAGAGGGAAAGAGAACTTAACAATTATTTATTAAGCACCTGCTTCGTGCTAGGCATAGTAATAAGCACTGGGGATTCAAAGAAAGGCCAAACCAGTTTTTATCCTCAAAGAGCTTTCAGTCTAGTGGAGCTAGATAACATGCAAACAATTAGGTGCAAACAAGATATAAACAGGATAAATTGGAGATAATCAGCAAAGAGAAGGCACTAACATTAAGGGAGATTAGGAAAGCCTTCTTGTAAAAGACAGGATTTTGACTGGGACTTGAAAGAAGACAGAGCAGCCAGGAGGTAGAGATGAAGAAGGAGAGAATCCCAGTCAGGGGCAGAGCCAAGAAAAAATGACCAGGGTCACAGGATTGTAGATTGCATGGAGGCTTTGATAAGGTATAAGAAGACTGGAAAGGGAAGAAAGAATCATGTTCTGAAAGGCTTTAAAGCCAACCTTGTTGAGTAATTTTTCAGTCGTGTCTGACTTTTTGTGACCTCATTTGGTGTTTTCTTGGCAAAGATACTGGAGTGGTTTGCCATTTTTTTTTCTCCAGCTCATTTTATAGATGAAGAAATTGGGGCAAACAGAGTTAAGTGACTTCCCAAGGGTCACTAAGCTAGTAAGTGTCTGAGGCTGATTTGAACTCAGCAGGATGACTCCAGGCCCAGCACTCTATCTACTGTATCACCTAGCTGCCCTAGTAGAGGATTTTATATTTGATCCTGGGAGTAATAGGGAGCCACCAGAGTTTATTCTTCCCCATGAGGAAATCCGCTCTTCTAATATTGGTCAAAACCTTCCTTAAACTTGGAGTTTTAGAGGATTGCTTAAAGCAGTGAGAGGTTAATGGATGGAAAGCCAGGTTAGGCTCATACAGCCAGTATGCGTAAGAAGTGAGACTTTAGTCTAGGTCCTTCTGGTATAGAAACGAGTTCCTATGATGTCATGTCATTTAATATGTCATGCTGCTTCTTCATTATAGTAAAATGAAAAATAAGAATGCTCATTCCTATGGTTCAGTATTTAGATAATTTACATTAATAGGCAGAAAAATACTTGGCTCCTTTGTGATAACCACACTCTAAATGTTCCTCATCATTCTTCTTCATGTGGAACAGGTTTAGTCAGCGTCACACAGAGCAAGGCTTTATTTTTTACCTTTGAATCATGCATACGCTATTTTCTACCTGTCAAAAAGAAGATCCACAGCTAAATTACTGAAATAATGCTCATGTAAGCAACTTTTTATGAATTGTACTTTCAGGATGATTTATTACAGCATTATAGCCTCTGCTGTGACATTTTATGTGTTTAAAATTATGTTTAAAATAACAGCACCTTTGTAGTGTGACTGTAGTGAGAGTAACCAAATGGCTTGGTGAAGGAGCCAATTTGTGAGCAAGATCTCCCATTTTTCTCCACCTCATTTTCTGAATGGGCTTTAGAATAAGTAATAGGCTAATTCTTTCTGCTTTAAGATTCTGTTGCTGGTGTTGATTAGCTTTTCCTCCGAGTGCATGTTCATGAAAAGATTGATACAGGGCTGTCGCTTGTTTCTACACCATGCATACACAAGGCCAGTTCATTTAGTTTGTGGCTTGCCGTTACTATTTTCAGAGCCTGCCTATGTTTTATCTCTGCCCCACCATCTACCTGACATTTTTGCAGAAAGTCATACCAATTTTTTTTTTTTGCTTATTGCTCTTCAGACTGGTGCATGGTGTTGTGACTCTCAATTAACCAATGAGAGTTTGCAGATAGCTAGCAGGCAGCACCAGGCTTATGAAGGGCTATTGTGGATGTGATGCAATTTTAGAGGCACTGAAATAGCCCCGTGGGGCAATTTATAGAGGGAGGGGGATCAGAAACTAGTAGGGATGCCAAAGGCCAATTAGGCCAGCTTCTTCATTTAGAGATAGCTAGGTAGAGAAGTGGTTAGAACACACCTGGGCCAGAAGTCAGGAAGACCTGAATTTGAATCCTGCCTCAGAGACTTACTAGCTATGTGACCACAGGCAAACCACTTAACTCCTGTCTGCTTCAGTTTTCTCAGCTGTAAAAAGAGGATGCTAATAGAATCTGCTTCGCAGGGTTGTTGTAAGGATCAAATGAGATAATATTCATTAAATGCTTAGCACAGTGTCTGGTACATAGTAGGTGCTTAATAAATGCTTGTTTCCTTCCTTCCTCCCTCCCTCTCTCCCTCCTTCTCTTCCTCCCTTTGTCCTTCCCTGTCTTCCTTCCTTCCTTCCTCAGGTGAGGAAACTGAGGTCCAGAGACATTAAATAATTTTTCCAAGGTTACGCAGGTAATAAATAGTAAAGGCAAGATATGACCTCAGGTCTAACTTTAGCCTTCCAAGTTCAATGTTTTCTCCATTGTACCATGATACCTTTCACTGCCCTAGTTTGTGGTCTAATTATACCTTGGGAGACAATGTCTTTCCATTGTTCTTTGGGTCATTCTTTGAGTCATTTTCAAGTTTGATTCTTCTGATAACATGATATTCCATGATGCATGGTATCACTGGGAACCTATTGTTGTTGAAAAGATGGGATTTTATGATGGAAAATACCTTGAGGTCTTTGAAAATACTGCATAATTTTCCAACATAATACAGCTTGACGTCTTCCTCTCATTTGATTTTACATCTATTTCATTGTCCATTTAATGTACTTGTCCAAGATCATTAAAGAGATGGTTAATAAATACCTAGAGAAGGGAGTAGTGATTATGAAGAACCAATATGGCTTCATTAAAAACAGGTTTAAATTTATTTAAATTTTAGAAAGTTATTAAATGTGTAAATTAAAGGAATAATGTAGATATAATTTTTAGTAATATTTTTATTTATAGTGTTGTAGTCCTTTTGCATATTATTCTCTTTGTTTCTGCTTTTTCCAAATTCTATCAATTCATATACATCTTCCCATCTTCCTCTAAATTCTTTTTTAAAATAAATTTGTGTTTTATTTTTAGCTTACAACACTCAGTTCCACAAGTTTTGGGGTTTCGAATTTTCTCTCAGGAGTAGCTTCTGTCGTGGCCACAGGGTCTGTGCTGCTGCCTCATATAGCTCAAGCAGACTCTCATCCTGGGCTGAGAGGCCTGGGGATCTCCATTGCAGCTGGCAGTTCAGCCCTAGGCCTGTTCCCACTCTTGCTCTGGTATGGTTTTGCTCTGCACTCTCCCAGCCTTGTTTGCTGGCTGAGTTCAGCTTTTCTCCTCTTCTGATCTGGTCAGGTATAGTTCCCTATGCCTGGTGCTCTCTCAGCCCACAGATCTGTCCAGTAGACCCTGGGGACTCTCCTTGGCTTGAAGTCTGCCACACTCAGTCTCCTAGTGTCTTCTACCTCTCTCAAATCTGCTCAGATTCACTTTTTTAGAGGTATCTGACAGAGTTCGTAAGAGAACTCTGTTAAGTCACTGTTTTCACGCTGCCATCTTGAGTCTGCCCCTCTAAATTCTTTATATTCATCATATAATGTCATATAATAATATTTCATTAATTTGTATATATATTACCTATTTGCTATTCTTTAATTGATTGGCATCTACTTTGTTTCTAATTCTTCAGGTATCACAAAGAGAACTGCTATGCATATTTTTTGTGCATAATGGACCCTTGTTTCTGTCTTTGACTTCTTTGGGGATGTGACTAGTAATAATATTGCTGGATCAAAGTCATAATCATTTTAACACCATTTCTTACATAACTTCAAATTGGTTTCCATTTTTTTTTGCCATCACAGCAAGAGCTGCTATAAATAGTTTTATACACATAGGACTTTTTCCTTTTTCTTTGATCTCTTTTGGGTGCAGGCCCAGCAAGGATATAGTTGGATCAAAGTACATGTATTGTTTAGTACCTAGTTGTGTATAATTCAAATTGCTTTCCAGAATAGTTGGATCCATTCACAGGTCCACCAACAGTACATGAGTGTGACTGTTTTCTCCCTCCAACATTTGCCCCTCCCATGGGTAGCCCCTTCAACATTTGCCATTTGTCTTTTTTGTCACTTTGTCAATTTGATAGGTGTGAGGTAGGATCTCAGAATTGCTTTAATTTATATTGCACTAATTAATAATAATTTAGCACACTTATTTTCCATAGAGAGCTTGGGTTTCTTTCTTTGAGAACTGCCTGCTCATCATATCCTTAGACAATTTGTCAATTGGATAATATCTCCTCTTATAAATTTGAATCAGTTCCTTACATATTTTGGAAAAGAGACCTCTATCAAAAAATTGCTGCAAAGAATTTTCCCCAGTTAATTTTTTTTAAATCTTAGCTTTATTGTATTTGTTTTTGCAAAACTTTTAAAATTTTATCTTATCAAGATTATTTATTTTATATTTTGTTATGCTTGGTATCACATGTTTAGTCATGAGATTTTCTTCTATCCACAGATATGATAGGTGATTTCCCTTATGTTTCCCTAATTTCTTTTTAATGTAGCTTTTTATATATAGGCCACATATCTCTTTGAAGTTTATCTTGGCATAATGTGTGAGGTATTGGTTTGAATTTAATTTTCAGACTGCTTCTCAGTTTTCCTATAACCTTTTTTTGTGTTTGCAATAAATGTAAACTAAAGGGATGCCCATCAATTAGGTAGGTCCCAATTAGTGCCAACAATGAATTCTGTAAAGTGGTCACATTAATTAAATTAATTCCATTGGGTTGGAACCAATTACCATATTTTACATAATTATAACTTCAGATACTAAGAATTTGAATCCATGTACCCACTTCAAGGGCAAAATCATAAAAATCATGCATGGCTATAAAGAAGAGACATGAGAATCCCAACTCTTTGCAAAGGTGGAGGATCCATAAGTGTTGCATATTGCATCCATTTTCAGACCTTCAAAAAGTATTAGTTGGTTATTCTTTCTTTTCCTTTTTTAATCTTTAAAAATACTATTTGTTATATGGAGTGACTCTTTGAGAGTAGGGAGATCCTCAGGGAAATATACTAGAATATAAACTTCATCCTCCACACACATGCCATCCTTTGGTGATATATAAAAAAGACATTAATAAAAGCTTATTTTAGAAAATAAATAAAAAATAAATTCTTCTGAGTAAATATGCTAACAAATCAACATTTCTTACCAAATAATTTAGTGGGAAGGCATCAAGGACTGAAGGTATTTTCCTTCTCATTATTCTTTATATTTATCTTTTGTTTTGTTGTTTGTCCTTTCTTTTTGAAGAGGACCAATGACACCACAATGGGTGAATGTTTTGACTTGTATATGAATTGGATTTATGTGAGGTATTAGGAACAAATTTCAGAACATAACTCTTACACTACTCCAAAGAATATTCTTGTGTTGATACGTGGTCAAAAGTGAAGGTGACACCCTTTGATCCAGCTATACCACTGGTTATGCCCCCAAGAAATCAAAGAAAGAGAGAAAGGAATTATATGTACAGAATTATAGCAGCTCTTCCTATGGTAGCCACCAATTGGAAGCTAAGGATGTGTTCTATTGGATAATGGCTATGCAAATTGTGGCTTGAAAGTAATTGAATAATATGGCATAAGAAGTGATGAAAAAGACAGTTTCAGAGAAAACTGGGAAGACCTATATGAATGGAGGTAGAGTCAAATGAGCAGAACTAGATCAATTTGTGCAATGCCAATAACATTAAGGAGAAAAACAGCTTTGAAAGACTGGAGAATTCTGACCAACACAATGATTAAACCATGTCCAAAAGAAAGAAGAGGAAACTGACAGAGACGCAATGACTTAAAATGTGAAAAGAGACACCTATTTTCAGAGATTGCTAATAGGAGCATTTCTTTTACTAGACTACACACCTCTGTATTGAGGGCTTCCATTTTATTTGTACAAAATTTTCTCCATATTGGAAGGGAGTGGTTTGAGGGACAGCTTAATTAAAAAAAAAAAGAAAAGAAAAACCCCAAAGACTATTTATGCTATGCTACCCCACCTTTTATTTCATTAAATTTATTGCTGTGCTGTTGTGTTGGTTTGAGTTAAAATGATTTAAAGTGAACAACATTTTTATTTTTAAATCAATGCTTTGCTAAAGCATATATATGTGTAATAAAATAAAATAGCAATATATACAGAGACATATATGTGTATATATACATACGTGTATGCATCTCTCTCTCTCTCTCTCTCTCTCTCTCTCTCTCTCTCTCTCTCTCCCTCTATAGAATTTGGGATGACAGACAGAAGTCACAGCAGGCTAAGAAGTCTGGATTTATTTTGGTAAGCAATTGGGAGCCATTGAATGTTTTTTGAACAGTGGGTCACTGTGATCAGAGCTATAGAGAGGTTTTCTGCAATTTCTGAAATGTCAAAGAAAGACCAAAGCTTTTAAATATAACAGGATTTCTAAGAAACAATATGAGAGATTACAGGGATCATATTTAGTTTTTTTTCTTGCTGACAAAATAGAATCATGATGTGACTTAGCAATTATGAGGTAAAGAGGTACACTTGCTATATAGCAACTGTAGGAAAAAGGCAGAGAATAAAAGTCAGTGCCTCTATATTATGTTCCTTTTGAAAAAGTTTTTGATACTGTAATTAGAACTAGAGCCAACAATTTCTAATCATGTTTGGGTTACTCCTCCTCCTCCTCCTTTTTGTGACACAGCTCTGCTCCCTTCTGTATCAGTAAGGCAAGATTCATGACCTCAAAGATGACCATATACATGCCTGTGTAGCTTGAAATCACAAAGTGTAAGAGATTCTCTAGGTAGAAAGCAGAGAAAGTATAACATTTATTTAGACACCAGAGGATCAAATCCCAGAACTAGTAATTCCAATTTGATATAGCAGTAATTGTATTCCAAAACCAGTAAGCATACCTCAATGTAACAACAAGGAAATTATAATACAGTATTACAGCAAGGAACCAAGTTATCCTGTAACCTTCCCCCCTGCTGGGGCCTTTCTGTAAACACTCACAAATCCCAACTGTCTGTTTGCCTGCATTCTCTCCCCCCTTAGTTCTCTGGTCTCCACAGCTCCGTGGTTTCCACTCTCCATTCTGCACTCTCTCTGCAGCTCTGTCGACTCAGAGTTCTTACTTCTCCTCCTTGGGCTGAATTCTGAATTCTGAATTCTCAATGGCTACCTTCTGGGTATATATACTCTTTTTAGGGCCTGAGGGCTTTATATCCAATCAAATAAAGAGTGTAGGCCTGGGGCTTAGTGCCTAGTAAGTAAAGGGTATAGGCCTTCCTACAAACAAACTTCTAATCAAGCCTCCCTTAACTGGCCCCACCTGAGGCCTATTGAATGAGTAGAAAAGACCTTTAATCACTGATTGACATCACACCTTCCCATCTGTCTGTCTGGTCTTTCTCTGTCATCTTTTGTATCCCATCCCCTTCCATAGATGTACCCCATGGCCCCATCCCACACCCTCTCCTTTTCTCTCTCTATGCTCTCTTTTCTAGGGATTGCATCAACTTGTGTGCATTCAACTATTATTATTATTATTATTATTTTTTTGCAGATGACTACAAAGCCTACACATCCAGCCCTCATTGTTCACCTTAGCTTTGGTCATATCTTCTTCTGCCTCCTTGGCATTTCCACTTGAATGTCCCCTTGGTATCTCAAATTCAACATATACAACTTAGAACAAATAATTTCCCCCACCCCCAAATTTACCCTTCTGCCTGACTTGCCTATTTCTGTTGAGGGAACCACTATCCTTCAAGTCAGTCAGGTTTGAAACTTAGAAGTCCTCATTTTCACATGCCTTCCATATTGAATCAGTTGCTAAATCTTATCAATCCCACCTTTACAGTATGCCTCACATTCATCATTTCTCTATTCATAGTACAAGCACCCTAGTCCAGGTCTTTGTCACCTCTTTCCTGGATCATTGCAATAGCTTCATAATTGGCTCATCATATCTAGTCTATTCCCTCTCTAATACATCTTCCACATACATACCAAGTTCATATTCCTAAAATACAGGGCTGACCAGATTGTTCTCCTGCTCAAGAACCTTCCATAGATCCCCATTGCCTTTTGGATTAAAAATACCCCAAAACTTTTGTCATTTAAAGCCTTTCACAATATCGTGCCAATCTATCTTTCCAGGTGGATTTCTCATTGCTCTTTCTCATCCATTTCTCATTACAGCCAAACCAGCCTACTTATACAATTATAATATTTTGTTGCCTATTTCATTGATACTGCACAAACTTCCCTTCATGTTTGAAATGCTTTTTCTCTTCATTTTACCTTTTGGAACTTCTATCTCCCTTCAAGGATCAGCTCGTATCATTTATTAAAATGAGCATTTAATAATATAATATCAATAGCAAGCATCTATTATACACCAAACACTTCATCTGTATCATCTCATTTGAGCTTCACTACCACTCTGGGAAATAGTGATATTATTATCATAATTTTACAGCTGAGGAAACTGGGACAACAGAGGCTAAATAACTTGCCCAGGGTCATATAGCTAGCAAACATCTAAAACCAGATTTGAACTCAGGTCTTCCTGACTCTAAGCCCAGTGCTTTATCTACTGTGCCACCTAGCTGCCCCATTTTAATGGATTCACCAGGTTGTTAATGTCGTGTACACACCGTGTGCGTGTGTGCATGTGTACACACACTCATATACATACATATATATGTATATACAATATTGTATATATATTTCATTATATACAATGTAGATGTATAATGTATACACTATATTATTAGACATTATTTTATAAAATATAATTATACTATATAACATAATGCAGTATATATTAATTACATGATTTGTGCATACATACACACATATTTACAACTCTCTGTGTATGTATACATTTTATATTCATTTAGCTGTGACCATGTTTATTTCCCTACTAGAAGTTAAGCTTCTTGAGGGTAGGGACCCTTCCATTTCTGTTTTTGTATCCCCAGTGCCTTGCACACTGCCCAGATCATTTTAAGATGAATTTGATGTATTGATTTGTTGAGCAGCTTACTGAGATCCTAAAATATTATCAGCAACAAAAATAGTATCAATGATACTACTAATAATAAACACATTTAAATAGTTTTCCTTATACAAAACCCTCATAATTTCCAAACTGCATGGAATGAAATTTAGAAAAAAAAGTAAAGATATGGTGAAGAAGGCCAAAATTAAGGGGGAGTAGGGTGAGATGTAGGCCATCTTTGTCCTTCCTCTGTGTTCCTAGAGTTTGCTGGAGAATGAGCCAAGAGATGATATTTACAATTTAATCAACTATATTTAGCAGTTATTTTATCAAGCTGTGCAATATAACATTACATATATGTAATGTAACATCTGTACATACATAATCTGTACAAGATTAAGTATAAAAGAATAAAAGGATAAGATACCTTGTCCCAGGGCTGTTTTTTTGAACCCCATCAAAATATGAGAATTAGATAATGATAACACTAATGGTTATTGATATTTATATTGTGCCTTAAGGGCATGAAGTACTTTACCCATATTGTCTTTTGAAAATTCTCATATTATGCTGTAAGGTAGATGGTAAAGGAATTATTATCCTAGTTTTATAGATGAAGAAATTGAGAGTTAGAGATTAATTGACTTGCCCCTGGTCACAGAGTTAGTGAGTATTGGACATGGAATTTGAATGTAGGTTTCTGTTAACATCAAGTCCAATGTTGACTGGTTTCATTAGAGTTTGTTTTCATTTCTCATCATCAGTGGAATGAAGTTCTTTCAATCTGTTTAATGTTCACAGTGTTTTAAGAAGACAGTGAAGTGCCTGTGATACAGATAATGCTACTCAAAAAGCAAGGTGTGGCCTTTAGAGTAATTTAAGCCTTACATTCATGTAAGATATTAAACATGAACATATTGGGTCAGCTAAGTGGCGCAGCGAATAGAGCACCAGCCCTGGAGTCAGGAGGACCTGGGTTCAAATCCAGCCTCAGACACTTGACACACTTACTATAGCTGTGTGACCTTGGGCAAGTAACTTAACCCCAATTGCCCTGCCTTCCCCCTGCCCCACCCCCAAAATAAAAAAAAAACACGAACATACTTTTCAAAGTTTATGTCAAATGTAAAGCTTGATGTCATGTTGATGCTACACTCCTATTCAGTTTTCCTAATGATATGATGCCCCTTTGATTCATGTTTCTTTATCATTTGGTACCGTAGAACTGGATTCACCAGGTTGTTAATGTCATGCACACATCGTTGTGTGTGTGTATGTGTGTGTGAGTGCATGTGCATATGTGTGTACATACACACTCATATGTACATATATATGTATATACAATATTGTATATATTTTATTATATACAATGTGGATATATAGTATATATATTATATTATTTTATAAGATATAATTATATAATATAATAATACAGTATATATCAATTACATGATTTGTGCATGCATACATGCACACATATATTTATAACTCTGTGCATATGTATGCACACATATATGTGTGTATTTCCAGCTGTCTGTGGAACATTCTAATCTCAACACTTTATGAACATCATTTCACCCCCAGCTAATTGACAAGGTTGATGAAAAATGGAAACAGTTAATGCTAAAGGAATTACTAGATGTCAAGATTACTAGTATATTGTTGGTAGTTATAAATAGGTCTAAACATCAATGTGAAATTATTCAAGAAATGTTACTAAATTTTTTTTTCTGACCCAATCATCTAATACTGCATATACTTTGTGGCAGTCAAAAGAAAGAAAGATCTGATATATATATATATATATATATATATATATATATATATATATATATATATATATACACATATAGATATAGATATATATCCCGGATATATACGTGTGTGTGTGTGTGTGTAAAACAATATATTCATAGCAATATTCTTTTGGTAGAAAAAACTATAAATGAGATGTACAACACCTGGGACACGATTGGATAAATTGTGGTGTATGAATGTGGTGGTATATGACTCTGTCTTAAGAAATGATGGCCATGAGGAATTCGCAGTAATAGAAGACTTACATGAAGTGATATAGAGTAAAGAAAGCAGAATCAAGAGAAAAATATATTCAGTAATATAAATGATGACAACACTAAAAAGAAGTCAAACTGATTAATTTTAATGAACAAGCCCAGTCCTGGGGAACTGAAAAGGAAACACCTTTTTCTTCTCTCAGTAGAGAGGTGGGGACTATGGATGCTGGAATAAGATATTGTCAGCACAGCTGTTTTGTTGTTTGGCTTGGCTGACATGTTTTTATTTATTACCAGGAAGGGTTCAGTGGGAAATAGCATGGAGGTGGAGCCGAGGTGTCTCAGATATACAACCAAAAGCAACAGTAAAAGATTTTATATGATAAAAATTCAAATACTTCAGAAAAAAGTTGATGTAAGAGGTAGAGCATGAAATTTAATGAAACATGCTAATAGAAACGAAGGTTGAACTGAGGGTTTTGGTAAAGTTTAATAGATTTCACAGAATAAAGAAAAAGAAAGATGGAAAACCTATCAATGGGCATCACTTGAAGTACTTGAGAGACTAATAAACTATTAACAAATTATACTTGAATTTTTAATAAATGCCAAGAAAGAATGCTAGTTCACTTACTATTTCATACACTTACTATGGTACTGATAGAAATGTTTGAAAAAGATCACAGTTGTCTCATATTCACCTTCATTAATACTTTAACACTTAAAATATCTATGATTTCATTCATTTGGGAGAAACCTTCCATCAATGAGCATCTTAAGTCCAGCTTGCCTTCATTGACAGTCTTTATGAGTTGCTGTGGTCTTCTGGTCATGGATTTCTTTGTATCTTTCTGTGTTGTTCCTGAGAAGCCATATAAGCTGATGCTAGGTCGCCCTTGTAGTGTTTTCTGCTTATTATGACCTATCAGAGCTTTATGTTTCACTAGAAGCCCTTGAAAACCCATTCTCACCTCCACATTCCAATGAGGCATTGGAGGAAGTTTCTAGTGGATGATGTTTATAACTTACCTTGAGGAAATGCACAGATGAAAACTTTTGATTGGCAACCCAAAGAAGGAAGTGGACACTGAATTCTGCTGCCTGGAGAGTCCAGTTCTATAGTACTGATTGATAAAGAAACATGAATCAAAGGGGTATCATATCATTAGGAAAACTGAGTGGGAGAGTAGCATCAACATGACATCAAGCTTTGCGTTTGATATAAACTTTGAAAAGTATGTTCATGTTTAATATTTTATATGGATACAAGACTTAAATTACTCTAGAGGCCACATCTTGCTTTTTGAGTAGCATTGTCTATATCACTGTAAGCACCATGTGTTAAAACAGGATCAATGCCAAGAACCCGGAATTCATTCAGTCTGCTAGCACTGACATGACATTTATTGACTCTCAAGTCTTATTTCACAATGTTTTCCATATTTGTCCTGTATTCTGACATCTCATTGCTACCGCCCTAGTTCAAGTCCTCATTACTAGGCTTCTGTAGTATTGTTATGGCGTCTGTTCTGGTTTTATAGTCTCTACTCTCTTTTATCCTTCACCTTTCTGTCAGAGTAATCTTTTTACGCTGGTTTATGTCACTGCTCTTTTCAAATTCCTTTAATTACTCCCTAGTGAATAAAGTCTAAATTCACTAGATGAGTATTCAAGACCCTCTGAAATCTGGCCTCAGACTCTTTTAGAAGATTTATATTCAGTAGTAGAAAATTTAGCAACCAGTTTTATATTATTTTGTCTTTTCTACAGCTCATACATGAATTATATTACTCTAGTTATGTAATAAGCTCTTTGAGAACATGGACCACATTTTAGACTTTTCCTTTGTCTCCCTCCAAAGGATCTAGCACAGTGGTGAGCACATAGCCAGACATTCACTTAAATAGCTGATTGACTCTCCAAAGTAGTACTCTCTACATTTTTAATCATTATGTACCAGAGTATCATAATTTGGCAGCTTTTCATATCACCTTTTCCTCCCTTGTTCTTCCTCTCTTTCACACTCTTCTCTCTCCCTTAATTAGAACATTCCTTGAAGATGGTCATCCATCTGAAGGAGTCAGCATGGTATGATAGAAAAGCACTGACTCTGGACAAAGTCACCTCATCTCCATGGGGCTCTGTTTCCAAGGAAATTTGACTTGATATCTTCTAAGGTCCCTTCCAGCCCTGAATCTCTGTTCTTATTATTCCTATATTGATTGTTAGGCCAATATTTTATGTGTAATCATAGGTCACATTGCACACATTATATATACAGAGTGTATTGAAAGTCTTAGTCAAATTTTAAGCTTTAGTAGCTTACCACTACACTAAGATTTTTGGAAAATCCTGTATAAGCCTATTTATATACATCTAGAATCATCAGTATTTGTATGTATATAGGTGTATATAAATAAATTGTACATATATTGCTACTGCTAATGCTAGCTGGCATTTATATAAAGCTTTATGTTTTGCAAGTATATTTACTACGTATGTTATTTTATTTGAGCCTCATTACAACCCTGAGTCAGGGACTATTATTCCTACTATCATTTTACATATGGGGAAATTGAGGCACAGAAAGGTTAAGTGATTTGCTGAGGGTCACACGGCTAATATCTGAGACAGAATTTAAACTCAGATTTTCTTGTTTCTATCTATTCCATCATAATTGGCTCAATATATTGCGTATATATATATATACGCAATATATTGAGCCAATTATGATATATATATATATATACACACATATATTTACCTGAATGCATACATATCTAGCAATCTGTCATATCTATTTTCATCTGTCATCTATTTATTCATCTATCATCTATAAGTCTATTTCTCTATATAATCCAATGGGACTAGACCTGTGATATAGGGACCAGAATTTAATTTTAGGGAGAAGAAGAGTGGGTTTTACATTTTTGGAAACAGCATAGTGCTTACTAATAACTCTAGGCTCCTCCTCAAAACAAAGGCCTATCTTTTAAAGAATATTTTTAAGGTAAATTACATGATTGTTAATCATGGAATACTTTGAAAAATTAAGGTTATTGGCCAGCCAAAGGGCAATGGAGAGACCCATGTTGGGGCTAAATCAGTTATGTCTTAATACTAATTAAGAATCAAGCACCAAAAGCTTCCTTAAGGATAAAATAAAAGAGTTATAAGATGAGGTCATTTAATGGGGGTAGGTGATAAAAAAATTGGTGGTCTGTGTGCTCCACTGTTAGTCATATAATGCCAAGATATCTAAAGAGTAGGCCACAGCACACCAGCTGGATATGGAAAGGACTTCCATAGGGGAGAGGGTATGGATGAATTTCAGTCTGTGCCATTGGAGATTACATATCCCTTGAATTACTTAAGAAATGAAAACTACTCTGTCTTGGGTATAGATGCCTTGTTGGATTAGGTGACTTCCAGCTCTGGAATTTCTATGATTCTACCTTTCTCGCATATAGAAACAAATAATCTAAAGTACAGGGATGAGTTCATCTCAGCGGAATTATTTATAAAATGAACATTTTGTAAAATATTTGAATGTGTTTCTAAGTAGAGCTCAGAGATCTAGAATTGGATGCATTTCATTAGATAAAAGTAAAACAAAATAATGTAAAACAGAATAATTTTCATTTTCTAATTATGTAATATTTATAGAATAGACAGCTCAAGCAGATATTTTTCACTGGAACAGTTCAAAATATGATTTTGTATGGTAGCACATTTTCTTAACATTTTAACATTGCATAAATCTATATATATTAACTTGCTATAGTTTATGTGTATGATATATGATGTATGTATATGATACAGATGTGATACTGTAAACAATTAACACTCTGAAAAAAAATTTTGATCTGAATCTGTTACCTTATAAATGTAAGAGAACTCCAAGAGAACAATCTCCCTCCATTAATGTAGGTTGCCTGGAGCACTGAGTGATTGGGATTTTCTGAGTGTTACTGGAACAGTATGTGTCAGAAGCACCACTTGAACCCAGATCTCCTTGACTGTGAGGGTGGTCCTCTATCCACTGTCACTCGACCTCCAAATATAAACTTGGTAAGCAAAAATGGGCAGAAAATGTTGGATTAAGTTAGAACCAGTAAATGACTTTGTATTGTCGGTGATAAATTGTATATTTCAAGATAATAAGAACTTTTTTCTTTTTTGTATTTATTTAGTATTTAATTTTCCCCCAGTTACATGTAAAAGCAGTTTTTAATATTTGGTTTTAAAATGTTAAGTTGCAAATTCTCTTCCTTCTTCCCTCTCTGCTCCCTGCTCATTGCAATTCCATATAGGTTATAGGCAAGCAATTCCATATAGGTTATAGGCAAGCAATTCCATATAGGTTATATATGTGTAATCATGCAAAACATATCCATAATAGTCATGTTGTGAAAGAAAACAGACAAAAAATACTCAAGAAAAATAAAGTGAAAAAGTATGCTTCAATCTGTATTCAGATACCTTCAGCTCTTTCTCTGGGAATGGATAGCATTTTTCATCCTAAGTCCTTCAGAGCTGTCATAGATTGTTGTGTTGCTGAGAATAGCTAAGTCATTCATAGCTGATCATCTTACAATATAGCTGTTACTTTGTACCCAGTACATTTTACTTTTCATCCATCCATGCTAGTCTTTCCAGGTTTTTCTGAGTATATCCTGATCATTATTTCTTACAGTACATCATTTCTTATTCCATCATAATTACATACCACATCTTGTTTATCCATTCCCCAATTGATTGGCTTCCCCTCAATTTCTAATTCTTTACCCCCAGAAGAGAGTTGCTATAAAAATTTTTGTACATATGGGTTATTTTCCTTTTTGTTTGTTATCTCTTTTGGGATACAGACCTAGTAGTGGTATATGCATGTTTTTATAGCCTTTTGGGCATAGTTCCAAATTTCTCAATAGAGTGGTTTTATCAGTTCACAACTTCATCGACAATATACTAATGTCTCATTTTTCCCACATCCCCTCCAACATTTGTCATTTACCTTTTCTGTCCTGGTAGCCAATCTCATTGGTATGAAGTCGTACCTCAGAATTATTTTAGTTGGCATTTCTCTAGGCAATAGTGAACTAGAATATTTTTTCATATGGCTATAGATAGCTTTAATTACTTCATATGGAGACTGATTATATCTTTTGATCATTTATCACTTGAGGAATGGCTCTTATTTTTATAAATTTGACACAGTTCTCTATGTTAGAGAAATGAGGCCTTTAGCAGAGAAACTTGCTTCAAATTTTTTTCAGTTACTATTGTTAACTGTATGTCCCTCCATCCTATTCCCCCTCCCCATTTATTTTATTCTCTCTCCTTTCACCCAGTCTGTCCTCTAAAGTGTTTTGCTTCTGACTACCCCTTCCCCCAATCTGCTCTCCCTTCTATCAGCCCCCCCCCCCTTTTCTCTTGTCCTCTTCCCCTTCTACTTTCCTGTAGGGTAAGATATTTCTATTTCCTCCTCAAGACAAAGGCCTATCTTTTAAAGCATATTTTTCTAGGTAAATTACATGGCTGTTAATCGTGGAATACTTTGAAAAATTAATGTTATTGGCCAGCCAAATGGCAATGAAGAGATCCATGGTGGGACTAAATCAGTTACATCTTATTACTAATTAAGAATCAAGCACCAGAAGCTTCCTTAAGGATATAATCAAAGTTATAAGATGAGGCAGACCAGTCATTTAATAGGAATGCCTGTGTATCCTATTCCCACTTTGAGCCAATTTTGATGAGAATAAGGTTCACTCACTCCCCCTCACCTCCCCCCTCTTTCCCTGCATTGTAAAAGTGTTTTATTGCCTCTTTTAGGTGAGATAATACTCATTTTAGGTGAGATAGTTTACCCCATTCTATCTTTCCCTTTCTCTTTCTCCTGTACATTCCTCTTTCATAACAATTTTATTTCTTAGATATCATCCCTTCATATTCAACTCAGACTTGTGTACTCTGTCTATCTATACTCCCTCTAACTACCTTAATAGTGAGAAAGATCTTATGAGTTACAAATATCATCTTCCTATGTAGGAATGCAAACAGTTTAACCTTATTAAGTCCCTTATAATTTCCCTTTCCTGTTTACCTTTCTATGTTTCTCCTGAGTCTTGTATTTGAAAGTCAGATGTTCTATTCAGCTGTGGTCTTTTCATCAAGAATGTTTGAAAGTCCTCTGTCTCATTGAACATCCATTTTTCCCCTGAAGGATTATACTCAGTTTTGCTAGGTAGGTGATTCTTGGTTAGAATCTTGGCTCCTTTACCTTCCAGAATATCAAATTCCAAGCCCTCTGATCCTTTAATGTAGAAGTGCTAAATCTTGTGTTATCCTATCATACTTGAATTCTTTCTTTCTGGCTGCTTGCAATATTTTCTTCTTGACCTGGGAACTCTGGAATTTGGCTATAATTTTCCTGGCAGTTTTCATTTTGGGATCTCTTTCAGGTGATGATCAGTGCATTCTTTCAATTTCTATTTTACCCTCTGTTTCTAGAATATCAGGGCAGTTTTCCCTAATAATTTCTTGAAAGATGACATTTAGGCTCTTTATTTTTATCATGGCTTTCAGGTAGTCAAATAATTTCAAAATTATCTCTCCTGGATATATTTTCCAGATCAATTATTTTTCCAATGAAATATTTTACATTGTCTTCTATTTTTCATTCTTTTGGTTCTGTTTTATAATTTCTGGATTTCTCATAAAGTCATTAGCTTCCATTTACTCCTTTCTAATTTTTAAGGAATTATTTTCTTCAGTGAACTTCTGGACCTGCTTTTCTGTTTGGCCAGTTCTGCTTTTTAAGGCATTTTTCGCATTGGGTTTTTGGACCTCTTTTGCCATTTGGCCTAGTCTGTTTTTTAAGGCATTGTTTTCTTCAGTATTTTTTTGTGTCTCCACCAAGCTGTTGACCCTTTTCTCATGATTTTCTTTCATCGCTCTCATTTCTCTTCCAAATTTTTCCTCTTACTTGATTTTCCAAATCTTTTTTGAGCTCTTCCATGGCCTGAGACCAATTCCTATTTTTCTTGGAGGATTTGCATGTAAGAGTTTTGAGTTTGCTATCTCCTTCTGAGTGTGTATTTTGATCTTCCTTGTGACCATAATAACTTTCTATAGTCAGTTTTTTTCTGTTGTTTGCTCATTTTCTCAGCCGATTACTTGACTTTTAATTGTTTGTTAAAGTAGGGCTCTGATTCTAGGGTGGAGGGTGCACTGTCCCAATCTTCGTGGGTTTTGTGCAACTGTTTTCCGAGATATTTCTAGTTTTCAGTTTTTCCAGGGTGGTACAATCTAAGGAGAGGTGTTTTCTACTCTCCTGGCCTGCGCTCTGGTCTGTGAGTGACCACAAGTACTCTTTTTTGCCCTGGAACTGTGAGGAAGAACCTCCCTCCACTGCTGCCTCAAGCTCTGCTATCCTAGTACTCCTCCTTACCTTGGGACTTCCACCCAGGACTGTGACCTGGATCTCAGTGTGGGCAAAGCAACAGAGTCCTGCTTCAGTGATAGCAAAGAGACCCTTATAATCTCCTTCTGACCAGTTGTTCAATCCCCTTACCATCTGACTGTTGGCTGGGCACCCTGGGAGAAGCTGCTTCAGCTGCTGCCATTGCTCATACTGATTCAGTCACTCCCAAGGACTGCTTCTGGCTTGGTGGGGCCAGGTGTGGTGGTGGGGCCTGTGCTGGATTGCACTCCACTCCTACTCTGGTGGAACAGACCTTTCCTGCTGACCCTCTATGTTGTCTCTCATTTTTGTGGGTAGAGAGGTCTGGAAACCTCTATAGCTGCCAGCAATTCAGTTGCCCTAGGGTCTGCTCCAGGCTCACTGGGGCGCTGTCTGTGATGACACAGCCTGTGCTAGACTGCACTGCTCTCTCAGGCTGGTGCAAAAGACCTTTCCTGCTGACCCTGTAAGTTGTCTTGGGCTGGCAATTTGTTTCACTCTGTCTTTTTATGGCCTTTGTGGCTTCAGAATTTGTTTAGTGTAATTTTTAAAAAGGTATTTGGAAGAGAGCTCAGGCGAATCTCTGCTTTTACCATCTTGGTTCTGCCACGATAATAAGAATTTTTAAAATTATTGTTAAAAAATGCTCAAGAATGAAATAGAGAAGTGTCTCATTAGCTGCATTAGCTTTATTTACATTCCATTGTATTGAACTACAAGAGGCAGTTTGTGGTCATGGCTAGAAGTCTGGCCTTAGTGTTAGGGAGACTTTGAGTTCAAAGCTTCTGACCCATACTGTCTGTGTGGCTCCTCAACGAGTCATTTTACTGCTTAGTGAGTTGGGTAGTTTTCTATGACTACAAGTTGCAGAGAAGGTACCATCTTGTATTAATAGAGTTGCCTTACCTAGAAGCTCCTTATACCAGTGAAATCACAGGTCTATCACCTATCTCTATGACACTATATAGTTTCTACCAAAAATATTTCATCTCTTAGAAATTTAGCTGAAAGTACCCTGCTATATTTTGGAGATTATATATTCCTTGCTGAGAGTATTACCTGTCTCTACACTTTTATTGGCAGCTTCTGACATGTATAAAAGCCAACACATTACTCTACTTTTCTGAAAATAGAAACAGAAGAATGTATGAGGTCTATTAGTTCTTCAACATGAGCAAGTCTGAATCTTGCTGATTACTCTAAGAACTCTTTAGTAACTCAGGGGTTCTTTTTTTGCAGGGGGAAGGCAGGGCAATTGGGGTTAAGCGACTTGCCTAAGGTCACACAGCTAGTAAGTGTGTCGTGTGTCTGAGGCCAGACTTGAATTCAGGTCCTCCTGACTCCAGGGCAGATGCTCTACTCACTGTGCCACCTAGCTGCCTCCCAACTCAGGGGTTCTTAACCTAGTGTCCTTTAACTTGTATAAAATTTTTTTTGACAACTTTGTTTCTATGAAATCAATTTCCTTTGTAATCTTATGTATTTTATGCATTTGTAAACATTGCTTTGAGAATAGGCCCATCAGACTACCAAGTCTCTGGACAAAAAAGTTTGAGCATGCTGGCAGCGTGGGCTTTGAAGCTCTTTCTACTACATTCCATGGAGAGTCAGGGTTACTTGGATTCATATGAATTGAATACTGACTCTCTCTTATGTCTGGAATACTATCCCTCCTCACCTCTACCTCATAGAGTCCTGTTTTAAGAAACAGTTCAAGCAGCATCATCTACACATATTCTTTCCTGAATCCCCAGCTACTAGTGCCCCCTTCCCGAATCATCTTGTACTTTGCATTTATTTGTATTCACTTTATATTTATGTTGTATGTTTTTCTGTGTCTCTGTTGTCTCCCCATTAGAATTTGAGGTTCTTACAAGTACGGATTACTTTGTTCCTCAGATGTATGTCTTCTGCCTAATACAATGCTTTTCAGATAGTAGGCATTGAATAAATGCTTGTTGATTGATTGATTAAAAAACATCTCTTTGTTGTCTTTGTGACCTGGCACAGTCACAGGAATCAGAAATATTATATCAACACAATATGACAAACCAGCCTATCACCATGCAAGATCTTTTATCCTTAAGAACTATTCACTTTCAGGATATTATGCCATTTAAATCCTCTCCTTATATTACATTTTCTCTATTGCCAGAGATTCGGGGGAATTTTAACCCATAATAACTGCTAAAATTTTGTTTCCCATTGTGTGCTTGGCAGTCCAAATTAGACTCTATTTGGTCAAGGAGAGTGGTTGTTATAGGAGATAAGTAGGTGCAGTAGATCCATATCCCTCCATGGCATGGTATTGGCAATCTTTGTGACCCTGGCTGGCTTTAATTTAGACTGTATCTGACTTAATAGAACTCGTCAATCCCGGGTCTTCATTCCAGATTTTCTGGTCTCTGCCTACATCCCAGCAAAGCTTCATGGAAAGCTGTGTGTGTGTGTGTGTGTGTGTGTGTGTGTGTGTGTGTGTGTGTAGATATATCTGAGACTAGTAACTGATTTGTAAGTCGAGATATTGGGTTCATAAACCTGATTGTCTTCTCACTGTCTCTTCCTTCTGCTCTTCCTTTCTCTCTCTTCTCACCCCCACTTCCCCACTCCTGGCACCCTCTCAACCTCAGCCTGGAACCCAGAAGACTTCAGGTCAAGTCTTATCTCTGACACGTACTAGCTTTGTGACCCTGGGTAAGTCTGTTCACCTCTGGTGCTCTAGGCAACTCTCTAAGACTATAAGGTGCCAATCTACACTGGTAGAGAATGTTATCCAGTAAGAGTTCTCTGTACTGAGGAAATCACTGATCCAATCTCTGTTATTCTCTGTTGTTGTCTAGTCATTTCACTTGTGTCCAATTTTTTTGTGACCCCCATTTGGGGTTTTCTTGGCAAAGATACTGGAGTGGTTTGCCATTTCCTTCTCCAGCTCATTTTACAGATGAGGAAACAGGCAAACATGGCGAAGAGACTTACTCAGGGTCACACAGTGAGTAAGTATCTGAGGCCAGATTTGAACTTAGAAAGATGATTCTTCCTGACTCCATGCCTGGCACTCTATCTACTAACTTCCCTATCCTCTATTCTCCTTCTATTAGAATCAACGTTCTTTGAGAGCAGGGACTGTCTTTGCTTTATACTTTTAGCCCCAGTACTTAGCACTGTGCTTGGCAGATATTGTAAGTGCTTAAAAATTGTCACATTCATTTGTTCATCCTCATGACTCCTATAAAGAAATACTGCCCTGGACTAGCTCAGATATATACAGCAAAGGTCCATGTTAGAGGTGGCACAATTCTGAGGGCAATGAGGGACTGATTCTCAATGTATCAGACAGTGGGAACGCTCCAAGACTTGGAAAATTTTAACTTATTGTTAACAAAAACGGATCAACTGATTATTTCTAATTATTCATTCATATGCCTATTTTTCCATCGATACAAGATTTTATGAGAATAATTTGTACACTTTATGAGGACATTGCTGAAAGAATGAGAAGGCAAGCTTTCGCAAATGATTGTCTGTAACAGATTACATCTTTAAAGGCATATAAATTACTGGAAAATATAAAAAAATACATCTCATTGCATTTTTTTTTGTTTTGACTATTAAATAAACATATGATTAAAAAATATTGCCTAACAGGTAGGGATGGAACAGCACTCTCTAACATTAAAAAACTCTGTTTTTGGAGTTTGGTGACTGGGTTCCTTATTAACTCTCTGGGATTCCTTTTTCTCTTCTTGAAAATGAGAGGACTGGGTTAAGCAATCTCGAAGGTTCCTGCCAGCTCTCAATCCTATGGCATTTCTCTGTGTACAGGGTGTACACAAGGCATTGGCAGAATGACACTCTGGTCACACACAATTCATGCTCTTGGAAATGGAGTCTGGCCCCAGGGGTGTCAGGGGTGACCTCCAGAAACCTGAGTGGTGAAGGTCTTCCTGAGAGAACACAGGCTAACCTCACCACTGTGGCCTTCTTTTAAGCTAGTACACTCCTTGACGGAGAAGCCAAAAGGGAGGCAAACATCAGACTGGACATTGTATGTACAGTAGTCTGCTTTGTTGAACTCTATCATAATTGCCTTTTCCAAAAGCTTTATGGGTTTAATTAGTTTTAGTTTTACATAATTCTTTATACTCTGCAGTCTTAAGATTAACCCCATTGATCGTCTTTTTACTTTTCAAGTGTAGCAACTTATTAGAGATTTTTATTATTACCCTGTAAATTCATCGGACTTAGACTCTGTGTGGCAGTAGCTGCATTTTCTACATTTTGTGGGTTCTTTAATTGCTTCTCTGAAGTGTGGATGAATCTTGAGAGAAGGTCACAGTTGCTTTCATTAATCCAATGTTATTTTGAGAATCTTTCTGCTTTCATTTAAATCCAAAATTCCATTAGTTTTTTTTTCTTAATTATTTGATCAAATGAGTCCTGTTTCCATTTTGCAAGGGAAGCATTTCATTTGTTGAAGGTTAGCTACATTGACTTGTATGTCTAAATTCTTAAGTTTTATTTGTTCTTTTATATGTGTCCTACATAGACAATTCTATAGTTATTTTGAGATCTTTAGGAGATAATTTCCAGCATGTAGATTAGCTCTCTCCTACATTTTGCCTTTTTCTTCCTACTCTTTCCCTCTGGGTTATTTCATGGTACAATATGCAGCTAAATGGTTTAGTGGGTGGTCAAGAACACCTGAGTTTAAATTAGCTCTCAGAAACTTATTAGCCGTGATCTAGAGCAAGTCACTTAACCTCTGTCTGCCTTAGTATTCTCAACTGTAAAATGGGGAGTGTGTACTTCCCATGGTAGTTGTGAGGATCAAATGAGATAATACATATAAAGGACTATCACAGTGCCTGGCACATAGTAAGTGCTTGCTAAATGTTTCCCACCCCCTACAATAATATATTCTTGCTTTAGAGGTAGCTTGGAGGAGGGAATAGAGAGTCAGATGGACTTGGAGACTGGAAGCCCTGGGTTCAAGTTTTGCCTCTGACACATGCTGGCTATTTGACCATAGGCAAGTCATTTAATCTTTCAGTGTCCAATGTAACACTTTAAGACAGTAAATTGCAGAATAGGTACAAGTCTGCAGCAGTAGAGGACAATTTCCCCATCAGGAATTCCCTGATGGGAAAACCACAGATCCAGTGAAAACAAAACAAAAATTAAAAACATCAGAGAAGAAAACAAATATAAGGCAGGGTCAGTGGAAGGAAGTGAAAATGAAAATATTTAATCCTGCTATTTATCTAGGCTGTCAGCTAGGTGGCAGAGTAGACAGAGCTCTGCCCCTGGGGTCAGTAAGTCTTGAGTTCAAATATGGCTTCAGACTCTTATTAGCTATGTGACCCTGGGTAATTCTCTTAACCTTGTTTGCCTCAGTTTCCTCATCTATTAAATGAACTGAAGAAGGAAATGGCAAACCACTCCAGTTTTGTTGCCAAGAAAACCCCAAGTGGGGTCACAGAGAGTCAGACGTGACTGAAAATGACCAAACAATAATAATAATTTATCTAGGCATAAGGATAAAGGATGGCATAAGGATAAAGGGCCAGTCTTCCAGGTGAGAAGGCCTAGATTCAAGACTTACCCCTGACACATAGTAGCTGTGTGACTATAGATATTCATTCAGTCACTTTCTGAGACTAAGTTATGATTGACTTGGCAATCTGCATTGGTAGATGGAGTTTCTATACTAGGAATTCCCCACACTGATAAATACCAGGTTTGGACTTCCCCCAAATAATTTAGACAGTATGGTAAAAGGGACTTAGTAGCCTGGGGGTTTAGTCCTAACTGTCACTAAAAAAGATGTGTGATCTTAGGAAAAATATCTAACTTCTCTAGGCCTCCTTTTCTCATCGCCAATATAATGGGGTAGGATTATGACTCCTAAGACCCCTGCTAGCTCTAGGATGCTATGCCCTAATGATAATTATGGTTAAAAAAAGCAGCCATGAGAGGTCATTGGGATAAATGTTTAATACTAGTAATGTCTGACATTTATATAATGCTTTTTAAAAATTTACAAAGTGAATTACTTATCTTTCTTGATTCTCAAAACAACACTGTGAAGTAGGTGCTATAGATAATAGTATTCACATTTTACACCTGAGGAGACTGAGGTGGGGAAGGAGAAAGGGACTTGTTCATGGCCACAAAGTTATTAGCATTAGATTTGGGATTTGAACCCGTGTCTTTTCTGATTCCAAAACTAACATTCTTTCCATCGTGTCGTGCTGATTCTCATAAATGATTAAAGCAACTAGATAAAATGAGGTTCTTTGAGTGCCTGTGGATTCTAATAACCTAAGGCATCTACCTTATTCATTGAATCCAGAGATTCAATGAATCTCTGTTTTTCTCGATGATGTAAAGATTCTAGGATGGTTTGTAACTCATCCGTACATTCCATCTCCTCCTGTGTATTTCTTTTCTATGTTCTATAGATTCTCCTCACAGGATCCACTTAGCATGCCAGAGCTTTCCTCAAAGTCTTTTTACATTTTGCTGGTACAAAAGGAACACGTTGACTGTCTATCTTTATTCTTTACTCTTGTACTAGGACTGGGCAAGTTCCCTTGTGGATTATACATTTCCTTAGTGATATCTCTTATGTCACTTTTTGAGAAGCGGTCATCATTAGCTATTGCCAATCCTGCACATGTTTGTGTCCACCCTGGATTTCCATATTCATTAATAAGCAGAGCTAGCACTTATGTAGCTCTTTAAGATTCGCCAAGTGCCTTACAAATATTATTTCAGTTGATTCTGGAAGGTAGGTGCTATTATTAGCCCCACTTGACAGATAAGGAATGGAGGCGGAGGGTGGAAGTGACTTGCCCAGGGTCATACAGAGGCCTCTGTTTGAGGCAGAATTAGAATTTAGGTCTTTCTGACTTTAAGGGCAACATTGTAACACCTAGCTATTACTAAACTTCTGGTGAGCAGTCTGATCATACTGATCTTGGTCTATGTCTGGAGTATTTCTAGCTATGTCAACCCCCAGAGATTGTTACAAGTTATTGTAGCCTTTGAGAACCCTGGGTCAACACCACGCAGCAATGTAGCATTGCAATGAGGCTTTTGTGAGGGCAGGGTCATCATACAGTAAGACTCAGAGTAGCTCTGATGTGTAGCCCAAAGTGCTTCACTGCTACCCAAAAGATATTTTAAGAATCAAGGCAAGGCCATTGGTGCATAGAAAATCCTGCTCTTAAGAGCTTAGAAATTTGAGAGGAAGCATGAATCTCCAATGAGATAATATGTATAAAACATTTTGTAAAACTTTATTATTAGCAATAATTCCCATACCTTGAATTTCCCAAATTACTGCTAGGTTGTGCCTATTGTACCTTGTTGTTTTTATTTAGTCCTTTTCAATTGGATCTGATTCTTTGAGACCCCTTTTGATGTTTTTTTGGCAAAAGTTCTGGAGTGGTTTGCCATTTCCTTCTTGAGATCATTTTAAAGATGAGGAAACTGAGGCAAACAGGGTTAAATGACTTACCTATGGTCAAATAGCTAGTTGTATCTGAGGCCGGATTTGAACTCAGGTCTTTCTGACTTTAACTCATCTCTATCCACTGTGCCACTTAGTTGCCCCCCATCTTACCTAGAAGAGGATAATTTAAGATATCTTCAAGGGAGGTTTAGGTTCAACATAGAGAAAGAAAAAGTACTGAGCAAATGGACAGCTAAAGAAAATGGGCTGGGCCAACAAAAAGGCAGTTTTCAGAGTTTTTGCCACGAGAGTTGTTCACAAAACTTGCCATAGATGTTGCTTATTTTCTATATGCTTCACAATACCTGAGAAAATTAAAGCATTAGTTCATGGTTTGGATTGAAAAAAAATTTTTTTAAACCTTTTGATTTTTTTGCCTTCCCAGAGAAAATAAATTTAGCCATCTATGTGGCTTGTAATGACTTTTCCTACTTGCTCCTCAAAATATCTAGATAAAGAACTTGTGGGGGGATTATGTAGTACCCCCTCTGGACTTCTTCCCAACTAACACTGTCAGGTTAGGTCCTCAAAAAGTCCCCTCCCTCATCAGAATGTAGGTGTTTTTAGAGCCAGCATTTGTCTTTGTTTCCTATGTGTATCTTCTGTGTATAGTGAACTGCTGTGCACATAGTAAGTACTTCTGAAATGCTTTTAAAAATTCATTTCATTCATTCATTTGTTACACAACCTTTTGGGATATTGTGCAGATTCGTATTCAAGTGGAGTTTATACTAGATAGCTTCTGGGCTCTCTTCCAGTTCTGAGATTCTCTAATACCTTTCCAGTATCAATGTGCATGCCTGACATTTAAAGCTTTTCCAAAATCTGGCTCCATGCTGCATATTACATATTACTCCCCTCCATACACACTTTAGTGCAGTCAGATTGGCCCCCTTGCAATTTCTGGTACTTGACATTCCATCTCCCATCTCTGTCTCCCCCATACCTGGAATATGCTTCTTCCCATGCACCTTGTAGAATTCTTAGCTTCCTTCAAAGTTAAACTCAGTTGTCAACTCCTCAGGCAGCTTATACTATTCAGTTATTACTTCCTATCTTACAAATGAGGGAGCTGAGGCTTAATAGTTAAATGACTTGCGCATGGTTTAATCCAGGGGTGGGGAACCTGCAGCCTCAAGGTCATGTGTGGCAGTCACCTAGAGGGCCACATGTGGCCTCAAGGCCACAGGTTTCCCACCCCTGATTTAAACTCAGGTTTTTCTGACTCCAAGTCTAGCATGCTAACTCATCAGGCACCATTGCCCCCCTAGGAAATTTTGTTAATGAGGCATATATACATAGTATGAAAAGGTAAAAAGGATTGAGATATATAGGGAGGAAGTAGTTTCCTCTTCAATAGCAGTCTTCAAATGATGGCTGACTTCCTGTTCAGTTATGGATTGAGCTAAACGCTTTTGAAGGTTACTTCCACCTTTAAGATTCTGTGATTGTGTAATATTTGGCATAAGTGAAATCTGTAGTCATGGTGATGTATGTGGCTTTGGGTATGGCTCCAACTATTCAGCTGGACTATTCATCCTATCAGCTTTCTCAGGCTGTCTGGGAACTATTAGCCAAGGCTTTGTCAAGGCTGCTGACTCCAGGTGGGTCCACTCCAAATCAGTTTTCAGTCTTCACTAGGAGAGATTCATGTAGGCATGTAAGTGGAACAATGTTTCCCCTTAAACTTCTGGAAAGAGACTGCTGTGGTACATTATGGAGTTGGGAAAGGGGGATTCACTTGAACATTTTCCTTGTATGATGTGGTATTAATGTTATACTCTTAATTTTAAATCCGAGTTTGTTGTCTGTACAGACAAATCCCCAAAATTAGGTAATTTGCAGCTGGTTTCTTAGTTATTGATGTGTGTTATTAAGATCTCACTGTTTTATTTCTTTAGCCCTATAAATAAAGCACATCAAGGTTAATAAATGTGTGCTAAATATTTAAGATTTTTATCATGTTGGCATACCTTTCTTTGATTTTCCTTTCATTTTGCTTCTCCACAGGTAGTAAAGATAGTTTTAAAAGAAAAAAATACTCATTTATGTCTTTTCCTTTTAAAAAAATTCACTAAAGTCTGTCACACCTATATTTCTCTGAGTTATTATAACTTTCTTTGCCTGATTTCACCTAAGTAGTAGATTTAAAAGAGGAGGGGGTAAGAATGAATAGGAAATTTGCTGTAAGTATCAACTTTTTTTGTCAGATGCTTTTTTCTCACTTGGGTCTGATGTCTTACTCTGTTTTTTGGGAGGTAAAATTTATTTAGAATAGAGTCCCTTGCTTATGCACCCCAAACATCCCCTTCTGTTGGAACTCTTGCCCTGTTTAATGGCCAACCCAGGGAAGTTCCCACTGCTGTCTTGAGATTTATTCCTGCTCTTTGATTAGTTAGTTATTCAACAAGAATTTGTTAAGCATTCATTAGGCACAGTGCTAAGTACTGGGCAAACGAAGAAAGCAAAAAACACTATCCTTGCCCTCAGTGAAAGAAGGAAGCGAGATGTTATCAAGCGCTTACTACGGGCCAGGGACTGTGCTAAGCGCTTACCTATATTATTTCATATGATCCTCACAACTACCCTGGGATGTAAATGCTATTATTGCTTCTGTTTTATAGCTGAGGAAACTGAGGCAACAGGGGTTAGGTGACTTGCCCAGGGTCACATAGTACAAAAGTCAGGCTGAATTTGAACTCAAGTCTTCCTGACTGCAAGGCCAATCCTTTATCCATTGTGCCACCTAGTCACTAAGAGGCTCACATTCTAAGGGGTGAGACAAGATGTAAACAACCTAGGACATAACCTATATAACTAACTCTAGCTAGCAGTGTTAAGGGGTCCCCTGAACTTGTCTTTTTGAGTTTTCCTATTTTCCGGGAACACTGGACCCAGAGCATGCAGGAGGCCTTCAATGTGTCAAAACAAAGTTCCCCTTAGTTGACACAATTTGTTGTTGCACCCCAAGCGGGACTCCCTGTGTGTCCTTGGGAAGCAAGATAGGTATCAGCCGGTCTGTGCCCGGCTGGGATAATGCTTGTGCAGCTGAGTCCTTTGCAGATAGTAGACCTACTGTTTTCATAGACTAGCAGTTCCTAGGGAAAGAATGAAGCTTTGCCATTGGGGGAATGGTCTGTCTTTTTCCCCACCTTTGTTGCACCATTTCCCCCTCCTATGGCGCACCTCTTCCTGGTATCCCCTCCTCCCTTTGTCCTGCTATTATAAAGATATAAACTTCCGTAAGGATTGTGAACCCTTTGGGTTCCACATGCATGTTCATTTCTCTTGTAATGAACCTGGTTTTCACAAGACTTCTGACATTGTGAGTACCTGTTGACAGCAGCTATTGGGCCTGGAAAAGGCTTCCTGCAAAAGATGGGATTTGGAGGAAGCCAGCTAAGAAATGGAGGTGAGAAAGAGCATTCTAGGAATGGGGGACATCCTATGCAAAGTCATGGACAAAGGAAATGGAATGTTGTGTGTAAGAAACAGCAAGTAAGTCAGTTTAGCTCAACCAGAGAGTAGGAGGAGGAAAATAAGATGTAAAAGAGTGGAAACTTAGGAAGGGCCCAGCTTGCAAAGAGCCTTAAATGACAAGCACATCATTGCCTACAAGTTGGCCATAGTTTTGAAGGCCCTGACTTTATTTCTGCCTAAGCCCTTTTGAATACCAGAGTCTCATTATATCAGTGTTTAAGAGGCTTCGCTGGGCAGACTTGGAAATGGAATTCCCTTTATACATTGTTTATATCAATAACAATGACTGAATTTACATATATATATATATATACATAATAATACTACATATGTATATACACACACAAATATATGACTTTACAAACTTTTTGCAAAGGGCATCCAATTTACATCACTCTCGTTGGATCCTCATAACGACCCTAAGAGTCAAGAACTGTAGGTTTTTTACCCTCATTTTACGGAGAAGGTAACTGAGGTTCATAGAGGTTAAGCAATTTGCTTATGGTTCCAGAGCCAGCAAGTTAGACAGGATTTGAATCCAGATTTCATTTAATTCCCCATACATATTCTGAGTTTATAATTTCAAATAACCGACTTAACTAAATTGACTTTTGGAATATAACTTGTATTTTATAACAATAATAATAGCAACTGACATTTATATGGTGTTTTGAGGTTTTCAAACACTTTACATATATTTCTTAGTTGAGCCTTACTATGCCCCTGTGAGTTTAGTAGCTTGTGGAATTAATAGCAAAAGTCAGAGGTCTTCCTGACTGTGAGTTCAAATTTTTTCCCCCTACTATCTACTGTCTATTCTGTCAGTTGAAATGGCCTTTGATTTTAGAGTTAATGAAAACCACAGTGTTAGAAAATATTCTCTTGGGAATTTTCATTGAACTTTAAGGAAGTCAGAGGATCCTACTTAATATGCAAATTGTAGGAAGCAATCTTCTCTTTTCTAGCCAAAAGTTCATGTTGTAACAGAATAAAGAAGTCATGGGACACCAGTGACCTTATCTTTCGCTGATCTTTTCATTATGGCAACAAAACCAGAGGGGCCACCCTCTCCATGGGTACTGACTTTGGAGTAATGGGTCTTGGTCCTTTGTATAGAGTTCTTATTGACCTAGCACTTTCTTTCTCCTCCCTTATTTTTGATCTTATTCCTGCTGAGATGCTCAGCTTTGGTACTCTTTTCTTCTTGTAATATTGGGGCCCCTGAGGTTCTGGAGGTTCCTCTTCCATTTACCCTCTAGGCCCTTGTTAGGTATCATAGTACAGTGAAAGTCACAAAAACTTTTATTCGTTACAAGGATGGCAGGTTTGTAGATTCAGATCTGGAAGAGGCCCAAGAAGGCCTATAATCTAATCCCCTTATTTTATAGATGAAGAATACTGAGATGTAGAGGGGATGAAGTGATTTGGTCATGGTCACATATTGCAAGATTTGAACCAAGGCCTTCTGTCTCCAAATTGAAATCCTGTTCCATTATACCACATCCCTTGTATCAGTGGCTCCCACTCAACAGGAATTGCTTGGGCACAATTTGATTCTTTGGTGTGTTGCCACCACCAATGTGATCTGGGAATTTCAGAACTTTGCATTTCTTGAAGGTTTATCAAGGCTCCCACGATAGGCACACAAGCTCACAAGTCTCAAAATATGAAAAGTTTAATTACAAGGTAGGTAGGAGAAACACTTAGGGCTGACATCTGAGCCAATGGAAGCTACCTGGAAGCTACCAGTCCCCTCTTAGCACCCCCCAATAGAGCACTTGTCCAGAGTCATACAGCTAGTTATAAGGAGGCTACATTTAAACTGACATCTTCTTGACTCCAGGCTCAGAGCTCTATCCTCTGCGCCATTGGCTGCCTATATACAGAAGTGTATACGATTACTTTAAGTTTCTGGAACCACTAAAGACAGGTAATTTTTTTTGTTGTTGTCAGTTGGACCTATGATTTCTACATTCAATTTTTGTACTTCCTTTTCCAAGCTGTTGACTCTCTCTTGCATGTCTCCTATTTCTTTTTCTAATTTTTCTTCTATCTCTCTTATTTGACTTTTAAAATCCTTCTTGAGCTCTTCCAAGAAGGCTTTTTGGGGCTTGAGACAAGTTCATATTCCCCATTTAGGTTTCAGATTTGGGGATCTTGACAATGTTGTCATCTTCTGAGTTTGTGTTTTGTTCTTTCCTGTCCCCATAGAAACAATCTATGGTCATGTTCGTTTTTTTTTTCATTTTGCTCATTTTGTTTGCTTATTTCGTAGCTTTTAAAATTAAACTCTCCTGCTGGAGCACAGGGGGCACTGTCCCAAGCTTCTTTTGCTGGAGTACAGGGGCCTCGTACTAGTTTTGTGCCCTGGGGCCTCAGGTGCAGGCCACTGGAGGCTGTAGGTATCTGGAAGCTTACCTGGTGCTGAGGGGAGTCCTAGTGGTGGTGTCTTGTGTGTGTTGAGGCCAGGTGGGTTTTCTGCATTTCCCCAAAGCTGTGCTAAAGCACAGAAAGGTCTACTGCTGGAGGATGCCTTCTTTCCCTGGAACTGTGCTGGTGAACATGATGATTCTCTGAGCTGTTGTCTCTGGGTTCCTCTGGCTGGGCTAAGGCACATGGCCCATGGGTTCTGGTGCTGGCGTTTGCCTGTTCCACCACTCTGGGGCTCAGGGTCCCTTGCTGGCTTGCTAAAGTGGAGCCTACCTCTGACTTGCTGGGAGGCCTCCTGTCCTGGACTGCTTTTTCCTTTACCTGAGTTAAATGGAACCTCTTTTGCTGATCCTTTAAGTCTCCCTGACCAAAAGACTGCTCCATGCTGTTTTTTTTTTACTGGCTCCTCTATTCCAGATCTGTTCTGGGGTGCTGTTTTATGGGTATATGGGATGAGAATGGGAGAAAGTGATCTAGCACTTGCTCTGCCATCCTGGCTCCCCAAAGTTACAATCTGATCTGAGCTAAATAACCTTGCTCTTATCACTTTTTGCATATTGATATGTTTTTTTGCTTTGTTTTGATTATGTGTGTATGCATGTGCATGTGTGCTCGCATATGCATATATTAAGGACATAACACATACCTCTGAAATTTTCCTTTGAGTTGCACTGAACTTTTGTAACAACAATGCTTCATGCTGCTACTGTGGCTGTGTAAGACCAACAACACCAGCACACAGGAGGGATGCCAGCACATATTCTCTGATCTGCTTTTCTAAGGAAAGAAACTTTAAGGGCTAACAATATCACTTTAATCAAACATACATATACCATTCACTTAATTCAAGAGGAAAAGGCAGCACCCTGAACTTCAGAGCAAAATAAACAGTAATTGCAAACAGAGACAATATAAACAGAGCAAACACACAGTTATCAAGAGACAGGCCTCTAGCTGTCTGACCAAAGAATTACATAGTTACCAGAGAGAGAGGCACCAACATCTGGGTTTTCAAAGTCGGGGGGCTCCTTAACGGCTACCCAGAGTCTCATCGGGCCAAATCACATGGCATTCTTCCAGCAAGTGACAGCCCCAAGCAAAATGCTAACCTTTGAGTTTATGTACTCTGCTCAGGGTCAAAGGGTGTCACAACCATGTGACTCAAAACCATGTGACGCGTCTTCAGGGTCCCAATCATGCTGCTCAAATCTATGTGAGCTAGGCTTTCTTGTCTCTTAAGCAGGTCATCAAAGACTCTTGATTCAATCAAAGACTCTTGATTGAAACAAAGGTCTCAATCAAAGGCATTTGATTACCTCAGTGCTCCAAAAGAAACACAGTAAAAAAAAAATCCCACCTTAATTACCAGTACAACTTTTCAACCGCAACGATAAAAATATGCCAGGTATTATGTGATTCTGCTGCCATAGTATGAGCTCGAAGTAGCAGAAAAAATTAAATAACAGCCTTTGGCCCTATAGATTTCATACATGAATGGGAGAGTGCAGAGAACAGGGGCAAAGCAGAGGAAAGAGGAGAAGGGCAAAGAGGAAAGAATCTGCTTGCCCAGGTGGAAAGATAGAGCCACTTTGGGGGGAACTGGCAAAATTTTTGTGCACATGTATGTGTGTAGTGTGTGTGTGTATTTGCAGAGGAGAGAATGAAAATTTTGAAAACTGAGCTAGCTTACTTCTCCCCTTTATGTAATTATACTGCATTTCATTTGTCTACTACATTTAAATTTTGCAAAATGCTCATAATAACTTATTTTGTTTACTTCATTGATGGAGAGAATTTCCATACCAGGAGCTTCTCTATGCTGGAAATCATAGGTCCTGAACAACAACAACAGCAATAACACCTGGCCAATCTACTCTGAAAGCAACAGGGCAATACTGTTATTATAGGACCATTGGATTTAGAGTTGGAAGAGATGTTGGAGCTCATTTCAGGTCCCTTGGTTTTTAAATGATGAAACTGAATCCCAGAGAGATTGAGAAGGCTCAGACAATTTGAAAGCATTTATTAAGCACTTAATGCATTCAAAGTACTGGGCTTGCTAGGTCTGGTCACACAAAGACAAAAATGAAACAGTCCCTGTCCTCAGGAAGTTTATATTCTAAAAGGGTTGGCGGAGGGGAAACAATATTTACAAAGATAAGTTAATATTGACAATTTGATCACTAAGTTAAGTGTGATAATTTAGAAAGCACTAACGACTGTGAAGGTATAAGGGAAAAAAACCCCAAACTTCTAGTAGAGGTGGTACATAAGGTGAGCCTTAAAGGTAGGAAACAATTATAAAGAGCCGAGGTGATGAGGGGCTGTTTCAGGTATGAAATTACAGAGTCTGTGGAAATAGTCACTAATGAACTTCACGTTACTTAGGTTGTACCTTTGCTTTCTAATAGTAGCTTATATTTATATAATGGCAAGGGGTGTCTCTTGAATCAATCAATTGCCTCACCTGATTTAAAATTAATTACCTTAACCAGGTGAGAGCATCTCTTGAATCAATCAATCAATCATTAATCAAGGGCTTTAGTCCTTGCTCAATTTAGAGATCCTTAAAAGCCATTGGATAAATGGAGTGATATTGTACAAGAAGTGTATTCAGATTCATTGAGGATTCTTGGTCATGCTCTTCAACAAACTAGTTTGGAATTAAGTGTTTGAGCATCAGGCTTAATGATGGATGTGGTTCAAGCCAAACCCCCGAGAAGAGATCACTTGGGTGGAGGAGAGAAGAGAAGAGCATTGGTCTTGGTCTCTGTCCCCTTCCCCATGACCAAAAGAGGACATTGTTGATTTCAGAGATTTGGACTTTTTCATGGAGTGCCCTCACCCTTTCCCTGGAACATCAGTCGTTGGTGGCAATGTTTGCATCAGCAGTTAAAGACAAACTAGATACACAGAAAGAACAACTTTAATATTCTATAGGGAGCCCAGCAGAAAAGCTGTAGTATGCTTAAGGGGAATTTCATGAATCCTCCATAAAGGGAAGAGAAAGATTTCCAGCAATGAAGAGCTGTGAGTTATCCTTATACCATCCCTTACCATCTTGGATTGAACCTACTTTCTACCGGACTCTGTATATTCTGTGGGGAGTATGTCACATACTTTTGGGGGATGTTTTATGCCAATTATTCTTATTATAACAATAAATATCCCCTTCTAAATGCTAATTGTCTAGCTGATTAATTGATATCAACTGATAATTCATGTGGGGAAACACACTGGTATGGGGCTTGTGAGCCATTATTAGAGAACCACCCCCAGCCATTTATAGTCCTTTAAACCCAGAGAAGATGTAGTAGCTACCTTCTGGGGATCTAACCTGCCAGTGTGAAGAGGGTTGGTGGAGGTGCTCCAGCAACTGTATTATACATTAATATTTTGCAGTTAATAAAGCACTTTATCTACATTATCTTATTTGAACTTCATAACCACCCCTGAGGTAATGCCAGTACTTTTTATCCATTTTTCAAAGAAAGAAACTGAGGCTCAGAAGTTAAGTGGCTTACCCAAGATCACCCAACTAGTAAAATGGTATAATCAGTATTGAACTTGTCTTCTCACTCCAAGTTAATTGGTCTTTCTACTATATCACAATTCTTGCATTCTTAAGATTCTGTAATTTTCCTGAAGTGACATATAAAAAGTTGAGCTAGGACCAGAATTCAGGGCCAAGCCCACTCCTGATTATCTCAAATGAGATAGTCGATGTCAGTCATTTAGGAACTTGGAGACGTAAGCTATTACAAATGTATGTTTTACTTAAATATAGATTGGGAGAATCATTTTTAAAAAAGCTTAATAATTTAACACATTATTATTTTATTTTTCATTTATGAAATAAAACAAACATTTCTATAACGTAGTAGAAAAAAAGGCAATTGCGTATGAAACTGCAAATCTGTTATATAAACCTTTCTATTCCTTTTAAATATATACTAAAGTTGTAATGTAAGTTTCTTTTTTTTTCTGTTTTATCTTCCCTACCCCCTCCCTGCCCTAGAGATGGCTACCATTAGACACAAATACATATATATGTAAAATCATTCTATACATACTTTTATTTATCAATTCTTTTTCTGGATGTAGATAGCATCTTCCTTCATATGTCCTTTGTAGTTAATTTGGGTATTTAAATAGTCCAAATGACTTAGTCATTCAAAGTTATTCTTAAAACAATATGCTGTTACTGCATGCAATATTCTCTTGGTTCTGCTCATTTCAATCTTCATTACTTTGTGCAAGTCTATCCATGTTTTTCTAAAATCATTGAACTCATCATTTCTTATAGCATAGTAGTATTTCACAGTAGTATACCACAACTTGTTCAGCCATTCCCCAACTGATGGGCATCCCTGAAATTTCCAGTTTTTTGCCACTACAAAGAGAGCTGCTATAATATTTTAATTACAATCATTTAAAAAAATCTTACAATAGCTTATGGTAGCTACTCTCATGGTCATATGGCGGTTAGGGAAAACAAGCCTCCTCCTCTGTGGCAAATTTTGCTCTGTAGAAATACCCACTTTAGCAGAGATAGGATGTGTGGAGGATGTAGGAGAAGAAAAGAGGCTTAATAAATGTTTGTTGTATTGTTGGAGACAATAAAGTACTGAAGGAATACAATGACATAGCTTCTTTGGGACTGTGTTATTTGGTCCTGGCTGGCTCCAACACTTCACACCCCAAAGAGCCCTGCAAATATGTTTTGGAAGCAGAGGTGAAAAAGTTTCAGTCAGGATGACCCCTAAAATTTCATAACAATATGAAAAGATCATTTCCCATAGGAAATCAGGTTGAATCCTGCAGGTTTGCCTTTTTTTACTGATGTTTTCTCATCTTATTCCATTAGCATTATGGAATCAGCCATCTATGTGAAACCAAACTGTCAAACAGAATGCAGAATTCTATAAAACTTACAAAATTGAAGCTCTTACTTACAAGGGGGCCAATTTCAGTTCCATTACATGCTCTGTCATATCACATGAGACTATGCTTCAAGTCTCTGTCACTCTTATGGTTGCTTTGTACTATACACCATTCCAGGGCTGCTGTATTTTTTGCCTTTCCCTTGCTTAACTGACGGCAGAGGTGTTGAATGAACAGTGACAAGGATGTCAGTACTTGGCAGTGCCAGACACATTCAGATAATTTAATCTTAGTTCTAAATATACAGTCACTGCCTCTGCATTGATATTTACGGGATTTTAACATCAGGAGAAATGGATTTGAAAGATTCTAATCCTACAGTGGTTGGCACAGCAGTGAGAAGGAAACTAGATTTATCCTAGGATCTAATGCTACTTCTGCTGACCAAATAGCTGTTTGACCCTGGGGAGAGTTGTTTAACCTTTTGGGCTCAGTATCCCCATCTGTGTATGAAAGTAGTAAGATCTGCTCTGCCTACTTCACATGGTGGTTATAAGCGAATGATATAATTACTGTCAGTGGTTCTTGAACTTGGAGATATAAACTGCTATACAAATGTATGTTTGACTTAAAATGCAGATTAGGGCAATCACTTTTTAAAACCTTACAATAAAAATGAGAAGATTTACAATGATTCAATGGTCTCTGTACAATTGTCACATCAGCAGCAACAGCAGCAATCAAGCTTAAGTGCATACTATTATTTTCTTGGCTTTAAAAGAAAAATCTCACAAAATCTGAGGACGCTTTTGTTGCAATGATTCGTCTTAATAACAAGTAATATTTGTTACACATTGCTTTATACACATTATCACACGTGCACTTACAACTGTCCTGTGAGGTATGTGCTGTAAAGGATGTTATGTAAGCCATTGAACAGACGAGGAAATTAAAACTATGGGAAGCTAAGGAACTTCCTTTTGGTTGCATGTATAGTAGAGGTTGGTAGGTTTCAAACCCAGTACTTCTTGACTTCGTACCTAGCACTCTCTCCACTATTCCACAATATCATTAAAGGTCTGTGGTGGCCATTATAGTTTCTTCCTCGTGACTCTTTTGCCTGATTGACTTATTTGACTTTGTAGGCACACTGACAGTGCGTTGAATTTTGGAACAAATATATTGGCCTATGCCTCCCAGAATAAGGCCTTGTCCTAGTTTCAGGCAAGTTGGTATGGACTGGGGAAGATTTCAAGTCTCTGTTCTAATCATGAAGGATTTGTGGTCATCCCATGTCCAGATGGTACCCGGGAGGCAGGAAAGCTTCAACAGACAAAGCTATAGTTTTGTTTTATTTTTTCCCCACACTCTGGGAAGATGAGTGTTCAAAGTATTTCAAGAACTGCCATGTGGAAATGATCTGGAACCATATTGATTTCTTCAGGCCATACCCAATTTGAACCTGTGGATATAAGCCCCATTTGGTTGGCCTTTAAATTTTTTTTTTGAATTATGAACTTAATCATGGATGACACAAGTATTTCAAGATACAAAGAACAAAAATGTACATATGATACCATGAGTTGTTGTGTACAGTTTGTTTTTAAAGGTGGGTATCAAATTTAATGAGTCAGCAACAAAATTGCTCTGATCATCTGACCTATATTTAATTTTCTTCTGTGTATTTAAAAATGTTTTATTTAAGTTCTTTTATTCCTTTTTTCTTGGTGAAGAACTAAGTCTTTTAAAGTATTAGAATGTAAGACAATGGATTAATTTAAAGCTCATTCCATGCCGATCCCCTCACTAATATTTTTAAATCTTATACATCTATGACTTTAATTTTGTTCAACTTGTGTGTAGGGAAAATTGGTTGGGGGTCCATATTTATTATGTTACATAGTCTCAACTAGGCACTTGATTCAGCAAGGTAATTTCTTTTTATATCCCTAATTGCTATCACATTCACTGTGTTGATATTCTAAATTCTTTCATTCCTATATAAGCCTCCAGTGTCCACCTTTCCCCTCACCATCTGAATTGAGGACCTTGCCACATATTTCCCTGAATAAAATGGAGGCCATTTGTTGAGAGGTTTCTCTTCTTCCCTCCTCTTTGTCTCATATGTCATATTTCTTCCTCTACTATCTCCTATATCCTCCTTCACCTCTGTCTCATATGAAGAGGTAGCTCTTCTTCTTGACAAGGAAAACTCCTCTGTGTGCACTCAATCTTATCCCATCCTGTTTTCTCCTGTAGATTGCCACCTCACCTTAATCATCCCCAATCTTTCAATAATCTTCAATTTCTCCCTATCTATTGATTGCTTCCCTACCGCCTACAAACATAACCACGTGTCCCTCATCCTTAAAAAATACCAAAAAAATTCCCAAAACCCATCACTTATTCCAACCATCCCCATTAACTGTCATCCTATATCTTCCTCCTCTTTGTGGTTAACCTTCTTCAGAAAGCTGTCTGCAATCTGTGTCTCCATTTCCTCTCCTGGCACTTGATTCTAAACTCTGCAATGTGACTTTCTGACTTCATCATTAAAATGAAACTGTTCTCCCAAGTGATTTCCTAATTGCCAAATCTAATGGCCTTTTTTTCAGTCCTCATTGCTCATGACCTCTCCGTAGCCTATGACACTCTTCTTCATCCTAGTTTTCCTGTTATCCATCTGACTGCTCCTTCTCAGTCTCCTTGGTTGGATTTCCTTCAGGAAGTTGAGGATGACCCCAAGGATTCAAACCTGGATGACTGGAGGCATGGTAATATGATCTTCATCTGTTTGCATTTACTTCATATATCTAATGCGTTGTCAAATCTCGTAGAGATTTGCTGAAAACTAACCAGAAGCCTGAAAAGCAAGGTACTGAATTACTTTAACAGTGTCAGTGGAGGCAGGGATTCTGAGCATGATCAAGGCCCTATGTTTCAACTAAAGCTGGTCCATTTTATTTTTCAATTGGTCAGTCAATCAACTCACCTTCATCAAATGTCTACTATATGCCACATACTATGCTAGGCACGGGAGGTACAAGTACAAAAAAAAATCAAGCCCTATTTACAAGGATCTTACATTTTTTTGGGTGGTAGTGGTAGGGAGATCTATGTTTTTCACTCACAGTGATAATGCATAGCCATGTCAAGTATTTTCCCCAAGTCTAATAATTTATAGTCCTATTTCAGATTTTAAAGCTTCTAATATCATTTCTTTAAGTTTAATACAAGTATACCCTTGTGAACACTGAACTAGGGAGCAGGAGATTCAACCCCAGCTCAGCAACCCACTGGAGAAGGCTTGTGGTAAGTCACTTATTCAGAGTCTTGGAGATTGTAGAGAAGTGGGATTCTCAGTTAACTTAAATGTAATCTGTTAACTGCTAAACTTGTATTTTAAAGTTTTGTTGTTAGAAACATCTCTAAAGATTGAACTCCTTATTTCCCAGACTCAGGTCTTCCTGAGTCCAAGTCTGATTGCTATACACTATACCATCCAGCTGCCTCTTGATTATGTTCAAATCTAGACATTCAGAGACTTTTTCGTATTATCACTTAGGGTTTAACTCTGAGCAGCAACAGGTATGATCTCAACATCCTTATCTAATTAGACAATAAACAAAGAAACTAGAGGTGCCTTCTTGAGGACAGGCACTAATGTTTAGTCTTCCTTATATTCCTAAGATATAAAGAAGGTGATAGTGATTCTGTAGAGGTTATTAGGATCTTGGACCCTTCAACACAAAAATGAATTCAATACTGACTACCGATGTTTTTTATATACATATATATCTTTTACACACATGTCTCAATATCATCAGGCATAACACTGCATCATTACACTGTATCATGATTTTTGGAAAGTTCTCTTTTCTACTAAGTCATCCATAATCAATACTGCCTGACTTTTTCATAGATTCAGGTTTCCGTAAACTTTGCATCCAGAGAATTAATTTCTTTAAAAAAATTTCAGATCAGCATTCTCTTCCTCCCATTTCTCCACCCCCCAAATGAAAAAAAAGGAAAAAATCTGTTATAGACATATCCATATATATGTTTACACACACACCATATTCTCTATCAGGAGGTGGGTAGCATGTTTCATCTTGAGTCCTTTGGAATCACGGTTGGTCATTGCCTTGGTCAGAGTTCCTATGTCTTGCAAAGCTGCATCCTTACATTATTACTGTTATTGTATACTTTTTATGGTTCCACTCCTTTCACTCTGTATCAGTTCATGCAAGTATTTTCATGTTTTAGAGAATTACTTTCTAACCATAATATACTGTCAATATTTGGGAACAGTTATCCAGGATGGTCCCCCACTCTATAATTAGTAGATGGTTGATCAACATTTGTTAATAAATATGATGATTCACTTTATAAATGTAGTCTTTACTTAATACATTGTTAGAAACTATATAAGGACTGCTATTTGCTAGGAGTGAAAAATGAAATCAATTTTAATAAAGCCCTTCTGTCTACAGTTCACCTTTTATTAGTGAATGGAAGTGAATTGAATGTGTAAATATAGCTTATGGCTCTACTGTCAAAGCCCTGCTGCTTCCATAGCAATGATAATTACCATTTGGAGTTTACAAAGGATTCTTCTCTAAACAATTCTGCAACACAGGTAGAGCAAATATTATTATTCCTATTTAATAGATTTGTAGAGAGGTTAAATGGGGTGTTCACGAAGGACAAGCCCCTCTGGTCTAAGGGCTTGCCAAGCCTTTTTCAGGGCTGCTCATCCATCTTTGGTGTCCACCTGTCACCCAGCTCTCACCTGTGGCTCCAAGAAGCTGTAGCATGTTCCGTGGCCACCCCCAGTAAAACTGTCTTAGCAGATGAGCTAAACCAGGTAGAGGATAACCAATGGGACTCAGACCCATCGGTGAGTTGAGGTGATGTCTGCCCCAAATGTGTGAAGACTTCCCCAGGTGGAATGGGCAGATGAGAGGAATTTGTTCCAACAGGCCCTGAAAGTGGCTGAAGCCAGATATGTGGGGTTTGTAGAGCTTGCTCAGACATCTAAGATGCCAAGATCATCCACTGCATCCCCAACCATCACTAGTCATCTTGACTTTTGTCTTACCATTGAACTTTGATAACTCTGGAAGAGAAAGTGAAGCTGACAGCTTTGTGCAACTCTGCCTCACTTAAATTCAATTCGTGCATGGGTCAAGACATTACCCTGTGAGGTCTTTGGTCCTCTTCAAAAACAAAGGAGAAACAACAGAATGGCCAAATGACCTGCCTGTGGTTGCATGACTTGTGAGTGGAAGTGGCAGGGGTCAAATTCAAGTCTTGATAGAAAGGCCAATACTCTTTCTACTCTATCATTTTGCCTCTATTTGCATAAACACTCTTATTACAGTAGTATTTTAATGGTCACACTGCACTATACAGCTATAGTTACTGTATTGTTGTTGTTTATTTTGTTACTACAACTATCTCTCTAGGTTTCCTCTTTGTGCAATAGGGCATGGTGGATAGAGTACTGGACCTGGAACCAGGAAGACCTAGTCTTGATTCTCACCTTCACTGTTGACTATTTATATGCCTGTAGGCAAGTTATTGCACCCTTGTGATCCTGGGTTTCCTCCCCTATAAAATGAGAATGATAATACTTGGGTAACCCCAATTTAAATAGCTCTCTCACAGAGACTTTAATATTGTTATTGTACCCTTAGAGAGAAAGGGGGTATGGAATATTGGGGTTGACAGTTTAAGTACATGGCAGAGAGAGTCTGTTCAGGGCTGAAAGAAGACAAAGAGAATACCTTCTTGAGGAGATTTGGAGAGTTAACTGCCATAGAGAAAGAATCTGTAAGGAATTAGAGTTAACTGCCATCTTTTAGAGAGTCTGGAGAGGCATTCTGAGAGAAGTGAATTTAATTCTTATGCTGACAAGAAGACATTCTGGTAGACTTTAACTGCCATCTTGAGAAAATTAAATTGCTGGTCTTTGGTTCCTATGTTTTTGAAGGATCATCAGTTGTAGCTGATGTTTAGGGGTGACTGGTTGTGACTTTTCTTGCTGCTATACCTTGTTAAAATATTAATATATTTCTTTGCATTAGTTGTCACTGTTAATAAATTATGTAGACAGTAACATTGATTTTATCCAAACCCGTGAGACTGAGATTTGAAACTGAAAGCATTTGAGAAAAGAGATTTTCTGTTTTATATAAAATAGGGAACAATCTCAGCTAATTAATTGAAATATTTTACTTTTTAAAAAACTATAAGAAAATATCAAATATACTCCTTGTTTGTCTTTGAAACTGACATCAGAGACATAATGAGGTAAAAAATCAAGCGATAGGCTGAGGTATGAGGGGTTTTGTGTGTTTGTCTTCAATTTGCATCAGCCTGAGAATTACACCATGCAAAGGGATCCTTATAGGTGGATAACAAAAGCCTTAATAAGTGTGAGGTGTAGAACAAAACCTGTTACGTCTGCAGCTTCTACTTTACAGGGCTTTTTGGCTCAAATGAGATATATCCATAAAATACTTAGCTAACCTTAATATAAACGTTAGTTATCATAAGCAGAGTTCTTACATTTTAAGGAATTCCAGTATTTATATAAATACCAATGTAATGGATGAACTTGGAACTGTGTATCTTCAGGCAGAGCTCTCATACCTTTCAGATCATGAGCTTGAAACTTTATTCCTACAACATTAATGTTAGAATTCTTTTCCTGTTCTCAAAAAGCACTTGTTTAGTGATCTTTGAAGAGTATTTTGAACTATATTTATGTGTTGTCATGAAGTAGTATGCCAATGATTTCTGTATTTTCTAATGTTCATACATTAATTTTTTGCTAAGTGAACAAAAGGAAAACTATTGCTGCCTTTAAACACATAATAGTTAAATATTCAGTGTCCAGCTGTTCCTCATGCATCTGCCACGGTATTTCTTCCCTTCCTGGATTCTCTTTGTTCATACTTGATCTTCAGAAAACACAGAAAGAGGATTTCTGAGTCTGCTACCTTGCCAGGTAGGGAACCTTGGAGTGCTATATAGTACCAGGTGGCTTTATGTTTTATAATCTTTTCGTTTTAAAGATAGCATTCTAGGAATGAATGAATAAAGCATTTACCAAGTGTTTACAATATGCTTTAGAAGGATACCTATAGAAAAGTGAGATAGCCCCTGCTCTCAAAGAGCTCACACTCTAATATATTGCGCAGAATGAGGGTAAAACTGGCCTCTAGAAAGGGAGTTAATTCTCTCTCCACTTCTGTCTACGGAGTGCTCCTATGCTTGATTCGAAAATCTAGAGAAGAAAGCATGTCAGAGAATGGAGTCAGAACAAAAGCAAATGTCTGCTCTTTTTAATGGCCAAACACAGGGGAAGAGAGGACAGAATCAAAGGCAAAGACCCCAGAAGGGGTAAGTTCCTGCTGCTCGCTGTAGTCATGGGAATTCTGGCTAAGACCCAGGGTCTTTGACAGCAATTTCCCCTATGACTGGAGCAATATTCCTGACTGCCAGTAGAAGGATGGGAAGGGAATAAGCATTTATTAAATGGCTACTCTGTGCCAAGAACTGTTATAAATACTTTACAAATATCATCTCATTTGATCCTCACAACAACCCTGGAAAGTAAGTGTTCTTATGACCTCCATTTTTAGTTGAGGAAACTCAGGCAGACAGAGAGGTTAAGTGACTTCCTCAGGGTCACACAGCTAATAGGTGTCTGAGGCCAGATTTGCACTAAGGCCCAATTCTCTACACTATGTTCCACCAACTGCTTGTAAAGTGACCTTTTATTGAATTGAGGTTACCTAACCCAATTCTTAATAAATGACCTGCTTTTATGTGAATCATTAGTGGATCATGTAAAGGTGGCCCAGCTCTATTTATAATAGAAAATTGCTTTACAAAAACTGGTGACCCTCCCTGTACTAGTTGGAGCTAAGTAGGGGAGGGTTGTTTTTATGCTCTCGTGCCCATTGAGACCATTAGAAAGTGTCAATTGTTAACTGTAATATTGACAGATATGATAGAATGGGGGAGGTCTTACTACAACTGTGTTAACTTCTATAGAATATACAAAATGTAGATAAGGCAGATAAGTCCCTGTCTTCAGAGAGGTTATGATTTAGTGGGAGGATAAAACACAAACATGTCATTATGCAACATTAATGATAGGTAGCATTTATATAGTACTTTAAAAATATTACTCCATTTTATCATCATAACCATAGATGGTAAGTGCTATTTTTATTCTCATTTAATAGATGAGGAGACAACCCTGCTAATATTATTTTTGTTTTACAGATGAGGCTAAGTGACTCGCCCAGGATCATACATCTAGATAAAGCCATATGAGATCAGATTTGAACCTAGGTCTTCCTGAGGACCCCAAACCAGCACTAGCCACTGTACTGCCTCGCTGTCTCTACTTATTATTAAAAAAACCCATATACACCACCCTCACAATTAAATTTTACAGTTTGAAATCCCTACTCTTCCAGTCCTTCTGGGAGAGGAAGGAAAGAGTATATTTAGCTTAACAAACATGTAACATTTCTTTGGTCAAGTATTAAAACCATTTTTCTCCCATATGCCTTCCAGTTTTATAAATTATTTATTAAAATGGAACAATGATTGCAGTTGCTATTTTCCTATGTCAATAACTGAGCAAGATTCTTCAGTTTCCATTCAAACTTGACATGTTGTTTTATGAGTAGCAAATGCCATGCCGATACTTTGTCCTCTTGATATATTGGTTTTCAATAATTTACAAACATACACATTTAGTTTTTAATCTGCACCCATATTTTGTAACTATTGACAACTCAATTCACTGAAATAAAAGGTCTTGTAATTGACAGCATTCTCATGGGGCTTATGGGATTGTTGGTGTCCATTTGTGGGAATTTATCTTTGGAAAAGAAAATATCATCAACAGCAGTAGATGTCACTAGAGCCCAAAGAAACCAACTTAAATATTTTGGAGAAAATTTTACTGAAGATTAAAGGAGAAATTATAGAATTATGGCTTGAAAGGAATACTCAAAACTCAGTGTGTCCATCCCCCCTAGTGTGTTGTGAGGGAGGTCTAAGCCAACACCCTTTGTCTAAATCATCTTTGGAAAGCAGATTTATCCTTCATAGGAATTTTGTTCTAATTCTTTATTACCCTTAAGAGTCAGGATGTTTTCTGCATATCAAATTTAAAATCCTTCTATTGGAATTTAAATCAGACACTCTTTCTCATAGCTTAGTACAATAGGATTGCACATTACTATCCTATTCAAAAAGAATTTGGTGGCATAGAAGAGGGGCTCCAGTATCAACTTTTTACTTACTGGGCAAGAACAGAGATAACTAGGTGGCATATTGGCTTAGGCACAGGACTTGGGGTTAGGAAGATCTGAGTTAAAATCCTGATGCATACACTTACTAGGTGTGTGGCCCTGGGCAATTCAATTAATGTTTCTTAGCCTCGGTTTCCTCATCTTTAAAACAGGGATAATAGAACCTACTAACTGGGTTTTCATGAAGATCAAATGAGATAATGTATGTAAAATGCTTTGCAAATCTTAATGCTATCTAAATAATAGGTATTGCTATTATTTTTGTTATTGATTATTTTAGCTACTTAAGTTTCAGGAACCCTCATTTCCTTAATACTTGTTCTACCTAACTCAGTGGGGATATTGTGAAGATTAAATATGGAATTTTGATAGTAAATTTTCCAGGTTTTATCTGCCATCAAAGCAAATTATTTATTTACTTATAAAAAGGTTATGTTTTAGCATATATAATTTTGGGATCTACTCTTAAAAACTTTTGTACATTTTACTAACTTTGGCATTTTTCATCTAACACATTTTTTAAAAGTTTGATGAGAATAAACTTAGCATTAAGTTTATTAATTTTTTTCTGATGGTTGGATTTTTCTTTGTTTTTGTAATTCTGTAGTTTATTAATTGGGTCTTGGTGAATTGTAGTTTGGATTTCTCTATATTGAAATTTTGTTTATTCTCTCTAACTGCAGAGTGTTTGTTGTCTGATTTTGTTTACTCTGCAAAGTCTTCTCTAATTAGAAACTAAATATACTATATAACTTTTTATGTCCTCTGAGATCTCAATTAATCCATTTTTTTCACATGCTTAAGTCATGTATATTTTCTTTTCTTGAAGGGTCTTATTTCCTGATATTGTCTGTTTCGGAAATTTTTCTCTAAGTACATCCTTGACTACAGTGTTTTGCTTTTATTTTTTGCTGTCCTTTGGGATGCCAATAAATTCTTGATTCTTGCTTTGTTTTCAAAATCTGCTATTTTGTTCTGCCTATCCATTAGTTGATTTTTCAATCCATTAAACAAAATTCCAAGCTTGCTTATCAGTTTTTCTTACCTATTGATCTTTCTTCAGATTCATGGATTCTGTTATTTGGTTCATCTGTAAATGTTTTTAGTTCATGGATATGATTTTTTAATGTCTATAATTCACTTTTTCTCATGTGTGTTTTTTCCTTTTTTGCTTTACATTTATTTAATATTTTATTTTTTCTCCAATTACATGTAAAAGCAATTTTTAAACATTCATTTTAAAAATTTTTGAGTTCCAAATTCTCTTCTCCCTTCTTTCACAACTCCTCCTGTGATGACAAGCAATTTGATATAGGTTCTACATATGCAGTCATACAAAACATATTTCCATATTAGTCGTGTCACAAAAGAAAACACACACACCAAAAAATAATAAAGAAAGTAAAAAAGATGTTTTGATCTGCATTCAGACTTCATCAGTTCTTTCTCTGGAGATGGGTAGTATTTTTTGATCATAAGTCCTTCAGAATTGCCTTGAATCATGATATTGCTGAGAATAGTTAAGTCACTCACAGTTGATCATTATTCAATATTGCTGTTACTGTGTACAATATTCTCCTGATTCTGCTCATTTTACTTTGCATCAGTTCATGCAAGTCTAGGTTTTTTTCGAGAGCATCCTGCTATCATTTCTTATAGTAAAATAGTATTCATCACAATCATAAACTACAACTTGTTTAGCCATTCCCCACTTGATGGGCATCCCCTCAATTTCCAGTTTTTTTGCCACCACTAAAAGAGCTGCTATAAATATTTTTGTACATATAGATCCTTTCATTTTTTAATCTCTTTTGAGATACAGACCTAGTAGTGGTATTGCTGGGTCAAAGTGTATGCACGGTTTTATAGCCCTTTGGGCATAGTTCCAAATTTCGCTCCAGAATGTTTGAATCAGTTCCCAACTCCTCCCACAGTGCATTAGTGTCTCAATTTTCCACACCTCCTCCAACATTTGTCATTTTCTTTTTCTGTTCTATTAACCAATTAACAGGTATGGAATGTTAGGTATCTCAGAGTTGTTTTAATTTTTCTAATCAACAGTGATTTAGAGCATTTTTTCATATAGCTACAGCTAGCTTTGATTACTTCATCTGAAAACTACCTCTTCATATTCTTTGACCATTTATCAATTGGAGAATGGATCTTATTTTTGTAAATTTGACTCAGTTCTCTATATATTTGAGAAATGAGGCCTTTATCAGAGAAATTTGCTATAAAATATTTTCACAGTTACAATTATTGTGCATTTCTTTAGGTCCTATTTTTAGTCCTGTTTATCCTGTTCTTTCTCTTTCCTTTCACCCTGTTCATCCTCAAAAGTGTTTTGCTTCTGGCCTCCACCTCCCCAAATTCTCCCTTCTATCAGCACTTCCACTTCTCTTATCCTCATTCCCCTCCTACTTTCCTGTAGGGTTAGATATATTTCTACACCCAACTGAATGTGTTATTCCTTCTTTGGGCCAATTCCAACAAGAATAAGGTTCAAGCAATGTCCCCTAGCCATTTCCCCCATTTCTCCCTTCATCGTTAAAGCTTTTTCTTACCTCTTTTATGTGAAATAATTTACTCCTTTCTACTTCTCCCTTTTTCCTTCTCCCAGAATTCCTCTTTCTCACCCCATATATTTTTTAGCTATCATCCCATCCTATCCAATGCATACCCATGCCCTCTGTCTCTATATACTCCTTCTTACTGTCCTAATAAGGAGACAGTTCTCAGGAGTTACAAGTATCATCTTCTCATGTAGGAATATAAAGTTTAACCTAATTGAATCCCTTATGATTTCTCTTTCCTATTTACCTTTTTATGCTTCTCTTGAGTCTAGTATTTGAAAATCAAATTTTTTATTAGCTCTGGTCTTTTCATTAGGAATGCTTGAAAGCCCTCTATTTCATTGAATATACATTTTTTTCCCTTGAAGGACTACACTCAGTTTTCTTAGGTAGGTGATGCCTTAGCTGTAATCCTAGCTTCTTTGACCTTCAGAATATAACATTCTAAGCCCTCTTGTCTTTTAATATAGAAGCTGCTAAATCTTGTGTTATCCTGGCTGTGGCTCCAATGTATTTAAATTGCTTCTTTCTGGCTTCTTGCAATATTTTCTCCTTGAAGAGTGCTGGAATTTGGCTACAGTATTCCTGGGAGTTTTCATTTTGTGATCTCTTACAGCTGGTATTTGGTGGATTCTTCCCATTTCTATTTTACCATCTGTTTCTAGAACATCAGAGAAGCTTTCCTTGATAATTTCTTGAAATATGATTTCTTGGCACTTTTTTGATCGTGGCTTTCAGGTTGTACGATAATTCTTAAATTATCTCTCCTCAATCTATTTTCCAAGGCAGTTGCTTTTCCAAGGAGATATTTCGCTTTTTCTTCAGTTTTTTTCATTCTTTGATTTTGTTTTATTGTTTCTTGATGTCTCATGGTCATTAATTCCCACTTGCCCAATTCTAATTTTTAAGGAATTATTCTCTTCAGTGAGCTTTTGTACCTCTTTTCCCCTTTGGCCAATTCTACTTTAAAGGAGTTTTTCTCTTCATTACTTTTTGTATCTTTTTCCATTTGCCCAATTCTGTTTTTTAAGGAGTTCTTCTCCTCAAGAGATTTTGTTCCTCTTTTACCATTTGGCCTGTTCTGTTTTTAATATTTTATTTTCTTCAGTGTGTTTTCTGCTTACTTTACCAAGCTATTGACTCCTTTTCAGGACATTCTTGCATTATTCTCATTTCTTTTCCCAATTTTTCCTTTATCTCTCTTATTTATTTTTAAAATCCTTTTGAGCGTTTCCAATATTATTTTTGGGTTTGAGAGAAATTTGCATTTTTTGAGGTTTTAGATGTAGCAGTTTTAACTTTGTTGTCTTCTTCTGAGTTTGTGTTTTGATTTTGCCTGTCACTATAGTAATTTTCTATACTCAGATTCTTTTTTTTGTTTGCTCATTTTCCAGCCTAGTTCTTGACTTTGAAATTTATGTTAAAGTTGGGGCTCTGCTCTCTAGGTGGAGGGGATACTGCCTAAGCTTCAGGTTCTCTATTCAGCTGTTTTTAGAACCAGTTCTGGGGGTCTGTGAGTCTTTGGTTCTTCCAAGGCAGTATGATCTCAAGGAGAGGTGTATTTACTACTCTCCTGGACCGTGTTCTGGCCTATGAGTGACCACAAGCACTCTTTTACACTCTAGAACTGTGACCAGGGCCCCCACTCCCCTTTGGCCATAAGTTCTGGTGTTCTAGTGCTTCTCCTTGCCCTGGAATTGTCAACTCCAGACTGTGACTCAGATCTGAGTATGGGCAATGCAACAGAATCCTGTACTCAGTGCCAGCAAAGGGACTTTCGTAATCTCCTTCTGACCAGTTGTCCGACCCATTGTTGTCTGTGGGCTGAGAGCTCCAGAAGCCTCTGCTGCTATTTTAGTCACCCTTCCCTGTTCCCCTGCCAAGGCCTGCTGCTGGTTCCCTGGGGCTTGGCTTGTGCTCCCCCTCACCCAGGGTGATAGACCTTTACTACCAACCTTCTGCAAGTTAACTTGGGCTGAGAAATTGTTTCACCTCATCCTTTTGTGGGTTTTTTCACTCTCTAATTCATCTGAGGCTTTATTTAAAGTTATTAGAGGAAAATTTGGGAGAGCTCAGGCAAGTCCCTTGCCTTTTCTCTGCCATCTTTCCTTCCCCTCTCCCCCTACCATGTGTTTTTAAACTTAATTATAAACTTCCTTTAATTAATTGAATATGTATTGTACAATTTCATGTTTTCTTTTGTTTTTCTTCCATGTTGTCCATTAATCTTTCCTTTCCTGTAGGGATTTTCTCAGGTTTTTTATGTTATAGAATTCCTGTATTGTGTTAAAAATTTCAAACCACCACTCATATTCTTGTTCAGGCATAGCAGTGGTAGAAGGGGTAGGCCTAGAAAACATAAATTCAGTTTGACCTAGAGATACTGCTTTGGGTATAATAATTTTCAAAGGATGAACTATTAGCTATTAATCACCTGAAAAAAATGTTCAACCTCATTAGTGATCAGAGATGTAATATAACAACTTTGTTTTGAATGAGCCCAGGAATGAATATCAGTGCAGCTTGGGTTTGGGAGAAACAGGTACACATTCATTTCTTGTGGAATTTCAAGCCAGTTGAAATTTTTCATCAGAGTAATGTGACATTTAGCAACAAAAGTTAGAAAAATAATCATAATCTTTGACCCCAAAATTCCATTGTAGGGACTAGTCTTTGAAAGTATTGTTTTTAAAAAAGGCAAAACCAAAAAGAACTATCCCTTCAAGGATTCTTCTAGCAGCATTATTTTTAATGGCAAAATAGGAAGCAATCTAAATGCCTAACAATAACAGAATGGTTAAATAAATGATGGTACATTAATGAAATTGTATACGTTAAGTGTAATGCAATAGAGGTTGATGAGTATGAGGAATACAAAGAAATATGGAAGGAAATGTGAAATAATGCAAAGCAAAAAAAGCAAAACTAGAAGAAAAATGTGTAATTATGAATATATATACACACATATACATAATATATACACACATATATGAAAAGTGAAAAGCAATGAAGGCTAAAGAATCCTGATGGAGACTCAGAGAGCAATGGAATGTTCTGACATTTTATTCATCGAAATTCATACATTTGAATATAAATAGTTAAAAAGCAAATTTACTTAGTTGTACTTACATTTGATATTAAATTTATGCTAAATCATTTTTAACAACAGTAAATGGGGTAACCTACATAAAAGAGTGGGCAGCTAGGTGGCACAGTAGATAAAGTGCCAGACCTGGGGGTCAGGAAGACTCCTTTGTAAGTTCAAATCTGGCTTCAGACACTAGCTGTGTGACCCTAGGCAAGTCACTTAACCCTGTTTGCCTTAGTTCCTCATATGTAAAATGAGCTGAAAAAGGAAATGGCAAACCCCTCCAGTGTCTTTGCCAAGAAAATCCCAAATGGAGTCATGAAGAGTTGACTGAAAAAAGACTCAACAACAATAACAGTACATAAAAGAGTAACTGTAATTGTAAAATGCCACATAAATGACAGATATTCTTATTATTATTTACTAATGCTTGTTCTCATTGGTAGTCCTTCAGAAGCTCAAAACTGTATTGAAATCTCCACAGGTTTCTTGTCTTAACTAGATAAGTCAATTATTAACCCATCCTGTGTATTTTATTTTATTTTATTGGTCAGAAAGGAGAGGTAGGTGCTGTAGGGATAGAGCACTGGGCCTGGAGTCAGGAAGACCTGAGCTCAAATATAACCTCAGACACTTACTAGCTGTGTTATCTTGGGCAAATCATTTCACCTCTGTCTACCACAGTTTTCTCATCTGTAAAGTGAGGATTATAATAGCATTTATCTCTCAGTGTGTTGTGAATATCAAGTGAAATATATCTGTAAAGCACTTAGTATAGTGCCTGGCACATAGTGTGCGACATCAGTGTTAGCTGTTTTTATTATTATTGTTCTGAATTTGTTATTTTTTTGACTCTGACTGTAGTGCTTTGCAGATATTTTTCTGTAAAAGTATTTCACTTAATTCCCTCAAGTAGAGTTAATTCCATATTGTCAAATAAATACAGAGTACTTAGGGAAACTATAATTTTAATGTTCTTCAGGTAAGATTCTTCTTATTTCTGGAAGGAGAGTACTAATAACCAGTCCCCCTTGGTGAACGAGGTATCATATGTTTAAAACCAGAAGAGACTTTAGAATCTGTCTGGCTTAACACCTTCATTTTACTGACAGAGGCTCTGAAATTAAGTGACTTACTCAAGGTCAAACATGTAATAAATAGAGCTGGGGTTTGAACCCATGCCTTCTGACTCCAGATTTCATGTTTTTTCCATTGCAGGGAAAAAAAAAAGATTTTATTACTTTTTACTCTATCATGAGTCTGCAGCAGTGACTTTAGTTTTTCAGTTATGTCCGACTCTTTGTGACCCCATTTGGGATTTTCTTGGTGAAGATTCTGGAGTGGTTTTCTGTTTCCTTCTCCAGCTCATTTTACAGATAACGAAGTTGAGGTAAACAGATTTAAATGACTTGCCAGGGTCACACAGGTAGTAAGTATCTGAGGCCAGATTTGAACTTGGGAAGAGGAATCTTTCTGACTTCAGGCCCAGCATTCTATCCCTTGCACCACCTGGCTCCCCTTTGTATCATAGTAATGATACTTCTAGTGAAAACCTTTCTTCAGAGTTATGTAGAGGAACAGGGAAGTATTGGCAGACAACTCCCATACCTTGGAGTTATATTCCTTTCTAGGAGTGCACTGTCCTACAGAAGTTCAGAATGATCATATGAGTGATATGTTTATGTTACAGAATCTCAGGACCTCGGTGATAGAAAGGACCTCAGAAGCTATCTTTTCTACCCTGTCCCTGACCAGAATCCTATTTACAGCATACACATATGTTCATCCAGACTCTTAATGACGTCCAAGGAGAGGAAACCTACTGCCTTCTGAGGCACTTCTGGATAATTTCAATTGTTTTCAAGTTTTTCCTTGTGTCAAGCTAAATTTTTCTCTTTGCTATTTCCACTGGCTGCATCTAGGTCTATGCTATGGGGCTAGGAAGAACACATCAAATGACCCTTGTCCTCAGTGATGGCTCTTCCAATTCTTGAAGACATATCATGTCTTGGTAAGTTTTCTCTTAGTCTTCTTTTCAACGTGTGAGAAAATCGAATTCATTCTTTTCAGTAGAAATTCTTAGCGAATGGTATGTGAGTAGATTGTTCATTCACCCATTCATTCACTAAGCATTTATAACAACTTAAATTTATAAAGCATTTAATTGAGCTGTGAAGTTGTCCCAGTCATTCCAACACATAGTGAATGTTCTCTCTTCTTCTTTCCTATTAAACTCATCCTCTACTCATTTGGAAATTGTGTACTACCTGGTTACATTTCTTGTACTGTTACTAAGCTATAATTTCTCTTATGTTGTCTAACTTTTCATGTGTCTTTTTCTTGTCTATACAGCTAGATTTTAAGTTGATTAAAGTCAGGGACCGTATATCCATCCATTCAGCAAATAGTCACCAAATACCAATGCTGTGTGTTTGCATTCCCCAGTGTTTTGCAGAACAGATACAATAAATTTGTTGATAGATTGACGTAATGTATATGCAGAGCTAAGTTCTGTGTCATGAAAGATACAATGGAAGTAGAAAATGTGGTCTCGGGTCTTGAGGTTTACACTTGAGGAGAGAAAACACGTAAGTGAAACAAATTATTATATGCTACTTACATAAACATAGAAGGAACAGGTAAGAATGAGTCTAGAAAGAGGCCAAGTTAATGACTTGGGATTTGAAAATACTTTTGTCCTTAACCCCTCAGAACCATACTTATTATTTTTGTATATACACAAAATAATTAGAGACTGTCAGTGCTGGAAGAGATTATTTTCGAGATCATGCTGTCCAGCCCTCTCATTTTGTGGATGAAAAATGTGAGTCCAGGGACATTAAATGATTTCACCAAGGCCACATTTGGCAGTAAGTGCTAGAAGCCATATTTCCTCATTACCTAGTCAGTGTTTCCTCCCTCCCACCAACATGATACCCTCATTGATTACAATTATTGAGAGTTTTTCTGCATATTAACAGTAATACTTCTAGAATAAGATGTTAAAAGAGGTCAGAAACTCTATTCTGTTGTCTACCAGTATTTGGAGGAATTCAGTCAGTAGAGCTATGTGAGAAGTAAGGTAGTGATCAGACTGTGCTAGTCTGTCCTTTAAAACTACATTCATTTAAAATATTCTTATCTTTGTGAAAAATTGGAACTTTTTTGGTTGGGATTTTTCAATTTTCAAGAAAAGACATAACTTTCAGAAGTACTCATCAGAGCCAACTGGCATTTTCTCCCAACAGAAAAGGTTGTCTTCTTAGAAAACTTAGCACATTCAGGAGAAAGAAGTTTGGTAGATAATTTCTATTTCCTTTAAAGATGGCAATAAAATGAGACCACAAACTTATTATTATAAATAAAACACAATAATTATGATGGTAATACTAATAATAATAATAACTGATATTTATATAGCATTATATAGCTCACAGAATGTTTTGTTCAATGCAACTCTGTGAGGTAGATAAGTACAGATAAAGAAACTAAGGAACAAAGATTAAACTACTCGTCTGGAGCCATGCAGTTAGTAAGTTTTATAGTTAGCATTCAAATCTAGGTCTTCTAACCTTTAACCAACTATTTTTACTCATTGTACTAAAGAAGTGAAAATTCTATTTAATAATTAGATCTCTCCTTCATCTTCTTACTACTCACCATGTATTATACCTATGTACATATCATATTTCCTCTTTCTCATCCTCTGCCCTTCCTACCTCCTCTTCTCATTACCTCCCCCTTATCCCCTGCCAATAGAATATAAACTCCTCTGAAGAGAGGAAATCCTTATTTTCTTTGGTTTTCTTTTCTATCCCTAGCACCTAGAAAAGTACCTAGTACCAAATGTTTGTTATATGGAGTGACATTATTCACTAGCTTGTCCCTAAGTCACTTTTGTAGAAAGCATCAAACTAGATTCTTTAGGTCTTACTCTCTTCAAATCTGGGAATTTATGGAAGCATAAATTTAGATCTGCAAGGTTCATTGGAGTCCATCTAGCCTAATGCCTTTATCTACAGATAAAGAAACTGAGGCCCAGAGAAGTTAAGTGATTTGTCCAAGGTAAGACAGATAGTTTAGGCCAAAGATAACATTCAGTTCAATTAAAAATATTTACCAAACTCCAATAATTTGTTAGGTACCAGGTGTACAGCACCAGAAATGAAAAACACCTTCCCTTAAGGAGCTTACATGCTACTGCAGATCAATACAGAAGATTGGGTCTGGGGACCATATGTGTCATGAAACAATGAAAAATCAACAAAGTAGAGTGGGAGAGAACTCGATTCTTTTCAGGAGCATTCGCAATGTTCAGATGCACAATAACCTATTTCTCCCTGCAGAGCTGAGTTGAATAAGCTAACAAGCCAAATTAAGGGCTTATTTATGCTTACAACTTTAGCTAGTACTCAACTTTTGCTATTTCTCCTCATCACTGGTATAATAGGGTCTTGTCTCAACCGTTATATTGCCTCCTCATGAGCTATGTCATGCCTTCTTTCCTGTTGCTAATTTGAAAGTATTCAGCCAAGGGCCAAGGCAGACACTGGCACACGAGCAAAGGTCACTTTTAATTGGTAGCTACAGCTAACTGGTGGTGCATCACCATTCACCCCAAAATGAATCACCCTCTGACTCATGGAACTACTAATAGATAAGAGTTAGTTCTATGGAGACAGATGGGCAAAGCAATCCATACCTAATGAAAAAGAAAAGTGGGGCTGCTCCAATGGTAATAGAGATTTAACTTAAAGAATACAGAGATTTCTCACCATGAGAGTCATTTTGTGGGAGAGACTTAGGAAGTGATCATAATTGTGTTCATTCATTCAATCACTCATGGAGTTTTGGAAGAGGAACTTGGGGTCATAGAGCAAGGCAATAACCATGTCCTGGATAAAAATAAAGAATGTAATGAGACTATCCAGTTAAGGCCCCTCAATATGTGGAATGTTGTGTGGAAACACATAAGTCACAGGAAGCCAGTCCACAGGAGATTACAAACCCTTCAAGGCCAGCCTTGGGTAGAAGTGGAAATTAGTTAATTTTTATCTTTGTGACCTACTTTCTGTTTCATTCTCCCTTTCTATGCATAACACCTTATTTCCTGTTCCTGGTATCTGACTTATATCTATAGGGGCTTTTTCCTCTTACAGAGGTCTAGGATAGAAAATGATCTAAAAGAGCACCTCTGTTAATAACATTAGCAGATCACCTAGGATTTGAATCAAAGTCTTCCAAAGGGCTATTAGTATTTTCCCAGAAGCATTTTCTGGGGAAATTGGAAAGGGGATATTTGAAGACTGAGAATTCCATAGAAATGAAGCAATCTTTTATGGTGGAGTCTCAGGAACCATAGTGGTCCAGCAGGGAAGATTTTAGGCAGACGTGCTCTCATATTACACCATGTAGTTGACTTCCTACTTGGTCTGCTCATAAAGCTGGCCCTTGGTGTACTCATGTTATAGTAGTTTACCTTTCTATTGTGCTCAAGGAGCTCAAGGAGTCTTCTTGCATTTGAACAAAGGACTATGGGCCAGGGCATTTTGTGACTGTTCCATATTTCTTTCTTTTTTTTTGGAGGGGGAGAAGGCAAGGCAATTGGGGTTAAGTGACTTGCCCAAGGTCACACCGCTAGTAAGTGTGCCAAGTGCCTGAAGCCGGATTTGAACTCAGGTCCTCCTGATTTCAGGGCTGGTGCTCTACTCAGTGCACCACCTAGCTGCCCTCCATCTTTATTTTCCATGCTGTCAGATATCATCACTGTACTTGTCAGTCAGCCAACAAATATGGATTGAATGCTCACTCACAGAATCACAGAACCTCTGAGATGGAAGGAATCTCAGGTGGTGTCTGTGCTTTTGCCTACTAGGAACTATTGCAAGGGATGGGTAGCTGAGCTGCTGTGCTTGTGGAACTGTTAAGGACAAGGTTGTCTTAGCCATGGGCAAATCCTCTTCCTGTTTTCTCCTTTTCTTCACTCTTTCAGCCTCTTTCCTATCGGTAGTCCTGCCAAGCATTTTCTGACCCTTTAATGGGTGGTGATTGGAGAACACAGGGGAAGTATTCCAGTTACTTGAAGTATAAAATGCTTAGCCTTTGGGGAAATGACATCAGAAGCTTCCTCTGCATTCTTGCTGCCCTGAGGTAAAGCCTTCTTGATCTTTATGTTGATTCTGCGAAAGAGGAATGGCATTTTTGTATACTTTTAACTTGGAAGTATGTTATTTAATGTCTAATTAGTAAAGTGATCTTTAATTGAATTTTTATGGCCCAAGAATCTTACTGAATTTTAAACCTCCAACCTAAATAATTAGGCTGGCCTACTTTGGTCCTGCCCCAGAATACTATCTATTTCTTGTTCACCTGAACAAGAATCCCTTCCATAACATTCACAACAAATTATCATTCTACTTTCCCTTAAAGGTATTAGTGGAGGGAAACTCAGAACCTCCCAAGACCACCCATTCTGCTTTGGCTCAGATCTTATTGCTATAACAAATCCCTCTAACAAATCCTAAAACTGCTTCTCTTAATACCACCTAGGGAAAGCATAAGGTATTTTGAAAGCCATACCATACTGTTGACTCAAATTGAGTTTGTAGCCCACTAAAACCCTTTACCCTATTTAACATATAGCTCAGACTCATGAGAGGCTGCATGGAGATGTGCTTAGGGCAGGATCCTGAAGTCAAATTTTCTTTGAATGGCTATGTGACCCCAGGCAAGCCACTTACCATCTCAGTGCCCCAGACAAAATACTTTTAACTTATTTTTATATTTCTATTTAAAATTTTATGTTTTATTCTGCATTTAGCAAATACAAAATAAAATGGGCATTTCTACATACAATGTAGAACAGAGAAAAGAGTTGTATATGAAACTGTGACTATTACATACAGCTGACTTTTCTTTAGGTTATGTGACTTAGCCACGATCATATAGATAATAACAGTTGGAGGCAGCATTTAAATTCAGCAATTCTGATTTGAGTCTAGGGTTCTCTCCACAATGACACAGAATTTTAGAGCTGGCAAACCAGTACAATCCTTTCCTGGAAAAGGATCCTGCCTACAATATACAGGACAAATAGTCCACCAGGCTTTATTCGTGGACCTCCATTGAGTTGTCTCTCAAAGCTACTTCATTTGGGGAATAGCATCCAATCTGCCTTTGGCTGTGACAGCTTGCTCAGATACAGTTTTTCCCCCTAGGGATGTAGAATGCTTTTTGGCCAGGCAGCTATCTAAGACCAATCTACATTATCAGAGAAAGTTCCTCATCAAGAACTCCCAGGCCAATGAAAAAGTTTAAAAAATGAAAATACTTGACTCACTGGATTGTCCCAATACTAGATGCTACCTGGTAAAGTTTCAACCCTCAAGGGCCCATCTAAGAGGGAGAAACAAGAATAAAATCATGTTTTCAGTATAACTACGGGATGCTTAGCCTAATCTCCAAAAGAAGACATTAAGAGATCTATTGAGGATTATATTGGTGCATTGACAGATGAATTAATCTCCTATGTTTTAGCTAATTGGCATAGTAGGAAGGTCACTAGACTTAGCATCTCAAGATCTTGATTCAAGTGCTTCCTGTATAACTTAACAGTTGCGTGACTCAGGGTAAATCACAACCACTCAGGCCCACAGTTCTTCCTTTTTAAAATGGGGATAATAATAGCTTCCCTACCTACTTCCCAGGGTCATTGTAACAATCAAATTAGATAATGTAGGTGAAAAGACTTCTGGTATATTATGCTGGAGGCATTAAACTGGAAGGTCATAACCTGGTCAGTGAAGATTCAGAGGACAAAAAAAGAATGTAATGTTATTTGTGGAGGAGGGAAATATACTTAGATTAAGGAAAGATGGAATAGTTTCTAAGATGTTCTGCAAAATTCCTACAAAATCACATAAGCAACAAGACATATTGGATCGATTAATGGAGGAAAAACTCTTGAAAGAAGCAAAACTATCTATTTTTGCTGAAAAGGGAGAAATGTTGCAGTGTTTAGAGAATAGGAAGAAGATTTTCAACCTAGTCAGAATGGCATAGGTAGGAGTCTGGAGGCAGGGCCCTGATATGTGAGTAAGATCACACTCTGATAAAGGAATCTATCCACTAGGGACCAGCGGAGAAGAAAGGAGACAGAACTGATAGGGATAACCTTGAAGGACAGCTTTGAAAGCAAAGTTCAGAAGTTTATATGTGACCTAGCATATCATGGAATGCCAATGAAAGGTTTGAGTCCATGACTGAAACTGTCAAAACTGAAGGCTTGGGGAAGAAAAAAAAATTGGCACTTGTCAGTAGAACTGTTTGAGGTAGCTGGAGGATGGTGTCTTTAGAGGCCAATTAGAAAGGGATTACTGCCTTACTGGCATGAGATGATCAGCACGTGGATGTGGCATTGGGATGTAAGGGACTGAAAGTGCAGACAGAAACATAACCTTTACTACAATACATAAACTGGACAGCAGAAGACTAAAACTGGGGTTTGGTAACTTTCAGGACCAATCCGAGGCAAAACTGTGAACCGGGCAAGTGTTCTTGGTGGTCTTCTACAGATGTTTCAGCACCATTTATCCATGACCCCTGGACCCCTCTTTGTCTCTCTCCACTTTTTCAGTCGGTGCCCTGCCATCCTTCAGAAAGAAAGAAGTCATTGCCACTTCTACAGTAATTAATTCAAAGTTTTACCAAGATGTTTTAAGATGAGGGGAGATAGAAGAGATAATCCAAAGAATTGTATTTCTAATTGTGGAATTAACATCTTGTGGCTTTTAGACCTATCTCAGAGGCTACCTAGTCTAACTACCTCATTTTAGAGATAAAAATACAACTGAGACTCAGGTTAAGTAATCTGTCCAAGGTTATACAGATATAAAATGATAGAGGGGTGATGCTATGGACCAAAGACCCTTCTTGAGAAACCTCAAGTAATTCACATATGCCACTTCTTGCTTTCTGGTCCATAATCTTACCCTGTAAGGATGCATAATAGCTAGAGGTAGGTCGGTAGGGTTTGCATTGATATTGAGGGAGAAGAGAATTAGAAATGCCGATGTGTTAGACAACAAAGATGACAAAAGAAAGAATGACCAATGAATTCTTGTAATGTTTTCAATTAGTTCAAATGCAAGAATCAGAATTAAACAGGAAAAAGTCCAGAAGTCTTAGCACAGTATCCCAATTAACAGAGTTGACATAGTGAGATAGTATTTATGATGGAGGCATTAAAGTAGAAGGCCATTATCAGGTCAGGGAAGATTCAGAGGGTAAAAAAGAATATATATGTGGAGTAGAGCGATGTGCTAGGATTGTAAGATGGAATAGCTTCCAAGATGACCTACGAATTTTGTTTTGGGCTGGTATAAGGCATAAAGCATAGCACAAGAAACAAACATAGACACAGAAGTGGAGAAAGAAGCAAAGGGTGCAGACTGTAATGCTTTTTTGTCACTAATAACTCTGGTTGAAAGCAACTCTCTATGCCTTACTTTTTCCTCCCTGTGCCTCAATTTCCGAAACATAAAATAGAAAGGGTGTGTGTTTTTTCTAACATCTCACATGTAACGAGTGTTTCTAAGGTCAATATGTGTGAAAAACTTTATTAATTCCTCTGTTATAACTTGACTACATTAAATTACAGGTAGATGAAAGAAAAATGGAATTATATTTTAGTCTTAGTTTATGAAAATGCTTATGGTTGACATTTAATTCTTCTGAATCTCAATGCTGGTATTTTGCGTTGTGAAGGAAAATGTTAAAAATGTTTGGAGTTAGCTTGGAAGGAATCAAAATCTGATTCTGTCAGTTACTCTCTGTGAGCTCAGGAAAGTCACCTTGCTTCTCAATGTCCTTAATTAATAAAAAGATAGGGGTGCCAATTAGATCCGTGGGCAAGGACATGAGTAGTTTTTAAAAGAATTTCAATCAACAATTACATGAAAAAATGCTCCAAATAATTAAAATAAGAAAAAAGACACCTAAAAGAGCCACTTTCACACATTGACAAAGTATAGATAGAAGATAGAAATATTTAGTTAGAGGCGAGATAATGCTGTAGTCAGACAGGCTCACTAATGCACTGTTGTTGGAATTGTGAATTGATTTAACCATTCCAAAAAATTAGGAACTATATGAGAAGAGTCATTAAGCTTCTGACTCAGTGATCCCATTATAGAGTTTGTAGTACAAGGAGATAAAAGACAGAAAGAAAAAAGCCTAACATATGCCAAGATATTCTAGCAGCCATATTTGTCATAGCAAATAATTAGAGACAAATTGAGCGCTTGTTAATTAGGGAATGGATGACTAAATTGTGTAGTGAATATAATAGAATCTTTCGCTGTAAGAAGAAAAATAAATATGATGAATGCAGAGAAAGGCATCGAATGACATATGATTTGATGGAGAGTGAATTAAGTCAAGCCAGAGAACAATATGCACAAGGACTGTGTAAATTAAAGGTCACGTAAATAAAAGGTTAGTTCCAACTTTGAACAACTGTAATGACCAATCCGTTGGTTTGGGAGAAGAGATGACGAAACACATCTCCCTTCTTTTGATAGAAAGGTGATGGGGGTGGGGGTGGTGTTGGCACCAAAATGTTTGTACTACTGTCAGATCCAATCATTGTACTGGTTTATTTTGCTTACCTTTTAAAATTATACTTGAGAAGTCAGTTGTGTGTGCATGTGCTTTTTGGGGCGAAGTATTTTTTGTAATAACTGATCTAAAGAATAAAGCATCAGTACTAATTTATAAATTAAATTAGTGGGCTAACTAGTTGATTTTAAAGTTCTCTTTTAGCACCACTCTATTTTTTTAATGTCCCAAGAATTACCATTATGTTCTAGGGCCTTAGGTTGGTTGATTGAGTAAGATGAGCTAATGTTCTTTTAAAGGCTTCCTCTTCCTGGTGGTCCAGACAGGCACAGTAGTGCATTTTTGGTGAAGTTATGGATTGGTTCAATAACTAGAAAACCATTTGAAACCATGTGAGCAAAATTATTAAACTGTCTGTAGCCTTGGCCAAATCATCCTGCTAGAATCGATTATTCCAAGGAGCATCAAGGAGGGAAAGATGGGACCCATATGTGCCATCCCTTTACCTTGCTCATGGTGGTGTCTGCTTTGGGACACCGCTAACTGGGTAGGGTCATTGCTTCTAGATTGATTTCTTGCTTTTATTCCCTGCACAAAACAATTTGTGCTTAGCAACATTTTTTCATGGCTTGCTGAGTTGTACAGAAAGGCAGAGCTCTTCCGGCAGTGAGCTTTGGCATGTTCTTCACCGGATTTAATTTAAGAAATTGCAAGAGGGTTCCTCTGAATGTGCCTCCAGAATCAGAAGAACTCTGGCAATCCTATTTAGATCAGGAACTTTAAGCTAATTTTGTTCTCCTTCAAGGGACATGGTGATATCAAGCAAACGTGCTGAAGGTTGAAATGCCAATTGCTTTGAGGGGACCTCAAGTCTTATGAATTGGCATTAGGCTATGCACAGCAGGAGGATAATATAATTAAGATATATATTCTTCCATTCTTATAGACAAAGTAACGCCTAGGATGAACATTCCAAAGCATCTCTGGATGGGCATGCAGTTGTGTTGGTGCTGACAGTCAATAGTATTAAAAATAATCCTTCAGTGACATTTATTTCTCTGACACTGTCAGACTTTTCTTCATTCCCAACATGTGCTTTGTTGAGCCCTGACCTTTTTTCCTTAACCCTTCACATATATACTGTGCTGTTTAATACTAGAAGCACTCATTCTGACACCCAAGTACTCAGTGCCTGAGATCAAATAGCAATTTTGTGTGCCCACACTTGTGACTGGAAGGCCTGATGTGTCGTGTACTTTAATTAGAGTACAAGGAGAACAAAGTTTCTAAGCTTTCAAAGCAGTTTCATGCAGACTATATGCCAAAGCAAGGGGGAAAATGTAGGTGTTAAATGGTGCTTCTATTAGCTCCATTCTGCAAGTGCTCAAGAAAATTATGGTTTCCTTGAAGAGGGCATAAAGAGGACTACTAACTGGTAACTGGAACCTTCTTAGAAGTGAAAGATGATTCAATATTTTACATTTTTAAGAGGACTTCAGCAAATATTTTAAATTTCTCTTATGATTCCTCTTTCTTAGACTGTCAAATAACCTGGGGAAAGTGGTGGAAAGAGAGAAAAGGCTTACAGCAAAAGCTACTAATGTTATATTATTGTACCCCAACCCTATACAACCAAGTAATACTGGATTCCACAGGGAAGTGTACCCAACACTCTTCATGGACCTATGATGTAGGTGCTATTATTATCCTCATTTTACAGGTGAAGAAATTGACACTTATAGATACTGAGATGATTTTTCCCAGAGTCATACAGCTAGTAAGTGTTTGAGGTAGAATTTTCAGATCACAAATCTTCTGAACTCCAATGTCTGCCCTTTACATCCCATTATGCTCCTGGGCAATGCCAATGGTACTGCATGAGCCATGACTGCCCTAAAACAGCACAAGCTGAGAGTGAATTTGCCGCATAAGCTCTGTGGGGCAATTAGCGCTTGTGAGGTAGGTAGACTTAGGGACCAACCCCCACCCCTCTACCACACTGGCTCATCTGCTTATAATTTTCCTTAGATTCAAGGCAATGTGGTGAATATACTCCGGACTATTCTCAGTGAATTACAAAATTGCTGAAACTGTTCTGCTCAACTCCTGCCTAGGAGAAACCAGGGAGGATTGGACAGTGAGGTGGCACTGTGGATAGAGCTCTGGACTTAGAAGACATACGTCCAAGTCTTACCTCCCATGCTTATTGGGCAAGTCACTTAACTGCTCTCAGGCTCAGTTTCTCCATCTACAAAATAGGGATAACAATAGCACCCACCTCACAGGCTTATCACGATGATCAAAGGAGAATATATACTATATGTGTGTATGTAAATATATTTTATATATAGACACACATGTATGTATATAAATATAGTTTATATACACATATATGTATAATGCACATATACATACATATACACATGTACAGACTCACAATATATGTGAATATATTACATACATATATACGTATATATATGTATATACATACATATATATGTTTATATATAGTGTTTTTTAAACCTTAAAGTGATATATAATTGTTAGTTATTGTTGTTATCATGGGCTAGTGTTCCTTTTTCTCAATCTCAAATCATGTACCTCAAAGCCATTAACAAAAGCACTGATGATGTCTATGTGATTTACTAGCTATTGTGAACACAAATACACCTTCAAACAAGATAGAGAAAGCTATGATCAGGCTTAAGGGTAGAAACCACAACTTTCCCCCCTAAGTGTACAGACAGGAGCTTAGTGAAGAGGGGAGTGTAGATTTAACTTTGGATGAGAATTTCCCCTTCTCTGTGCTCTGGGGAAACAGGTGACTGAAAAGGAGCTGTTGGCAGGATTTTCCTCTTACTCAGCTGCCACAGCTACTGGGTTGGCTTGCTCTCAGCTCCAGCCCACTTCTGTCATACCTCTTGTCTTTTCTCTTGTTGGCTCTGCCTTATTCTAGCTTCCCTTCTCTGGAGCCCCCAAACTTGGTGGTCCCTGAACTACCCAACACACACTCCCCTGGGTTCCTGGAACCCTCTATCCTAAGAATCCTCTATGATGCTGAGGAAGTCCTTCAAAGTCTCTGTGATCCTAAATCTCAGCACCCACTGCTATGTTGGAGAGTAGACGAATTCTTACATACAGAGAGGAAAGCCTTATTTAAAAAAGTAATTGCTAAGTATATCACTGGAAAACAAAAAGATTAGATTTATTTTGCTTGGTCCCAGAAGGCAGATTCAGAATAGTAAGAAGTAGTTATGAGGAGGAAGATCTGTAAAGTGCTTTGTAACCTTAAAGTACTATGTAGATGATGATCATGATGATCTCAATAAAAGGAAAAAAAGTCCTTCTGAACAATTAGAATCATCAAGCTGCATGGATAGCCTCATGTGATAGCAAATTCCCTTGTATTGGAGGTCTTCAAGCTAAAGCTTGATGAACACTTCAATTTAAACAACATTTATTATGTGACAAATGCAATGCTTATATTCTAGATATACAAAAATGAAAAATGACATTGACCCTGCTCTTCAGGAGCTTAAGACCTAATGGACATTAGACAGATAGGCAAATGGTTATATTAACAAATTAGTATGAATAAGGGAATAAAAAGGTCAAACCAGTACCAGGAGAGATTTAATGAAGGAGAGACTACATGGGGGCAAGAGGGTATTCCAGGGAGTAATTCGTGAGCTGAGCCTTGAGGAAGATAGAGATTTCAGCAAACAGAAATGTGAGAGATCCATTCCAGACATGAAGGATGACATATGCAAATACTTGGAGGAAGGACAGAGCAGAATAACAGGAAATGGTAAATAGTTAAGTTTGGTTAGAATATAGAACATGTGAAGGGAAATATGACATGTTTCATGGGAAAAGTCTCTCTGAAGCCTGCGCCACTAGAAAAAAGCAGTAGTTCTAGAGTCCGAGGAATGGATTCAAATCTGCCTTTGACGCTTATTTCCTGTGTAATCTGAGCAAATTGCTCAACTGCCATGAGCCTCAGAACTGGAAAATGAGTGGATTGAATTAAATGGCTTATGAAATTGTCTTCCAACCCTAAATTATGACCTGGTGGTTCTATGTTTTCTGTGTGGACAGGATGGAGATATATAGGTTAGGCAATCATTTAATAAGGTGAATTAAGAACTTACCCAATGATCTGTCCCGAAGGTAGTTATTAATGACTCATTTTCAAAAAGGAGGTGGTTCATTAGTCTAAAACAATAACAATAATGGACTAACATTTATAGAACCCTTTAAGTTTACAAAACACTTTCACATATGTCTCCTTTGGTCCTAAAACAGGATATATACTTGGAACTCTGTGTTGTTCTAAGTGTTTTTTATCAATGACTTGAATGAAGATACAGCTGATATGATTATCAAATTAGCTGATGACACAGAAGGGAGAAATAGCTAATATATTGGGCTGCAGAGTCAGGATCAATAGAGATCTTGACCACCCAGAATGGTGTGATGATATATAATACACGGAAATTTAATCTTGCATTTGTATTGAAATTAGTTCTACATTTGTTTTTTTTAAAGAATTAGTATCGGTCCTGCATTTGTATTAACAAGAATTACTTCACAAGTACAAGGTGTTGAAGATGTGGACAGATAAATTATCTGAAATGATCTGTTGTTCTTTAGTGGGCTTTAAATTAAAACTAGTTGAACTAAACAAAATGGTAGGTAAAAAAGTGAATGTGATGTTAGACTACATTAAAAGGGGCATAGCATCCAAAAGGAAGGTCACTGTTTTGTTACTTTATTCTTGTTGTATCGCATTTAGATGGTATAGTTCATGTTGGATATTGACATACATCAAGGGAAATGATTGAAGAGGGAGCAGCCACAGTCCCAAGGGTGGAAATTTGGGTCAAAGATTGTTAGAAAGGATTAGAAATGGAGAAGAGGATACTTGGAAGAAGGAGGTGGTCAATAGCTGTCTTCAAATATTTGGAGTGCTACCATGTGGAAGAAGGAGAGGGCTTGTTCTGTTTTGTCCTAGAGGGCAGAACTAGGAGCAATAGGTGGAGGTTACAGAAAGACATATTTCAGCCCAATGTAAGGAAAAACCTCCTAAAATTAGAGCAATCCAAAAGTGGAATAAGCTTCCTTGAAAGGTAATGTGCTTCCCCCTCACTTTAGGTCTTTGAATAAGGCTGGACAACTTGGTGACTGTCACCAAGTCACCAACATTGTTAAATGCTTACAATGTGCCATGTACTCTGTTAAGAGTATTGGCCATGTTTCATAGTAGAATGAAATAGGATTGCATGTGTAAATTAAAACCAAGTTTGTAAGGGATTGAATCATAAACAACACGGTGCAGTGGAAAGACTGCTGAATTTGGAGTCAGAGGATTTGAGTTTGAAATTCTGATTTTCCTACTTACTACTTAGTGATCTTGCACAAGTGATTGTCAATCTTGGATGTCAGTTCCCCCATCCTATCAGCAGCTAAGTGGCCCAGTAGATGGAGCTCTGGGCCTGCGTTCAGTTAGACCTGAGTTCAAAACCAGTCTCAGACACTTAAGAACTGTGTGATCATGTGGTAAGTCACTTAACTCCTGTTCGCCTTAGTCTCTTCTACTGTAAAATGGGGATATAATAGTACCTACCTCCCAGGGTATTGTGAAGCTTAAATGAGATAATATTTTTTAAATACTAAATAATAAAGTTAATAACAATAAGTTAAGAAAAATAAAAATTTAAAATACTAAAAATAAAGTGCATTATAATAGCTTGTTTCCTTCGCTTCATCTATAAAATGAGTGGGTTGGACTAGGTTGTCTTTAATGTACGTTCTATCCCTAAATCTACAATACCATGGTAAAGATTTTCTATTTTATTCATAGTCAATGAGTTTCTACTAAAGCAGAGTAGTGACAGGATTAGAAACTATATGTTTAGGAGAATTTTTTGACAACAGTGTGAAGGATGCCCTACAGAAGGAGATTAGAGGCAGGGGGCCTATAGAAGTCTATTTCAGTAATTGGGCATAGATGTCATTTTGATCACTGTTGCCTATTGAAGGTGATGGCTTCAGAAAATAAAGGAGGATTTGTGAATAGTGATAATAGATTACATCTATGTACTTTAAGATTTGCAGGGTACTTTACATTTTTCATTTGATTCTTATTACTTTAGGTATTATTATTGTTATTTTGTATGTGAAGAACCTGAGGCTCAGAGAGGTGACATTTCTTGCTTACCATTGAGTAGCTAGTAAATTTCAGGGGCAGGATTTGAACCAGATGTCTTTTGCCTCCAGGTCCAAGTTCATTTTCCACTGGGCCAGAGGAATCTGCAGCAGCCCATAAAACTCCTGAGTACAGCCAGAACCAAATTAAATGAAATTAGGAAATATTTGACAAAATAAATGAAAATACAAAGTGACATAGATAACATTATTTGTAGTTTTCTAAGTAATGTGCGGCCAGCAGGGGTTGTTTCTATTTGAGTTGACACCACTGTGCTACTTGACTGCACTGCCTCTTGGTGTCAGAGAATGAAAACTTAGATTCCTGGACCATGATTGTGTCTTAAGAAATAGTAATATGGGCTCTTGGCCAGGGATGGATGATATCTATTGAAGGCTGTGAATATTATATTGCAAGGAGACTCGTGAATTTCATGAAAATTTATTCTATCTTTCCATCTATCTATATATATTCATATATATTACATTTATATTGAAGACTTAAATTATTTTATATTATATTCAACAAGGATATATTTATATTATTGATGGAGATTGATGTGTATTTATACTGAAGCTAGAGGTGAGGGGGTGAAAGAAAAAAAAAAAAACAACTACCTATCCAAGAAGCCATATAACAAAGAATAGCATGTATGGCACAGAATGGCTATCAATAGAAAGATCCAGTATTTCATAGGAGACAACATCCAAGAATAAGGTCAGTAATAATAAGTGTGGCCTCAGGATCTATATATAAACAAGTAAGGTAGCAGTATATGACCAGAAACTGTAATGCAAGAAGGGATATTTGCCTCAAAGGTATATATGAGATATGTAGAATGACTTGTGACTGGACTGTGTTAAGGGAAAGATTTATCTTATTTAACGCAAATAGGTAATGAGGTAATAAGATGTTATCATCTCACTGTAGGTCAAGAAACCATGTTTCGGGAGGAAAAGGGCATTTGGATAAGAATCAGTGGAGAGAGAGAAAAAAGTGGTAAATTCTTAACCACTGGAGGTATTCAGAGGTTGATAATTACTTGTCATTAGAATGTAAATTCATTGAAGGCAGGGACTATCTTTCTTTTTGCTGGTTTTTGGTCCCAAGCCTTACCATAGAGCCTGATTGTTGGACTAGAAGACCTCTCAGATTCTCATATGTTGCTATAGCTTATGTAGAGAATAATCTGGAACAGCAACCCAAACCCCATTCCCACTGATGAGTCAGGTCCCTAGAATATGGCTACTATAGTTAGCATTTATAGCACAATTATATAGTGTACAGATTCCCATGTGCTTCCTCCATGATTATCTATCGAGATAGAGTCAAGTTAGTTAGACTTAATTGGCTTTAGAAAGGCAAATTTACTAAGGCTGTAATGTAGTTGGTGTAAGACATCATGCCCATGCCCTCCAAAAAATTCTGTGACATACTGTAACAGTGGGCTGAAGTTCAAAGAGGACATGTGTCAAAGGGTTAATTCACAACTCCTCATTTCTGGACATATTTTTCTCCCATTCATGGAGTGCTCAAGAAGTTTTCATTTGACATTAACTTATTTGCTGGGTTCTTTGTTGAGCTGAGAATCCACATCCAGTCTTCACTGGCTCCCAGTGCAGTGACTGTCATAGAGTACGATGCTAGGACCCAATGGGAAGGAAAAATCCAAAATCCTTTAGATTCTTTGGAGTTTACAAGGTCTTGGTGGAGGGTGGTGGGAGGAGACAGGAGAAAGAGACCAAGCTGAAGTGCCCTTCTCCCCTTCTCCCCAAGTGACACCTCAGGGATGTGGTTGGAATGTTCTTTCTTAAGTTTGCTGCTCCTTAGAATCTGAATCTCTGCCAGATACTAAAATAGCCCAGATAATCAGATTCTGAACTATTCTTCTGTCTTATAATGGCCTACAGGATGTAGCTAAGTTTTTCAGTCTGAACATTCTCCGATGTTTGTCTAGTTATTCCAATTTTGTACTTAATCTAAAGGGATCTAATTGATGATTGAACTTGGGCTAGGACTATTCAACCTTCCTTTTGGTCTTCTAACATACATGAGTAACATTTGAGTTCAACATTGAGGTACTATCTTTTGTCCCTCATTCACTATATGACTGCTGCTTATCTTTTCCTATCCTATTTGATCTTCATGATACATATTTTAATGCATGCATCATAATCGGTTACCATGATACATCCTCCTTATACCTACCATGTGCCTTTCTGGATGCTTGGGTCATGTTAAATTTTTATGGGCAATCTCCATGATTTGCTACATAAAATCAGTAGGAGAATATTAGGGTTAAAAAGAGGGCTATTGTGGCAGGGAGGAAGTTAGGATCATTGCATAATCTCCCATTCAATTCCGGTCCCAGCCCATTGTCCTTCTATAATTCTGACCCCATTTAGATGGTAATTAGATGAACTGCCTATCTGTCTACATCCATAATCTGGGCAAATACACTCTTTATCTATTTGATTTTTCTTATATGGATGTTAGATCATTTCTTCTGAGTGGCTGCATCATGGATCCCATTAAGAGGACCCTGCAGTGTTCCAGGCTACATGTAATTAGTACTATTTCATTTACAAATGAGAATGTCTAGAGAACCTCATCCATAGGAAATTCCCTTTCCTGTTTGGATTTCTATAGGGCATTTCCATGCCAAGAGAACACCTTAATTAGCAAATGGCTCCCAGTTTTATACTTTTCTTGGTATCTGTATTTAGAAGATCATAGAACAAAGTTAGCTTTGTAGTTTCATCTATCCAGGAATCATTTAAGGTCTTAACATTTAGGTAAAAGACATCGCACTGGAGGAGAGTCTTTGAGGGTTTATTTTTACTCTTCTTAATCAAATGCTTTTTAAAAAAATTAACAACAATAAATTCTCTAGAAGTATCTTGTATTCTCTGTATTATATCTTTGCATGTGGGAAAAAGAAGCTGATGACTGTCGTAGGACTCTTTCTTAATCAGCTGTCTGTGTGCAGTCAGACCATGACTACTTAAAGGAAAGGTCAATATTACTACCAAATTTAAAGAGGAAGATAAAGATGAGAAGATGCTTGAATAAAGTGCCAACAGCTCCAAAATGCCATTTTAAACAGTTAACTGAGAATGAGGTAGGTGGAGGGGTTGATGATATCTTACAGGATCAAAAACATAATGTGCATGAAAGGGCTTTTATAAAGTGCAATGCAAATCTAAGGCATTCTTAGTAAAAACAGCAACAAATGGTTTAATTAATTTGGCTGAAATCACAGTGGCATTGACCATTCCTCATGCTGCAATATACCTCCTCCTTTCCTTAGCCTCATGAATCCCTCATTCTTTCAAGGACTCAGCTTGAGCACAACCCTCTAAAAGAACCTTACTGATCCCTCTTCAATGGCTGGTGCCCTCCCTAGCTATCTTGTATTTATTCTGTACATGGATAAATAGGTAGGAAAAATACTTATTAAGTTCTTACCATGTGCCAGGCACTTTGCTAAGTGAAGGGATCCAAATACAAGTGTGCAAGACAGTTCCTATCTTCAAGGATCTTATGTTCTATTAGGAAAGACAGTACATAAAGGCAGTTGGAAATTGAATTGGGGAGAGGGACACATCCTGAGGCATGGTAATGGAGATGGCAGAGAGGTGCTGTGGAAACCTTGATATGGGCAAGAGAAAGCCAAAGCTGGCCTATCAAAGCCTTGGGTGTTTCCAATGGCAGAGTCTGATTCTCTGCTGGAGATGAGACTATATAGCTGCTCTCTCCTTTGATAGATTATAAACTCTTTGAGAGCAGCAAGCATTTTTGGGGAGGTCTCATATCCCCAACACCTATTACAGTGCTGGGCACTTATTAGGTGCTTAATAAATGCTTGTTAATTGATTGATTAAGGTGGAAAGACAAAATTTATCTTTATCTTATCGACTAGCAAATTGGCTGGTTTCATCCTTTAAAAAATATCTATGCCTTTTGACTGTAGTAATTTCCTATTGCAGAAATTCTATTTGCACTCAAAATAGGCCATTTGTATGGCCTGCTTGCCCTCCATACTCTATCCCTTTGGTCCATGAAATTTTTTGAAACTACTCATTTAGAAAAACCCTACCTTGTTACTGATAATTCAGTATGTTCTTCTAACTCCTCTTCCTCAATGAGTCAGTTTACTTTCTGAATCTCTGTTATAAAAAATAGTCTAAAACTTGAAAACCTAGGGAACTGTAGAAGACAATTTAAGCTGAGCTAAGAAAACAAAATATAAATGATTACAACAAAGTAATAGGAAAAAAATAAAGCACAACTGAACTCTGTATAATTATAATGACCAAGCTGAACCTGGAGAAAAGATGAGAAAATGCACTATACCCTCTTATTGTAAAGGTAGGGAACTAGAGAAGTGGAAGGTTACGTAGGCAGTCAGACCTGGGCAGTTTTGCTAAAGTGTTATTTCTTTTTTAATCTTGTTATAAGGGAAGGTTGTATTGGGTGGAGGAGGGAGGGGGGAGAGGAATATACTTGGAAGTGAAAGTGATGCAAAAACAAAAGGCATAAATCAACCAATAATAATAGAAAAAACTTAAGGCACTAGGGCTCTTTCACTCCCGCTCTAGTACACACTAATGCACATTGATTTTCTTTACTTCAAAGCACAGGAGATGTCTTCTCTAGGGTTAAGATCAAATCTAGGAAATAATTCTTTGGGAATTAGGAAATGCATGAATAAATGAAGGAGAGCTAAATCTATGGTTAAACTTTAGTACCAGACTCACTCCCACAAAAACAAATGGCACCTCCAAAAATATATAGAAATCTTTATTTGATAATTCATAGTTTTTAAAGACAAGGCAATTTCCCTTCTCAAAGATAAATGACAGACTTGAGAAAGACTATCTATTCCAAACTGAAATAAATGTGGATGACAGATCTCCTCAGTAAATTAATACCGAGGACTTCCTGAAAGGTCGGATTACCCAAGGAATTGCTAGAGGAGGTAAATGTGGGAAGAAGGATTTCATGATGAATGACAAGGGGATAAAATTGTCTTTTGGAGGTTGGCCTGAGGATTATGATTTTGTTTAGTATATTTTTTTTATAACTCAGGGCCAACAGGTACCTGATGTTCAAAAGAGAGAGAGAAAGCATCCACAAAAAAGCCTACACAGCACCATTTCTTCAAACAGTACCTCCAGAATCAAGACAGGTCTACCCAGGCAAGGACAAATTCTCATTTGGTCTAGAATGTTGTCCATGAAAGACTGATGACAAGTGACAATGTTGTCCAGCATCACTTAACGTAGTGCTGATTTCCATTTGAAATAGAAAAACAACGCCTTGCTTCCTGTCAAAGTCAGGGACCTTGAGAGACACTTATTATGTATTCTAACACATATCTTTCCAGGTAATGAGGTGTGAGAATGACTGATAATTTGTAGAATGTGGAAGAGAACAAAATAATGAAACAAGTGCGCACACTATTAGTCATGATTCCTTATAGTAAATAAACTGTGCTGCTTCTTAACAAAGGCTTGAGCAAAGGGGAATAGAAAATCTTTTGAAGTTTTTTTTTTCCTGGCTAACAGTTTTAGTAATGCAAATGAATTTCAATTCTGCAATCACTTTGCTTTAATTAGTAAAGAGCTTTTAACATGTGCCACAAAATGTCAATTTACAAATATATATATGTACACACAAACACACACATATTTCCCCATTATATCTCTCTTAAGTGGTTATGAGAGAGTGACAACTTCAGACATATATTTTTTCCCTTTAGTGACTATTTGTCCCGAGGTCAATTTATTCATTTTGGGTTATCAGAGTGCAAATGGAAGATATTTCATCAGGCAGCTTGATGGAGAAATAAAATGTCTTTAAAGTACATATTTGGACTTCAGAGTAAGTCCTGATGACTTCACATTTTTAATGGGGTCAGGGAAAGATTTTATATTGATAAAAGTAAATGGCGCTTGGATGATGCTCTGAACACACTAATTATTTCCGTAGTGAGCTCCCCCCAAATATGTTTTTCTATTGGGTATTTGAAAGATGAAAGATTTAAGATGAAGCATAAATGGCATGTTGGGTATATTCTGTACTTGTGGGACCAAACAAAAATGGCTTCTCACAGAGTTCTAATATCTATTACCCATAAGTGCTTCAATATACCAACAGCTCAGCATAGTGTTAAACTTTTATTTGAAAAAGATCATCCTGAATCTTTAAGCAAATAATTTAGTAACCATTTATTAAGTGTTTAGTGTAGTACATCACATATAGTAGGTGTTTATTAAATTTTTGTTGAATTGACCTGAACTTAGGCTTTCTATAATAAGAAGAATAAAGTAATTCCTACATTCATCTGATGGTCTCCATTAGATGATCTATAGCAAATGGAAAGTATTTTTTTTAACATAATGTGAATTCACAATTTTTTTTTTTGCTAATAATAAATTTTTAAATTTAAATTTATTTATTTAACATATTTGGTTTCAGCATCGATTTTCACAACAGTTTGAATTACAAATTTTCTCCCCATTTCTACCCTCCCCCCCGCGCCAAGGTGGCATATGTTCTGGTTGCCCGGTTCCCCAGTCAGCCCTCCCCTCTATCACCCCCCTCCCCTCTCATCACCTTTTCCCTTCCTTTCTTGTAGGGCAAGATAATTTCTACGCCCCATTGCCTGTGTATCTTATTTTTTAGTTGCATGCAAAAACTTTTTTTTTTGTTTTTGAACATCTGTTCTTAAACTTTGAATTCCAAATTCTCTCCCCTCTTCCCTTCCCACCCACCCTCCCTAAGAAGTCGAGCACTTCAACCTAGGCCACGCATGTATCATTATGTATAACCCTTTCACAATACTCATGTTGTGAAAGGCTAACTACATTTTGCTCCTTCCCAACCCATCCCGCTTTATTGAATTTTCTCCCTTGACCCTGTCCCCTTTCCAAAGTGTTTGCTTTGATTACCTCTACCCCCATCTGCTCTCCCTTCCATCATCCCCCCCTTTATTTTTTTTTATCTTCCTCCCTCTTCTTTCCTGTGGGGTAAGATACCCAACTGAGTATGTATGGTATTCCCTCCTCAGGCCAAATTTGATGAGAGCAAGGTTCACTCATTCCCCCCTCACCTGCCCTCTCCCCTCCTCCCACAGAACTGCTTCCTCTTGCCACCTTTATGTGAGATAATCCACCCCATTCTATCTCTCCCTATCTCCCACTCTCAGTATGTTGCTCTCTCATCCCTTAATTCATTTTATTTCTTTTAGATATCTTCCCTTCATCTTCAACTCACCCTGTGTCTGCTCTCTCTCTTTTACATATATATATATATATATACACATATACATATATATATATAAACACATACACATACATACACATACATACATATACACATAGATATATACATACATACACATTCACTTATATATATACATAAACTTATATATATATATATATATATATATATATATATATATATATATATATATGCATATTCCCTTCAACTACCCTAATACTGAGGTCTCATGAATCACACACATCATCTTTCCATGTAGGAATGTAAATAAAACAGTTCAACTTTAGTAAGTCCCTTGCAATTTCCGTTTCTTGATTACCTTTTCATGCTTCTCTTGATTCTTGTGTTTGAAAGTCAAATTTTCTATTCAGTTCTGGTCTTTTCACTGAGAAAGCTTGAAAGGCCTCTATTTTATTGAAAGTCCATATTTTGCCTTGGAACATGATACTCAGTTTTGCTGGGTAGGTGATTCTAGGTTTTAATCCTAGCTCCATTGACCTCCGGAATATCGCATTCCAAGCCCTTTGATCTCTTAATGTAGAAGCTGCCAGATCTTGGGTTATTCTGATTGGGTTTCCACAATACTCAAATTGTTTCTTTCTGGCTGCTTGCAGTATTTTCTCCTTGATCTGGGAGCTCTGGAATTTGGCGACAATATTCCTAGGAGATTTCTTTTTGGGATCTATTTGAGGAGGTGATCGATGGATTCTTTCAATTTCTATTTTGCCCTGTGGCTCTAGAATATCAGGGCAGTTCTCCTCGATAATTTCTTGAAAGATGGTATCTAGGCTCTTTTTTGATCATGGCTTTCAGGTAGTCCAATAATTTTTAAATTATCTCTCCTGGATCTATTTTCCAGGTCAGTGGTTTTTCAAGGAGATATTTCACATTGTCTTCCATGTTTTCATTCCTTTGGTTCTGTTTTATAATATCCTGATTTCTCATAAAGCCACTAGCTTCCACTTGCTCCAATCTAATTTTTAAAGTAGTATTTTCTTCAGTGGTCTTTTGGACCTCCTTTCCATTTGGCTAATTCTGCCTTTCAAGGCATTCTTCTCCTCATTGGCTTTTTGGAGCTCTTTTCCATTTGAGTTAGTCTGTTTTTTAAGGTGTTGTTTTCTTCAGTGTATTTTTCAGTATTTTTTTGGGTCTCCTTTAGCAAGTCATTGACTTGTTTTTCATGGTTTTCTCGCATCCTTCTCATTTCTCTTCCCAATTTTTCCTCTACTTCTCTAACTTGCTTTTCCAACTCCTTTTTTAGCTCTTCCATGGCCTGGGACCAGTTCATGTTTTTCTTGGAGGTTTCTGTTGTAGGCTCTTTGACTTTATTAATTTCTTCCATCTGTATGTTTTGGTCTTCTTTGTCAGCAAAGAAAGAATGCAAAGTGTGAGAGTGAATCTGGGTGTGTTTTTGCTGCTTGGCCATATTCCCAGCCAACTAACTTGACCCTTGAGTTTTTCAGTGGGGTATGACTGCTTGTAGATTACAGAGTTCTATGTTCCACGTTTGGGGGGGAGGTGCCAGCTCTGCCACACGAGCACTGCTCCTTCCCCAAGAACCCCCAACCCGAAATGGGCTTAGATCTTCTGCAGGCTGTGCACCCCTGCTCTGATTTGCCACTTAATTCCTCCCACCAGGTGGGCCTGGAGCCGAAAGTAACAACAGCTGTAGCTGCCCCACCTCCGCTGTCCCCGGGGCTGGAAGCCGAACCGCGAACTCCTTCCACTCCCGCAGCTTTTCCCACTAACCTTCTCCACAGTCTTTGGTGTTTGTGGGTTGAGAAGTCTCGTAACTGCCGCAGCTCACTGAATCAGGGTGCTAGGGCCTCCTCCGCCCGGCTTCTGGTCTGGATGGTCCACGCCGCTCAGACTGGGCTCTGCTCCACTCCGTTCCCAGCTCCCAGCTCCCAGCTCCGAGCTCTGTGTGGGATAGACCTCACCCAGAGACCATCCAGGCTGTCATGGGCTGGAGCCTGCTTCCCTCTGCTGTTTTGTGGGTTCTGCCATTCTAGAATTGGTTCAGAGCCATTTTTTATAAGTTTTTGGAGGGTCTCGGTAGGGAGCTCACACTATTCCCTGCTTACCAGCTGCCATCTTGGCTCCGCCCCGAATTCACAAGTTTTATAACAAATTTCAAATCTACTTATTTTGGTAGGTGGCTTGTGAATATCTATCTATCTATCTATCTATCTATCTATCTATCTATCTATCTATTATCTATCTACCTACCTCTCTGGTTTCTGTTCCTTTTTAACTAGTTTGGAAACTGACAGACTCTTTTTCCCCTTCTGGTGGCCTTTTTGGCCTAAGATCAGTTTATTAATTCTTGGGTTACCAGAATGCAAATAAAAGATATTTAGATCATTGTATTTGATTTTAATTTTTTCGTCCCTTTAAACATTCAGTCTAGACAAGGCCGTGAGGTACCTAAGATAATGAGTCATATTTTTATTTTTGTTGGATGGCTAATAAAAATGTAAAATGACAATTAGTAATTTTATAATTCAGGAAATCACATCTCAGGCATTGCCAGGATGTCTGGCTTAACAACTGAATATACTGTTCTTTTCTGGAAGAACCACAGTTGGAGAGTCATGATTGTTTTAAAATATTCCAAGTGTACTTTAGCAACTTGTATTTGCTATTGGGTTGTGTGGATGCTTTGAGAAAGATAAATATTGTAGGTTCTTATAAGCTTATAAGCTCCATTTGGTCTTCAGGTCTTTTCACTTCAGATTTTCATTATGTCAGAGCTAGTACATGGGCTAGTAGGGATTGTGCAATCTCTGGCAAAAGTAAGGGCATTGTTCTTGCCAACTGGAAATGGCTAAACAAATTGGGGTGGTTGACTGTAATGTAACTATACCATGCCATAAGAAATGATGAATACAAGAGTGGAGAAAAGCACTGGAAGATTTCTGTGAACCAAGTCAGAGTGATATAAGAGGAAACAGAAAATTAATAAATCTGTGCCTACAACAGTGTACATGAAAAGAACAAAAAGGAAACTGAATGTTTTATAGTTAAAATGACCAACCTCAGCTCAAGAGAAAGTTAAGAAAACATACATCCCTCTCTTCTTTGCAGAGGCAGGGGATTATGAAAGTAAGACATGGAATATACCATCAGAGTTGGTTGAAGCATTTAGTTTTGCATAAATACTTTCTTTTTTCTTTCATTTTTCTTTGGTTTTTCAGGGGGTGAGTAGTTCAAGCATAGATTGTCAAGACCCTGTGTTTGTGTCTATAAGAAATACTCTTGTTTACTCTAAAGGAGAGACCTGGCCACTATATTTGTGAAAGAACAGAGTAAAAGAAGCAAAATTCCTTTCTAGGGAAAGTAATGATTCTTGTTTAGAGGGGGATGAAGAGGAGTGTTGGGGAAGAACACAAGTTCTTCTGCATGAAGTCTATCTGCAGTAACAACCACCATCCTAACCTGTTCACTGTTTTCGGACTTGTCAGAAACAAATTTTCTATGGGCTCTTTTTTAAGAAGATTAAGATTTTTGAACACAACTTGGATGTGGCAGTAAAAAGATTTCTTATAGTGGAGTTTCACTGAGATATATCAAGCAATGTCTCAATTAAAGCAACATGCCCTCTCCTCGTTATGAAGCATGGGAAGACCCTAGATAAAAATGTAATAACTACATGTTCCTATAAAACAACACTTTAGTCTCAAGAACATTGCCTCCCATAAGCATGTTAACATGTCTATTTTAAAAAGAAATAATTTTCCAAATACCTGACTAAATTCTTAATCAGTCAGTATATTGCTTTTTGAAAATATAAAATCAGGAAACATAATAAGTGAAATTACATTTTCTGGACTTGCATGTCATTCTGGCAGATTAATTTAACAGTAAACTAACAATAACACAGCAAGCACCCACTACAGGAAGTTTAATTAATATTTCAGTAATTAATCTGAGAACAGAAACCATGAGAAGTGCATCCTGCTGAAACTTATCCAAAATGATGGCTATTACCCAAAGTATTTTTGAGAAGGAATAATTTTACCTCAAAACAGAAGGACTGTAAGATGTCCCACTGACATATGGGGAAAGAACTCAATGATTTTTAAGAAGGAACACAGAAATCCACAGTTAGATAAATAGTGAACTGTCACTGGCTGAAATACACATATATACTTAGTAATGAGAATAAAGATAACTAGACAAAACTGCTTCTTTCTTGAAAATGCAACTTTTAAAATGCTGACCTAATGAATGAAACCTTTGGAGGCTGGTTCATGCCAATCATGTTATTATGGAAATTGAAATTTCATCTCTCTTTTGCAATACTTCTATAGCAACCAAGCGTTATTGGTAATATGAATGAATTTAACAGGCTTGAAGATTCTCTTCTTTGAATATTATAATTTGATCTGTAAAATCTGTGATCAGATTTTAAATAAGTTTCATAGAACATGGAATCCCAGTTCTAGGTAAGATTTTGAAGGCCATTTCATCTAAGTCTTGCTAGTAGGAGGAATCCCATTGGAAACATCCCTGAAGAGTGAGTGGTCATCCATCCCCTACTAAAAGAACTCCAGTGTTGGGGAATTCACTGATCCTTGAGGCAGCTTCTAGTTTTAGACAGTTCTGTTTTTGAAGAAGTTTTTCAAACTGAAATCTGCCTCTTTTTATCCTCCACCCAAGAGTCCACAAGAAGGGAGACTATGATGGCAAGGACACTGTCTTGTTTAAACTTTGGATCTCCCTCAGCACCCAGCACAGTGCTTTGTACATAGGAGATACATAAATGCTTGTTGAACTGAATTGATTCCAGTTCTTCTTTCTGGAGGGAGGAAGGGGGGAAAGTTGAGGAAAACCTAATTATTGGTCCATGGGTCAGGTTTCCATTTTGCTTTATTTTCAGTTCCGTTCAGCACTCATTGATTAAACTCCTATTTCATGAAAGCTTCTTATTAGGTACTACCAGTTACAAAAGATGAATAAAATAGTGCATGATTTCTTCCCTCAAGGGACTTATATGTGGACTATATATAAATACTTTTTAATATATGTTTAGAACAAATTTAGAACATTTGGAACAAACTACACGGAACCAATTGGAAACACTCTTCTTGTGATATAGCTATAATTAGAGTGTAGGATAGGCCCTGAGAAAACAGAATTATTTATAAAATAAAAAGATATTCAGGTATTTTCATATTTTAAGATGTAAAATTATGCAGTGAAGGGCTCCATGTAATAATGACATAGTTTTTTCAATTCTTTATCTTAATTTGTCAATTTGCCAAATTTATATATTTTTTGGAGGGGTGAAGGCAAGGCAGTTGGGGTTAAGTGACTTGCCCAAGGTCACACAGGCCAAATTTGTATTTTACATTGCTTCTGTTCTTAAGTTGGGAAATTAAACATAGCTAAGTGCATATTCAATAATCTAGCAAATAAAAGAGATGCCCACCAAAATAAAGGTTTTTTTTTTGTCTTTAGTGCTCTTGGGAAAATAAAGATGTTGATGAAGATGTTGAGGCTGATGTTGATGGTTTAAAAAAGTAAGGTAAAGGTACAAAGGTAGGAGAAATGGACATCTTTGAGGATCAGGGAAGTTTTCCAAAACTATTTGAAACTGAACTTTTCATGCATCTGAAATGCCTAGAAAGGATATCATTGCCCTCTTAAATAAAAGTCTGAATGCATTTTAATGATTTGTGTTACTTGATTATTCATATTCTTTTTGAAGGTTATTTGAACTCATATGACACTTAAATATCTCTCTTAATATCTCTCTTGATGCAATTCTTCAGAACACTTGGAACTAAGATGAAGTTTCTCTCTCTTTCAGTTGTATGGCTATATCTGAATGTATTGAGTTCATTTTAAATGGCTCTGGATCCTATGGGAAGGAAAGCAATATATAAATGTAAAATATCACTTGAATCATTTCAGAAGTCCTCTTGTGATTCCAGCTTTTGGGGAAATTGTGTGAGAGTGTCACCTTAGGAAATGTGTTAACTTTTAGAAACTGTTCTCCACTTATATTAACCCCAAACTCAGTTATGGCTTTTCTAAATATTGTCTTTTGAAATTTAATTGGTTTTCCCCAATTGGTAAGTTGTCAAAGGATATGAATAGGCAGTTTTCAGAAGAACAAATCAAAGCTATCAATAGCTACATGAAAAAAATGCTCTAAATCACAAATAAATAGAGAAATACAGATTAAATTGACATCATAACCATCAGAATGGCTAAGATGACAAAAAGGGAAAATGATAAATGCTGCAAAGGTTATAATAAAAACACCAAGTACATTAGTGCACTATTGGTGGAGCTGTGAATTAGTCTGAACTTTCTGGAAAGCAATTTGGAATTACATCCGAAAGGATATTAAACTGTACATATTCTTTGACCCAGCAATGCTGCTACTAGGGCTCTAGCCCAAGGAGATCAAAGAAAAAAAAAGAAGGACACATATATACAAAAAATGTTTTTGGCAAGCTTCTTTTTGTTTGTGGTTGTGTAAGTGAAGCCATTAGTAAGTGAAAGATCTTTCCTGCCCATTGAATAGGCCTCAGGTAGGGCCAACAAAGGGAGGACTGATTAGAGGCAGATCCTTACCCTTTTACTAACTAGGTGTGAGGCTCCATGCCCACACCCTTTTGCTAGTTAAGCCCATGTGGGCGTGAAGCCCTCAAGGCCCTAAGGAGAGTTGCTAAGACGAGAACCAATGGTGTGTGCACTGAGTTCTAGTCAATCAGATGTGGGATAGGACTGTATATAAAGCAAGCCCATAACTGACAGCAGTAGAGTAGCAGAACTGAGAGCAGCAGAATTCAGGAGCAGATATTAAGAAGACATTGAGGCATTGTAGGGAGAGCCAGCTTTGGGAGAGACTACAGACTGGATAGTGCAGAACAAGAGAGTTGTGCAGAATCTGCAGAGAGCTACAGGAATTAGAATTCAGGCCAAGGAAAAGGAGCAGGAACTCTGAGTCTACAGAGCTGCAGAAGAGAGTGCTGAGCAGAGAGTTAGGATTCATGAGTGATTGTTTACAGTCAGGCCCTAGCAGGGGGGAAGGTTACAGGATGACTTGGCTCCTTGCTGTAATATTGTGTTATAATTTCCTTGTTGCTACATTGAGGTGGGCTTATTGGCTTTTGGAATATTGTTGCTACTGTATGGAATTGAAAGTACTGGTCCTGGGATTGGATTCTCTCATGTCTAAATAAATGTTATACTTCCTCTGCCTTCTACCTAGAGAATTTCTTATACTTTGCTATTCTGAACCATTCAGGCATGTTCACTATCATCCTCGAGGTCATGAATCTTGCCTTACTGATATAGATGGCAAAGAATTGGAAAGTGAGGGGATGCCCATCAATTGGGAAATAGCTGAACGAGTTATGGTATATAAATGGATGGAATACTATTTTGATTTAAGAAAAGATTAAGGAGATGGTGTCAGAAAAAAACCTGGGAAGACCTATGTGAACTGATGCAAAGTCAAGGGAACAGAAACAGAATAATCTATACAGTAACAGCAACATTGTCAAGATAATCAACATTGAAAGACAGTAATTCTGATAAATAAAATGACCTAGCACAATTCCAAAAGACACATGATGAAATATGCTGTCAATCTCTAGACAGAGAGCTGATACAGATTGAAAATTTGTTTAATTTCCTTCCTTCCTTCCTTCCTATAGCTAATGTAGAAATTTTTTTTTTACAGTTATACATATCTGTAATAGGTTTTGTTTTTCCTTCCCTCATCATTGGTCAGGGAGGGTGTATGAGAAGGGAGAGAATTTGGAGCTAAGAAAAGAAATGAAAAAAACCCTGTACTTAAAAAAAATCAAGGTAAAAATTTAACTTACAACTTAAATTTAGCTTACAATTAAAATTTCCCTGTAGCTATAAGAACAATGAACAATTAATTCATCAATCTATGAATACTTGGAAATTCCTCTGGGCCTATGACTTCTATTGGTCTCAGCAAGAAACAGGATTCATAGCTTATGTATTTATGCCAGGGTGTGCTATCGTATAAAGTCATTTTTTTTCCCTTTGAATTCTTTACTCTTCTGTTCATTTTGTATTGCTATAGGGTTAATTTTTTTCTAAGATAAGATTTTGCCTAGAGTAATTTTGTAGCAATCAAGTTGAACCATGCTGAAGGCATGAGTTTCCATGGGACCTAAGAGCCTTGATAAAAAATCCATATTGATTTTGCTGGATAGTTCTGGGGGAGGAACTTCTAATTGTGTTAGATTTCTCAAAGTGACAAGAAATGCTCCTTCCTCCACCTTAAATCTCCTCTGCTATAATCAGTGTTCTACACCAGATATTTGAAACATATGGATTGTCAGAGACGATTAGTGACTTCTGACTACTGCTGTGTCTGTTGAGCTTAAGGAATTTGTGGGTATTATAGTTATCCAAACTGTCACCATTGTGCCACATCACCCTCAATAAAATGGCATGGCTTAAAGGATGAGACAAAATACAAAGGGTGCCCTGAAGAGGAATGTCAAAGAAGACTGGCCCATGAGGCACATCAGTATTCTCATTCCCTAACAAGTGACTTCCTTTTCAACAATAGGAGCTACTCCAGTTAAATTGCTGCTGAGGCTAACTCGTTCATCATACTCTTCTAGGCATATATGGAGAAAGCAAACAAAAAGATATTCTGAATATCTCTCTGTCTACATCAATTATTTGCTGATTTTTACTGTGAATTACAGTAGTCTTCCTAAGTAATTATGGAGCTAAACCTGAGTTTATAATAGATCTAGCCCTGCAGTTACTATAATTTAAGTCAACAGAGTTTGTACTCAGTGGTGATGGCATTTGACATGTATATAGTGCTCTAAAGTTTTACAAAGCACTTTGACTACACTATGCCATGTCATCCTCACAACAATCCTGCAAGGCTGCTATTATAGGTATTATCATCCCCATTTTACACATGAGGTATCTGAGGCTCAGAGATGTTGCGACTTGTTCAGAATCATATAGTTAAGTCGATGTCAGAGGCAGGATAGGATATGAAAGATCTCTAGGGCATAGATGGACCAGTGATGTTGGCATGTCAATCAAATATGGAAGTGAACTTCCCATGGTGATTTAACATCATTAAAACCATCTGGGATTGGTTTTGATTTTTTTTTTTGCTTAAAAATCATTTTTCTCCCTCTCCAGCTTTCCCTATCCTGTTGGAAAAAAAGAAAAGAAAAACAAAACCACTGAAACAAATATGTACAGGTAAGCAAAACAAATTCTCCCATTTGCCATGTCCAAATATGTGTTTCTCATTCTGCCTCTTGAGCCAATACCTCTGTCCTTGTCAGAAGATGGGTAACATTCTTCAGCATCAGTCCTCTGGAATTATGGTTGTTTATTGAATTGATCTTAAGGAGATCAATTTACACTATAACAACAAAGCTGGAAAAATGAACAACTTTGGTTGGGGTTTTTTGTTTGTTTTTGGGGGAAGAGGCAGAGCTGCATCAGAGGACTAGAAGAGCTAGAATGGGAAGTTGCCAAACATTCTTCTCTTGCCATTACTAAGGCTGAAATGAAATCTCCCAGAGCTATAAACGGAGAATGGCGGGGATCTTTGTCCCGTGGTGCTAAGATTTAGAGGATGCCGACAGCACTGGCTGGCTGTCTAGCAGCATAGAAATACCTGAGCTTAGCATTCGGTTAACAATAATAACTAAAATGTAAAACACCAGAAACCTCCTCTCCCTTGTGGTCACACTTCAGATGAAAATATTCCCAGTGGCCTCTGGGGGCCTCCTCAGCAGAAGGCCACCTCATAGAGATTAATTCCTTCCCAGCAATTGTACTTCAGGTGAGTTTCTCTCTATCCTCTCGGCACTTATATAGCCTCACCAACTGTGGCTTTATGGTGCTCTGAGTCCCAAATCCCACCCCCACCTCCAATCTTTTGTGATGCTTGTCCCATGTTAAAAAAAAACCCTTCAATTTCAATTTCAGGGTCACCTGCTATTTCTATATCACTAGGACAACACTGAGACCATCTCAGCAAAGGGTATCCTCCTGCTGGTTAAAAGCTGGTGTTGCCAAATGGAAAGGTGTTTGATTCATCTATTCCAAGGAACACTGTGATTCAATATAAGTTGTTATTCCCAATGTATCTTGATTTTTAAAAATCTTTTCCAGTTCCTTTAATTGTGTACTTTAATGATCTTCTCGGTATTTTGCTCAAAATAGTTGCACAATAATCAAATTCAGCCATACTGAGATCTTTCATTATTACCTCTTTGATACTCAATCGTTATTGATACCCAAATACAATGTCATTTTGAAACTTGTCCTTTATCTCTGAATCAAGTGCCTAGCGTGGTGCTACACACATGCACACACACACACACACACACACACACAGAGAGAGAGAGAGAGAGAGAGAGAGAGAGAGAGAGAGAGAGAGAGAGAGCACTTAAAAATAGTTGAATGAATGAATGGAAAAAAAGCACACTAACAGAAGAGTTTGATCTAAGATACGTAGTATGATTGTGTTATTGGCGTATCTTGTGTCATGACAGGTCATAGGCATCTCAGAACTTAATTTTGTTTTGAGCTTTTAACATTAACCTTTCTAGTATTCGATGAACTCTTGACACTTCTCTTCTGCTATGACATTCTCTTTTCACAGGTGGCACACTTTATTAAATAGAAAACCCTATATTTTGATTTCTCCTTTCTGAAACATTATGGGCTTTTGTTGGCTGAGTGGAACAAAAAACCAAAAGAAGATTAAAGTGACATGCCATAAGAAATCAGACTAGAACCCAAATGGTGGTTTAAAATGCAGCATGTTTGTTAACAGCTGTTTGCCTGGCTTGTCACTTGTGCTCTGTAACATTGATGAATTACCCTACGCTGTTGCTAGGTGCCCATCAACCTGTGAGAACCTTCAGGCACTGAATGTGTTTAAATTTAGCAAAGGGCCTTCTCTCATCAGTAGGTTAGGAAAAAAATCTCTCTCTCTCTCTCTCTCTCTCTCTCTCTCTCTCTCTCTCTCTCTCTGTCTCTCTACCATATATACACACTTCTCTGTCTCTCCCTGTCTTCCCTCCCTCTTTATCTTTATCTCCCTCCTTTTCAGTGACCTCACTTTTTATTTTAAAAAGTTTAAATTAAATGGTTCCATGTCCCTGATGGGTTCAAATGTATATATATTTATATGTGTATAATACATTTTTGTATGTGTTTGTGTGTATTTGTACTCTACAAAAAAATACTTCAATGCCCATCTTCTGAATTTTTTAATAAAATGCTATTTAGTTGGATTTTTATTAGTTTTCTCACCGAGTGTTTTATCTATCTTTTAAATCGTATTTTATGGATTCCTTTTGCTTTTATATCATATTCATTTCCAAATATATTCCTTTTCTCTCTCCTATTCTGAGAGACACACAGTATAAGAAGAAAAAAAGAAAAGAAAAAAAGGCAATTGAGCAAAATCAACCATTGCATGAGAGGCAGTGTGGTATGGTGGAAAGAATAATAGCTTTAGCTACAGTCAGAGGATAAGGCTTCAGATCTCACTTTTGCTCTTTACTATCTGTGGGTCTTGGATCAGTCGATTACCTTCTATGAGACTTAATTTCCTTGCCTACAAAGTAATGCAGTTGGGATAAACACTCTGTCAACTCTATCTATGATTCCATGATCAACCATCTCTTATAAACAAAGTCAGCTAGAGGGCGCAATGGATGGAATACTGGGTCTGGAGTCAGGAAGACTTAAGTTCAAGTCTGGCCTCAGACACTTAGTAGCTGAATGACCCTGGGTAACTCTAGTTTCCCTAGTTTTCTCATATGTGAAAATGAGGATAACGATAGCACCTATCTCCTATAAAGCTCTTGGAAGAGTGTCTGGCACATAGTAGGTGCTTAATAAATTCTTGTTTCTTTCCTTTTGTATGTGCAATTATCTATATGATGCATGTATATTTCAAATCAGTAGTTCTTCAACTCTGCAAAGAAGTGAAGGAAGTTCAAGGCCTAAGCTTGGACATTACAATTACAAAGAGTTTAATTTAAATTTTTTTGTGCTTTTCATTTACATTGCTGTAGTCAGTGTATACAGTTTTTTCCCCTGATTCTGCTTAATAATCTGTGTATCAGTCACTATAAGTCTTTCATAGCTTCTTTGAATTTTTCATATTTGCCATAATTTCTTATGGTATGGTAATATTCTATTACATATATGTACCATAATTTCTTAATTCCAAAATGAAAGGGCATCTACTTTGCCTCTAGGCTTTCTATACAAAAAAGAAGTACTATGAACATTTGGTGTAAGTGGAGTCTTTCTGCATTAGAGCTCCTTGTCGTAGGTTTAGATGTAGCATTCTAAGTCTATTGTAGTTAGTTACCTTTTAGCATAGTTGATTTGACTGACTGATAGCTCCTGTGACAATTTATAAGTAAGTCTGTCTTTCTCCTTCCCATCTGACATTACTGTTGCCGTTGTTTATCATCCTTGCCAATTGACTTGGGGAGAAATGGAAACTCAAAATTATTTTGATTTTCATTTCTCATATTATTAGTGATTTTGAACAATTTTTCGTGATTCTTAATAGTTTGCAATTTTTCTTTGGAGAAATGTCTGTTCATATTCTTTGAGTGCTTACCATTCTACCTTTTGATTTAATGATGGAGAATGAATAAAGTTTAAGAAAATTACTCATGTACCCATTTTTTTTTGCTATGAATATAGCAATATATGAATAGAGTCTGTTCACTCTCTTGGACTTCACTTACTAGTGTCCAATAAAATCCAAAAGGAATACTTAAGACTTTCCCATAGCCATAGTTTTGTCTCTCAAATTGTTTTAGTACTGATTTAAGTGAAGCTAAATGATTGCTTTTACAAATGTCCCCTTGAGGTAGATATCTGATTTTGCAAATGGATAAATTCCCTACTTCTATTCTGTCTGTCAGCATCATTTCCCCTGCTTTCTTCTCCCTTTGCTTTCCAACTTCTCCAAATGACTCATCTTGTTCCTCGGGCTGGGCACCATACCACATCTTGAGGCTTGATACATTGTGGTCTTCCTTTGCCATCCAAATCCACCACTACTATGTGATTAACCCCGGGGACCATTCATCTGAATATCCAAGTGACTGTTGTGTGGCACTTTATAGTCCAAGTAATTAAGGACTCGGGAAATAAATCCTTAGAGCATGTAACAAGCGATCTGATAAATCACTTACTTAACAAGAGTTAGCCAACTGTCCTTTTTAAATTTCATTCTGGTGTTTGTATCTGGGAATTTGTTAGACCTCAAAATTCAACACCTTATAAAGATACACAAATGGTCTGAAAATAAAAAAAAACAGGTAAAAAACCCACAAGATTGCTTTGCTAATGTTGGTTATAATTCCAAATTATCATACAAGGATCAGAGGTAACTAAAGCACCTCATAGCATTAACATTTTAAAAGTCATTTTAAATTTGTATTAATTCTTCATCCTCTATACAACCATACCCTCCAATAGAGACTCAAACACCCCAAATTAACCAGGATTTTTTTTCTTTAAAACATTTAGGCTTATTTAAATAAATAAAAATAATTCATCCAACTCTTAGAATTTCTCCTCATGGGACAATAGTACTGAATGATGAAAACCCAATCTCAGTATTTACAGATCATAGAACTGGAAAGTAATTAGTGGGAATAATAGGCACAATAATTAGACCCTAAGCTAGTGAAATTTACAAATGAAGGACTTCTTAAAATCAAATAGCAACAGACAACAGAAGGGACCATAAAATTATTTGAGAAAACTTTTATTCTTTAGCCTCTGTGGTAGGAAAATACCATTTTAAAATTTATGTCAATATATAAATAGGAATTTTTAGTTCATTTACTTTTGGATCTGTTGATGATTTTCACTTAACTGAAATAACTGAAAATGAAACTGAAAATGTAACTTTGCACTTCTTAAAACAGTCTATTTACTGAAGAGATACCCCCAAAACTAAAGTATTACTTTTATCTCTACTCACTCTCCCACCTCCTGCCATCAAAGTAGTACCTTCAAAGTATTCCCCCTAAATTGGGGCACACTCATCAACCACATTGATTCTTGGGGGGAATGGACTCAAAGTAGTAACTACAATGTATTATTCTCACCAAGTTCACTTCTGGATTCAGCATAGCTAATGGATGAGTTGCTCCTATACTCACAGGGCATGGTCATTCAGTTCATTGCTGGTCTGGATCAAACAATTTCCCATCACACTGCCTCACTAGGTTCTGCTGCCACAGGTCTGGTAATTCTAAAAAAACAAAAACAAAGAAGAGTGATCTAAGTTCTCATAAGTCATAACTACAGTTCTAATATGGCCTGTTTTCTCTTTCACCTAAATTAATCCCTTATAATGAAGCAGTCTGGCTCTTTTAGTACTCTATCACTTCCTGACAAAGAACACAATGAGTTAAGTCTTATTTTAAGTGCTGTGCATCACAGGTTAAATACAGGGCCAAATATATATATTATAAAGAACTTTATCTTTGGTCCCAATAACATTTCCTAAGGTAAAAAATTTCATCATTGACAATTTTGTCCAGCAATCCACATCTTAAATAAGAGAAGAAATGTAATAAGAGCTTGGATCATTCTCTTACTGAGGGAAGAAAGAAAGAGTAATTCAGGCCCTGATTACATTCCTAAATATGTATTAAAATGGTTTGGTTTCTTATTACTACAGCATTATTGAATTATACTTGAACTGTGCTATCACATGGAGAAAGAATTAGATTTTGAGTGATATTAAAAAAACAACTGAAGGATTCTCAAGTCAAGTCAACAAGCATCTATTAAGTGGTTAGTATGTGCAAGGCCCTGTATAAGTACTGGGGATTCAAAGAAAGGCAAAAAACTGCTTTTGCCCACAAAGATCTTATGTTGTAAGGGGGGAGAAATATAAACAACTACATACATAGCAGAGATATGCAGGGCAAATTGGAGGTTATCTCAGAGGAAAAGCACTAACGTTGATAGGGACCTGGAAAGACTTCTTGCAGAAGGTAGAATCTGAGGGGAGACTTGAAGTCAGGAAGAACAGGAAGAGGGATAAGCATTGCTGGATCATAGCATATGTGGAGAGGAGTATAAGAGGACTGAAAAATATAGGAAGGGGCCAGGTTGTGAAGACAGCCTTTAAAAGCTAAACAGAGGATTTTATATTTGATGCTGGAATCAACAGAGAACCATTAAAGTTCACTGAGTAGGGGAATGACAGTCAGACATGAGCTTTAGGATCATCACTTTGGCAACTGAATGGAGAATGGACTAGAATGGGAGTAGGTAGATCAACCTGCAGGCTAGTACAATAGTTCAGTTGTGAAATGATGAGGACCTGTTCTATGGTTAGGTTTGTGTCAGGAGACAACTGGGTGCTGTCACAACGAGAATGATATGAAGGTAGAAATGATAGTACTTGGCAATGGGTTTGATAATAAAGGGGTGAGAGTAAGGAGTCAAGGATGAGCCCTAGGTTGTGAGACTGAGTGGTTGGGAGTTTGGTTGTGTCCTCTACGATATTAGAGAAGTTCAATAGAGGGGAGGGTTTGGGAAGAAGTAATGAGCTCAATATAGGATTTGTTAAATTTAAAATGTCTAATAAATATTCAGTTAGAGAAGCCCAATAGGCAGCTAGAGATGTGAGTCTGAAGGTCAGGGATGGATAACTGGATGGGACAACCATCCTAACAGAGATGATAATTGAATCCATGAGAGCTGATGCAAAGGACACTGAGAAGTGGTCAGATGACCAGGAGGAGAGTTAGGAGAGAGCAGAGTCATAAAAACCTAGAGAGAAGAATATCTAGGAGAAGCTGGTGACTGACCATGTCAAAGGCTGAGGAGAGGTCAAGAAGGATAGGAATTGAAAAAGTCCAATAGATTTGGCAATTTAGAGAACATTTGTGAGTTTGGATGAAAGAGTTTCAGTTAAACGATGAAGTTGTAAACCAGGCTGCAGCCAGTTTAGAAGAGAATGAGGAGTGAGGAAATAGACGTGATAAGCTTTTTTCAGAGACTTTATTCATGAAAGGGGAGCAGGGATATAGGATGACTGCTACTGGGAATGGACAGATCAAGGGAGCATTTTTAAATGATTAGGGAGACAAGGACATGTTTGTAAGCAGCAGGGAAGTTGCCAGTAGACATAGATTGAAGATTAGTGAGACAGTGGGGATGACTGAATGGGCAATCTTCTGCAGAAAATGGCACAGAATGAAATCAAGGGTGCACATAGAAGGGTTTGCCTTAGCAAGACAAAGAGTCACCTCTTTATGTGAAACCAAGGTGAAAGAAGAGGAAACTGGCAACTGAGTGTAGCTTAAGTGGCATACCCAGTGGGCATCATTTTAGAATTCCAATAGTAACACAGTAGTAAATGATTATAGTAATCTATTGTTTGATAAACTCCAAGTTTTCAGGATAAGAACTCACCATTTGACCAAATTCTGAAAAACTGGAAAGCAGTTTGTAATAAACTAGTTTTAGACTAATATATTATACTGCATACCAAAATGGCTACATGACTTATATATAAAGGGTGACATCATATACAACTTAGGAAAGCATGGAAAATTTTACCTTTCAGATCTATGAATAAAGCAAGAATTTATGGTTAAACAAGAGACAGCATTATGGGATGTAAAAATGGATAATTTTTATTAGATTAAATTAAAAAAAAAGTTTTACACAAACAAAATCAATGTGGCCCAAATGAGAAGGAAAGCTGAAAACTGGGGAAAATGTTCACAGGAAATTTCTCTGATAAAGGTTTCATTTCTCAAATAAACAGAGAATTGAGTCAAATTTATAAGAATGTAATTCCCCTGTTGATACATGGTCAAAAGATATGAACAGGCAGTTTTCAAAAGAAATCAAGCTATCTATAGTCATATGAAAAATGCTTCAAATCATTATTGCTTAGAGAAATACAAATTAAAACAACTCTGAGGTACCACATCACATCTATCAGATTAGCTAATATGACAGAAAAAGAAAATGACAAATGTTGAAAGAGATGTGGAAAAAATGGACACTAATGCATTGTTGATGAAGTTGTGAAATGATCCAGCCATTCTGGAGAACAATTTGCAACTATATCCAAAGGCAATAAAACTGTACATACCCTTTGACCCAGCAATACCACTACTAGCTCTGTATCCCAATATGATCAATGAAAAAGGAAAGGACTCATATATACAAAAATATTTACAGCTGTTCTTTGCATGGTGCCAAAGAATTGGAAATTGAGGAGATGTACTTCAATTGAAGAATGACTGAACATGCTGTGGTATATCATTGTCATGTATTTTGCCATTAGAAATAAGCAGGATGGTTTCAGAAAAGCTTGGGAAGACTTACATGAAGTGATGCGAAGTGAAGTGAACAGAACTAGAGAACATTATACACACTAACAGCAATATTATACAATGATCCATTGTAAATGACTCGGCTATTCTCAGAAATACAATGACCCAAGACAATTCTGAAGGAGTTATTCACCTTCAGAGAAAGAACTGATGGAATATGAATGCAGACCAAGGCATACTTTTTTCACTTTTTTCTTTGTTGTGTTTTTGGTCTGTGTTTTCTTTTGCAACATGGCCACTGTGGCAATGTTTTGCATGACAACACATGTAATAATCTCTATAAAATTGATTGCTTTCTCAAGGAGAGATGAAGGGAGGGAGGGAAAGATGAAGAAAATTTAGAACTCAAAATTTTAAAAAAAGGATGTTAAAATTTTTGGGAAAAATAGGAGATAAAAAACACATAATAAATACATTATGCTTAAGTTATTCATTAAAAATGCTAGAGATACAGAATAGAAATAGTCTTTGACCTTCAAGAAGATTATATATAACTGGGGGAGGTGACAAAACATATATTCAAATAAAATAAAAGGTAAACTGAAGAAGAAAGCACTAAAACTTGGCTAATCAGAGAAAGCTTCATAAAGAATATGGTGCATAAGCTGGACCTTGAAGGAAGATGAGGATTCTCGGGGGTGGAGATGAGAAGGGAATGCATTCCAATTTAGTACTCCTCTCTTTTTCCTAACCCTCATGTGAACTGACTAGTTAAATCACATAGGGTGGCTGACTAATTTTTTTCTCAATGTCCTATAGATAATTTTGAGGCACTGAGAAGGATTTCAAACACTATTGCTCATGAACCCACACCAGCCACTTTCCAATATTCAGTAGATATCAATTAGCCATTCAGAGTTTATTTTTTTGTTAGGGGTATTTATTTAGATGGGGCTGCTAAGTGGTGCAGTGGATAGAGTGCCAGGCCTGGGGTCAGGAAGACTCATCTCCCTTGAATTCAAATCTGGCCTCAGACACTTACTAGCTGTGTAATCCCGGACATATCACTTAACTCTGTTTGCTCCAGTTTACTCATCTGTAAAATGAGCTGGAGAGGGGCAGCTAGGTGGCACAGTGAGTAGAGCACCAGCCCTGGAGTCAGGACACACTTTCTAGCTGTGTGACCTTGGGCAAGTCACTTAACCCCAATTGCCTTGCCTTCCCCCCTCAAAAAAAATGTCCTGGAGAAGGAAGTAGCAAACTGCTTCAGTATCTTTGCCAAGAAAACCACAAATGGAATCACAAAAAGTCATACATGACTGAAGATGGCTGAACAAGTTTACTTAAGTAGTCTAGTAAGAATATCCGGTATAAAACATTTCCTTTTTATCTCTTCCACCCTATTCCACCCCTCCCTGAAAGCATTTGTCACTCTCTCACAAGTGCATACAGAGTCCAAGAGAAAGTGAGCTTAAGATTAGAAAAAACACACCTCGCAAAATGCTAACTACCAGCTCCTGTTGGGATGGAATTTCATTTCTCCCATTCTGGAGTTCTAATGAAAGTCCCTTGAGTTGTAGCTAGGATCCTAAAGTTGAGGCACTTGTAGAATCCTGGAGCTGCATTTATCCTCACCCTGAAGAAGTCATGCTACCTGATGCTGCCTTTTTTCAGCTTTTCTAGTTTGTTCTCTCTCTCCCTCCATCTAGATTCATTGCTTGTTACTAGTCCATTATCTCCAGTGACATGATCAATGAGGAAGGGAAGGTGAGTGTGACATTCCTTCTGGGTTCTCTGCTTCCCCTTCCCACTGCCCTCTGATAACAGGTGCAAAGATTTGGTTCCTTCAAACCCTACTAAAGCATTTCTCTAGAATCCCCTTATCTGGTACATGCAGGCCCAGAAATATGTCTAATTCTTTCCACCAGTCCTAATACATCTGATGATCCGATTCCATAGAGTGGCTCAAAGAACTTTACTCTTTCCAACTTGATTAACTCAGTTATTTATGGCTAGTTTAAGCCTTTCATTTACAGATCGATTCAATATTGGTGTTTAGAAATTGAGTATGCCCTGTTGGTCAATATATAGTCATCTCAGTCTCTTGTACCATCTACAATCACATCTATACCTATATCTTTATCTTCATGCATATGTGTATTTATATATGTATATATGCACACATATGTTATATATATATATATATGCAGATAATACTCTGATGAAAGCTGATTTTCAGAAGTATACTCTGTAGGGATCACAAGAGCTGACTTTGTCAATTATGCTCAACAATCTTGATACTCTTAGAATCTTAGAATAAAAATGGAGCTAAAACACCTAGTATAACCTCCAAATTTTATTGAGGAGGAAAAAGGTCTGAAGAGGCTCAGGAAGTGTATCCCTAAATTTCAGAAAAATTCTCACAAAGGTTGAAACAAAAAGGTTTTTATAATTAAACACAAAATTTAATGAGCACATTCAGGAGGATTCTGGTTAGAAGTTTCACTCTATCTGGCTTTGCGAGCGGCCACATTTTAGCTGTTGTAGCATCGGAACTAGGTTCTATACTGATTACATGCAGCTTAGTTATATTCTTTGCTATAGAATAGAATTAGATATGAAGAGATCCTGCCATGGACTCCATCCAAAAATGTTTGATTATTTAAATACCAAAATTATCTTATGAAGAGGTTATTTCATCATATCCTGGACCTTTGACAATAGTGCTACCATGGCTTACCAAAATGTGTTCGTTTGATTTTGAAAAAAAAAAAAGCAGTAAGCAGTCAAAATTTGGACTCCAGACACATAAAATGGTTAGGGTATAGTAGTAGGAGAACATAATGCCCTGTTGTGAGCAGAACTGATGGTTTTGTTTGGAAAATTACTCTTTTAAGTTCATCCTTAGTAATTTTTGGCAGGAAGTACCTGACAGCCTATGAAAAATAAAGCACCAACACTATGTGATGGGTCAAAGTTTTTGTCAGGAGAAAAACAGTGTTTTATGAGGAAGCTGCTAGCAAGGGACGTTTTCCTCACATTTCCATGAATACATTTCCTGAAAATCAAAGCTTTATTTTCAAGTGCTAAATCCATTTGAAATCAATCTATGGTAATTCATATGCAAAATAGTTGTTGGTTTTTTTTTAATGGAATCTAATTCCAAAGTTCTCAACTTGGCCACCCTGCCTGCTCACACCAGCTATAAAATGACTGACCTCTAGGGCTATTAATTTAGTTGTGACAGCTTTATACATAAGAAGGCAAAGTGTTGGAGGTGGCTCTAGAACATGTTTATTTCCTTTATTGCCTTCCTTCATCAGCATGCTCTCCTCTCTTAGGTGGTTCCTGTTTGATTCACTGTCTTGGTGCATAAATGGAAAATTTTTCAATAGCAAAGAATTCTAAAACTGAATGATGAAATTTAATACAAGGTTCCTAATATATATAAAATGGACTATTATGACATTTATCTTCATGGCCATGCTACTTGTGAGTTATTCTTCTCATTTGTAAAGATAGATTCTATAAACTAATAATCCATCATGGATTCTTTCAAAATAGACTCTCTCTGAGCAGAAGTACATTGCACATACTTCACTGATATGAGACAATTTAACAATGAGTTATTCTTTATGCATATTTGGAAGGTGGATATAGTCTATAAACAGCAGTGTGGGAGAAGGTCAAATCGTGATTGATGTTTCCACCAAAATGTGATTCATCTACCCAGAGGGATTTAATTTAGAAAATTCTTTTGGTGCTTACTAAGCTGATCAGTATTCATTGCTACGTAATCACAAGGTAATAGGAAGGGATGAAAATAACTACTGCCCGCAGGTATTCTTAAAAAAAAGTCTTGATTCATTTCAAAATGAAGACATCATATGTTAGCGGCACTTCTATAGGGAAAAAACAAACAAACCCCCAAACAAACTTCCGCCAGTTGATTATGAAAGATAGACCTCATTGCATAACATTTTAGTTTAGAAAAGTTTTCTACAGGGATAAGAATATCCATAATGATCCTCATTCTTTCTTGGGTCAAAATTAGGTTTTAGAAGGTCTGAGGAACATGGAAAACTGATAATATTCCCAAAGTCCCCACTGACACATAATTTTTTAAGAATTCCTAATGCATTTTAACATTTATTTTTACAGAAATTTTGAGTTCCAAATTCTTTCCCTTTCTCCTGCCCCTCCTGCACCCGTGGAGAAAGCAAGGAATAAATCAATATACATGAGAAGAAATGCAAAATAGCTAATGAATAATTAAAAGAAAGATGTTAATTTCAGACATTAAACATTACAAAGATGTTAACTTACAGACTTACAAACAGATAAGAAAACTATGTGTCAATACCTATATGAGCTTGCCACAGATGAAGGTAAAATATAGCACCTCTGTTATGATATTGATGGTGCCACGCTGAAATAGTAATTGGACCCAGAATGATAAATTTCAGGCACTGAAATATTTGGTGGCATCTCTGATGAACTTGCATGTATATGAGAACTTAAGTACTTGTAATCAAGGTCCGATTATCTTCAAATAGGTTTTGCATCCAGGCTTCTATTCCTGTCGTTTCTGAATTAAAGCAAAGAAACAAATGATTCAACTGCAGGATGCTACAGTACATCGCAACTTTGCAATAAGGATGCTTCAAACACGGGGTTAAGAGACCAAACCATGTTGGTTTTTCTAGCATAAACTAACTCTGACATGTTAGAAGAATGCCATGATTTATTTATTTATTCATTCTTATTTTTTAGCTTTTACACATAAATATTTACTTCAGGATGCACATACAAATATGCAAATTTACTCCCCCTCAACATGTATGTGGGAGGCATAATCCTCTCCACTGTTTGTACCACTTCACTCTCTAGGGAGGGGAAGATCAGGTTCATAGATCAGCCCAATTTCTATAGAACATAGTCCCGGTTCCAAGTTCAACAGCCCTCTCAGCTGTGATTTCTTAAAATTGTGACTGCCAGAGCTTAGGGCTGAACTGTTTCTTCATTTATTGAAACTCTTCCACACCTGGAATTTTTTTCCCTTCTGACCTCCACCTCCTGGCTTACCTAGCTTCCTTCAAGTCCCAACTAAAATCCACTCTTTTTTGAGAAAACTTTTGTGATTCCCCCTTAATTCTAGTATCTTTCCTATTAGTCATTTCCAATTTATCCTCTCTATATGTGTTTGTACATAGCTGTTTGCATGTTGTCTCTTCCTGTTAGATTGTGACCTCCTTGAGGGTTTTTGTCTCTCTTTTATACAATGCCTGGGACATAGTAGTGCTTAATAAATGCTTCTTGACTTGATTATTATGTTTTATACAATTAACACATCTTCAATCACTTTCTCATTTATCTTATTCTTGCTTTTCATATTTTTCACATTTCATATTTTACATATATATAAACTTTGCAAAGTAATTTGATATGAGAAATAGAATTTGTTACTTTCAAAATTTGTAACTTTGAAATAAACACCTAATATCCTCTCATTATGGCATTAATGCTGGTGAGGTATATGTTCTGACAATTCTCAACAAAGTGAAAAGGATGTGGGCCAGGTCAGGAATATTGTATCTCTCATCCAAGGACCAATAGCTGAGTTTTGAAGGCTTCTGTACCAGACCTGGCTGCAGAATGAGGGGCTTTTCAGGCAAGGCAACACTTGAAGGTTCATTTTCTAAGTTTTAGAGAAGTAGTGATCTATGTTGGTGATGGGAGGAGTGAAATCAAACTGGTGAAATGACAAATGCCTGAAGGCTGAAATTATTCAACAAAACATGTATTGAGCACATAGTAAGTAAAGTGAATTGTGTGTATTTGTATTGTGCTGTAATGCTTCCAAAATACTTTTGTATTCATTATCTAATTTGATCTTCACAACACATCTATAAGGTACTCATCATTGTCCCGATTTTACAGATAAGAAGAATGTGGCTCTGAGAGGTTAAGTGTCTTCCCCAAGGGTCATGGCTAGTAAGAGATCCAACTTGGACAAGAACCCACGTCTTCTGACTCCTACCTAGAACAGATCTCTTACTAAAACATTACGCTAGGGCAACTATAGCGTGTTATGAACTTTTAACACATTTTATAGGCGGTGGGAGAAGACAACAATCGTCTGTCACCATCAGAAGTTCTTCTAGGATGCCGAGGAATTTATGTAGGCAGCTTCTCAGAGGTAGTCCAATTTTACTGGCATATCACAGGTGAAAAAATGCCAATAAGTGAAAACATCATTGTCTAATTTTGGCAATAAAATTTGTTTTCTTAATGACAGGAAATGTTTAGAGGACTAGGATAAAGTTACCAATTATTATGGTTTCATACAAGAATGGTGAATTTAGGATATGTTTAATGAAACATATACAATGTCACATACATGCACATGCATATGCATATATAGATATGAAATTAATGTAACAAGTTGTTAATCTCTTTATGTCTCTATGCTTCTTTTAATCTATAGCAGATGGAAGGAAATATGTAATAACATTACAGATTTAGGAAACAATTTAGGAGTTCCTGTTAACTATAGAACTAAAAAAATTATTCTGTAAGTTAAAATCATAGAATAGTCACTGTACTACTCCTTTATACCTGCCTTGTCAAGGTAAGTATGAATCTGTCTACCTTGGGTATCCCTGCTATCTATATAACATTTTAAAATTAAAAATAATTTTTTTACATCTATTAGCTAATTTAATTCTCAATCTAAGAAGGACTGGATACTTCCCTACTGCCATGGGGCATATACATCAGGGAAGATGTCATATCTTTTTTTTTAAGATGAAGAAATTGAAGCTCAGAACTTGTCCAAGGTCATGCAGTTGAACTAGGATCTGAGCTAAGATTTAATTCCAAGTCCAATTTGCTTTCAGTCACTGCACATGGGGTACAGCAGAACAGCATCACCAAACTAAAGAGTTGGGAGGGACCTTGAAGGCCATCTCATTTAGCCTGAAGCTAAATAAGAGCCTCTCTATGTCAACTAACTGGCACGCTTGTATAAGGCAGGAACTGGGGGCAGATAGGTGGCCCAGTGGATAGAGTGCCAGGCCTGGAGTCAGGATAGACCCATGTTCAAATCTAGCCTCAGACACTTCCTTGCTATGTGACCCTTCAAGTCACTTCACCTCTGATTTCCTCAGTTTTCTCATCTGTAAAATGAGGATGATAATAGCACCTACTCCCAGAGTTGTGAGCATCAAATGACATAATAATTATAAAGCACTTAGTACAGTGCCCGGCACATAAGTAAGAGCTATATAAGTGTTAGCTATTACTATATCCCAAGGTGAGATAGTACCTGCCCTCAAGATTCTTACATTTATTTTAACAGGGAGAATCAGTTTATATGGGGAATAGTGTCTAGGAGCTGGTCTAGGCAGTCTCAGGGATTGTTAGTGGAGACATATGGCAGTGAAGTCAGTCATTTGCAGTTAATATTAATTTAATCATTACTACTGTAGCACGAGCAAGGAACGTACAGTAGGGGGTTAGAGAGTATATACCCCACGGCAGTAGGGAAGTATCCAGCATCTCCGGAATCCTGGTGGTTGATAGAAAAGATGTGAAGCATGGTCTAGGATCATCTAGATTAGGGGTTGGCAAACTACAGCCCAAATTTGGCCTACTACCTGGTTTGCTATGGCCCTCAAGCAAACAATGGTTTTTGAATTTTTATGAAAAACAGGTGGTGGGCCAGATTTGAGCATTGCCTAAAAACCATTCTTACCTCATTGGATTTGGCTTTCAGGCTTTAGTTTCCACCCTTTGCCCTGCCAACCCTCCTCGGTCTAGATAGCATATCTAGCAAATCATCACTGAGTCTCTGCTTTTAGACCACCAAGTAAATGGGGGAATCCACCACCTCCAGAGGTTGTCTATGCTGTCTTTTGTTAAACTCTAACATATTTTGGGAAGTTTTTCCCTACATCTGGCTTAAATTTGCCTACATTTACTTCTACCCATTTTTGCTAGTTTTGTCCCAGGGACAAAGCAGCCGTATTTGGGTCCTTGATGAAAGTGGAGGGTGCTAGAGCAAAGATGTACTGTTTACATCAAGGGAATGGACTTGGTGTAGTGGAGGAATGCATTTCTTTCTGAAACGTAGGGAAAGAAGAAGGTGGATGAAGACCATACATTTCTGGCGGCAATAGAAAGATCCTCATTAGGAACATGTGAGTTTTCTGACAGCTTCGATATTTCATTACCTCAAGGATCCATGACTTCCTGTGTGTTTGTAAAACTCTTCCCACTGATGGGGTTCACAGCTTCTTTAAGGTTTAGTAGATGTTTTTTTTTTTGATAACTTCTGTGGCCATAGTTATGATCGCCCTGGAGCAGTCCAAACTTAGCTAGGTGGGCCTAGGGCAAGAGACCAATGGCTCTCTGACATGGATCAATCATTCAACAAGCCATTAACGTGTTATGAGCAAAAGCATGGTATAATGGATAGAGAAGGTCTTGAAAGCAGGAAGGCCTGCGTTTAAGTCCTGCCTCTGACCCATATTGGCTGTGTGACCCTGCGCAGATTTCTTAACCTTTCAGTGCTCTCAATAAATCTTTCAAAAAAAATTTTAAAGTTTCCTTTCCTTCATCTTTAGAAAAAATTGTTCTGAACTTAAGGAATAAAACAAGCATTTCTATAACATAGTGGATTAGAAAAAAAAAAGATGATTGCACATGAAACTGCAAATCTATTATGTATAACTTGCTATTCCTGTTAAATATATAATTAAAATCACCATGCACCTTTTTTTCCTCTTTTTCTTCCCTCCCTTCCCCACCCTAGGAATAACTACCATTAGATACAAATATGTATATGTGTGTATGTATCTATATATATATATATGTACACATATATAAAACATATATATATATATATATATATATATGTAAAATCACTTTATACATACTTCTATTCACCAGTTCTTTCTCTACATGCAGATAGCATCTTCCTTCATAGGTCCTTTGGAATTTGGGTATTTACAATAATCAAAATCTTAATTCCCAACTAAAATCCCATCTTCTGCAGAAAGCCTTTCCCAACCTCTCTTAATTCTAGTGTTGCCCCTCTTTTAATTACTTCTGTACTTGTTTATTTGTTGTCTCCTTAAGGACAGGGACTGTGTTTTGCTTCTTTTTATATTCTCTGGGCCTAGCACATAGTAGGTGGTTAATCAATATTTACTACAACTATAAACTGTAGAGAAAATGCTCATCTGCATTGGAAGAGGAAATTCCCTCTCCTGGGAGTTCACTATAGTGATGAAATTATAGGTCTAGTCCAGGGCTGGGGAACCCGCAGCTTCAAGGCCACATGTGATTCTCTAGGTCCTCAAGTGCAGCCCTTTGACTGAATCCAAACTTGGATTCATTCGGTCAAAGGGCTGCACTTGGGGACCTAGAGGGCCATACGTGGCCTTGAGGCTGCAGGTTCCCCACCCCTGGTCTTGCTATGTGCTGGGAAAATGAAGCCTTTTCAGCTTGGCAAATCTTGTCACAACTTTCCCGGCAAGGCCTTTGAGAGTCTGGAGTCACCCACATGATGTGCTTGAGTTATCAGAGCAGGACTTTTGTGGAGGCTTTTTCCAGCTTTGATTATTTATACCCTTTAAATTCAAAAAGTAATTTCTCAAATTTCCTCTCTGCTTTTACTCTGTAGCGCTGACCCCCTGAAGATGGAAGGAAGAAAACAATTATCACCTTGGTAGGAGTGACTGACGTGAGATACCTTTGTTCCAATCTTTCAAATCAGAATTTCTGAGAAATAAAAGGAAGATGTCATTTGTCCACTGAATAGGATGTTTTTTTTGGGCAGGGGAGTCTCTACTTCATAAAATGCTTAGGACAGTGCCTAGTAAATAGTTGGTACTTAATAAATGTTTTTCCACTTCCTTTACCCCTCCCTGAGACTTGGCAGAAACATTCCTCAATCTCTTATGTATCAACTGCTCCAGAGCTCAGGAAGAAGGTTCCGTTTCCAACACAGAACTCAGCCAGCTTTCCCACTTATATAACATATAGGCATCTGAGATGGAGCTGTCTCAGTACGAGTGAAATGAAGATAATAGCAATAAAAAGGAAGGGAAGAGAGTTGCTGCAGGGAAGCCATAGAAGTAGAATTGACAGAACTTAGCCTCTTTGTTACCAGCTCCTTCATAGTCCTATTCAGGACGTTTTGATAGGAGCCTGCCCAGTGAGTTATCTTTGGCCATCCAGTCGCTGCTGATGAGTCCCTTATTATATACATTCTCCTTCCTCCCTCTATTCTCTCCACAGGCCCTACAGGAATAATAAGTCTATCCTTTTCCCTTGAATTCTTTGCCTTCTTGTCTTACTATACAGTCCGTGCCCTACCTACACTCTGAACTGGGTTACCAGCACTGTTTTCTTTCTGTGGTTCTATTCCTGAAATGCTGGGGGAGGATGCATGATTGTGCCAACTGGGTCCACTATAAAATCGTGTTATCTAATCTCAACAGGGCTTGGACTGCTGTGGAGCCTTTAGCTGCCTTAATGAATTCGGGTTGCCTGACCCAGACGAACTATATCCTCAGGTACCAAATGAATCCAGTAGATGTGATTATTGAACCACTGTCAGTAATATTGGAAAGATCATGGAGAACAGGAGAGGTATCTTGGCACCAGGCAAGGGCAAGTGCCATTCAAGAATTTTTGAGAGATGGAAAATGATAGAAGCTGCAAAAAAATACTTGTGATCTTAACTTCAATTTACCGACAATTCTAGAACATATCATTAGTTTTTCTGTTACATATACCTTGCTGAACTATATATACATATATGAATATATATGCATGCATGGATATGTATATGCATATGTAGGTATTTATATGTAGGTGTGCGCATGTATAAATATATACATATATACATGTATCACACTCACACTGTATATACACATATGCATACATATATGTATATATATATGTACACATAATTTAGTGGCACTGACATATTCCTGCTTGTCTACATCCACTTCAAAGGGATACGGCAACATCATCTTTGAGAGGGTGTTAGACATTAGCATTTATTCCATTCTCTGTTTAGTCACTACCCTCTTTCTAGTTAAGCGCAGCAGCTTGAGAGCCTTGAGAGCTCAGGAACTGGAGCTTCAGTGTGTTTAGGCAGGTATTTGCCAGATATCTCTGACAACTCCTCTCATGAAGGCTTGGCCTCCACAGTTTTAGTTTTTGCTCTCAGCATGGTCTAGATATGGCTTCCATTTCTTCTGATCTCTTTCTTATCTTACTCTGTCCTGCAATCCAAATCTTCTGGCTGTCACTATCAGCATCTCACTACCACCATGGTGAAATTCTTGTAGCCTCTCAATTAATCAATTAAATTGATTTTCTTATTAATTATTTAATTTAGTTTCATTCATACCTTGTGGTTTTTGCATCATATCAATCTCTGTCCAGTAGAAGCCTTACTCATAAGAAAGGAAAAACATTTAAGTAAAACCAATCAGCACAGCAATAGTATCTAACAGCATTTGCAACCCACAGTCCATCCCCCCCCCCTCCCCTGAGGGAGTCATGTTTTATGATTTGTGCTTTGGAACCAAAGTCATTTGTTGCTTTTAATGTGAGCTTAACTACCTTTTAGCAGTGTTTGCATTTACCTTATTATAGCCATTGTCTATGTTATCCTCTTGGTTTAGCTTTCTTCACTCTGTATCAGTTTATCTGAATCTTTTCACGGTCCTCTGAATCCCATATTGTTTGTTTTGAGTGTAATTCACTCACCAATTTCCCTAAGCAGTGGGCATCCATTTCCCACTAGTTTTTATTTATTCATTTTTGGCTGCCACAGAGAATTATGAATAATGTGGTTCAAATGAGATCTTTTCCTCTAATGTCCTTGGTGGATATGCCCAATAATAGGATCACTGAGTCAAAAGGTATGAACAATTTGATGACCTTTCTTATGTAATTCAAAATTATTTTCTAAATTGGCCAACTCACAACTCTACCAATGGTAAATGAGTATGCCTGGCTTCGCATAACCCCTTTAACTTTGATGTTTTCGTATTTCATATATTGTTTTAAACTGTCCTTACTGAAAGTTCATGCTGCTGTGATGTAAACTTATACAAAATACTCTGGATAATGTATTCTAGAGAATTCTTTCTGTCTCTCCTTTGCTTCCTTCCCCCCCCCCCCGCCCCATAATGAAAACCCTCTCTTGGTACCAATCATTGTTAGGAAATAGAGTCTATGCGTCTATGCATGCCTACATCAGTAAATTTGGAGCTGAGATTATCTACTAAGAAATAGGAATTGGGGTTTCAGTTGGGTATTTGAGGAGAGTAGATAAGGTTTTGAACAGCTGAAGCAGGTGACATGCTAGTGAATCAGGGAAAAATAAAAGCATTGCTATAGAGCAGCGAGGACCCAGTTGAGACTAGACAATATGAATTGGAGTGGTCTTAGTCAGAACAGTTGTGTGATTTTCTGTAGCAGAGTTTAGAGTGCATGGCTAGAGGCAGAGAAGGCAGATGGTGGGCATAACCCAAGGTTGAAGCCTGGCAGGGGGTGAAGGGATCATGAAGCAAAGGCACTAATGAAGATCTGGATAGCAGGGAAGAACAGAGAAACATATTTAGGTCACGAGAGGACAAAACAGATTTAAGAGAAATGAGGCAGAGGGAGAATAATATGGAGAAAAATTCAGAGAGGAATTCCAGAGGTCAATATCATAGAGATAGCATTGTTATAGATAATGGTGACATCTAAGATGCTACCAATTTGTGGTTTCCTGAAGTAGCACTATGATGTGTCATGAAAGATGAAAAGGTTAGTAAATTGGGAGGTCAGTGTACTCTAGGGGATGTTGATGTATATATTGACAGCACCAAGTATGGAGCTAAGGGTGGGGTTGAGAGAGAGAAAGACTGTTTACCATATATTGTACCACTGTGTACCACTCCTTGACAAAGTAGGAAGACTAACTCTGATGATAATAGCAACATGGATATGGACAAGGTGATAGAGGTGGATGGAATGAACTTCTAAAAGGAAGATATTGCTGACTGATGGTGATAAAAGAAAGGTCTGAGTGTTTCCAAGGAACATGCTGACTCATCCTCTTTGTCTGATGCTTTTGGAGGTATGAGAGAAGAATGGCATGGGAGAAGATAGTCAGGGATGAGGTGCAATATGGAAAAAGTCAGCTTTCTGTAAGCCTAATAAAATGGAAACTGTGAAAAGGAGAAATCTCAGAAGGTGGGAAGTATGTTAATGATCAGCTTTGTTAATGTCATTGTTCTTGGGGGCACAGAAGAAGATGTGGGTAGAGGATTGATAGTGAGGAGTGGTAGGGCAAAACCCGGTAGAAGGGAAAAGAGTTTTTGCTTCACAGATAGAGTAGGTATAATTCATGAGGATTAGAGGAGCAAGAGGTAGGAGTTTCTAGCCATAGAAAAGGGCAGAACTGATTGATTGATTTTAAACTTACCAGAGCTGGAGGCTTAAACATTGATAGCAATGGTGGTCTGGGAAGTTCTGTGGTAAGAGAGGTGTCTCATTTCTGGCAGTACATGGCTGGGACATGTTTTTTCTGTCTTCTGATTTCCATCGCAACCCCTAAGAGGGGCTAAGGAGGTTTTGGAGTGAAGGAGAGGCTTCTGGATCCAGGTAGCACTCAGTCAGGTAACTTCAATGTTCTTCTCCATTACAGCATTGATACAATAATACAACACCAGAGAGGGTCCCCCATCAATGCTGAGATCTAGGAAGCAATATTGGCAGT